>NC_081406.1:436630279-437241216 GCF_030272615.1 Cryptomeria japonica
AAGAGGGGGGGTGAATTAGTATGCCAAAAATTACTATACTTAAACACTTTACTAGTCTAGCAGTAAACCGGTAAAATAGTTTAGCAAACAAACCGGTTAGCACACATGCAAACCAAATAGAAAATAATGCATTCACCCATAGAAGCACAATCACCATAACACAAGAGATTTTGACGTGGAAACCCAAATGGGAAAAACCATGGTGAGATGAAACTCACAAGTAACTATCTACAAAATAGGAACCAGACCAGTTAAGGTCATACAATGTTCTTTACTAGAACAGATCCTATTAGGAATCTCAATCTCTGTGAGGAGATAAGTCTGATTAAAGACTACCTTGCTAGAGGATTTTAGATCCACAGATGTGAACCACCTTGTTAGAGGATTTACAAAAGGCTTTTTGGGCCTACCCGGTTAAGGGCTTCAAACTTGTTGAAGATGTGAGTAATCAACAAGTGAGTGATCTAGCAAATAGCATAGATTGCTTGGTTAGATCCTTGATAGCTCATTCCTAATGCATTCCAACATTACTTCAGTCTTCAACACATTCACACTCTACCTTCTCTCACAGACCTAAACTTCTCTTCTATAATCACACTTACAAAAACTCATCAACCACCTTAAACCCTAGCAACACCCTAAAACCCTAGACATGATGTCCTTATAAAGGAATCTGATTTCATGTTGGTCCAATAGGATTACAATACAATTTCCTAGGTTCAATACATCTGGACACTTTTAGTAACATGACACAAATGTACCACCAAAGTGTCGGCACCGCCAAACAATTGGTGCTTGGTAACTCATCACAAAATGTCGGTTGGTAACTCATCACAAAGTATTACTAGTTCAAAAAAAATACCAGTTGCTGGTTTGACAGAATGAAGACTGGGAAATATGAGTTGTGTCACTTCGTTTCTTCATACTGCTTGAGATCCTCGAACTGCTTGGGGTCTTCATACCGGTTGAGATCAGTAAACACTTTCTGCAAAACACCGAGAGTCTAAAGACTAACATATGATACCAGTTTGTAATCAATTACTGGTTGAATATAATTCATACATCCAAAAAGTGATCTCATAGAAAGTGTGTGACCATCAATGACAATTACAACATAATCATAAAAAATGCCAACATAGTCACTGGTATATTGTTCACCGGCATGTTATATTATTCACCAACATTGATGATGACTTAGTATCATCTGGAGATCACTTGATTTTGTCTAAGACATGGTTTGGATAGTTGGTTTTGGTTTTTTGGTTATTGGTCTAATCAGGGTGACATGTTTGTTGTTATCGACAAATTGGTCTAGGTTATGGACTGATATGTGTTTATTCCAGATCAGCACGACACATTATGGATATGATTTACTGATTGGATATTATTGTAAATGTATTGAGCTGACATGATACATCACATCAAGACTTATTTGTAATTGATTTAAATTGCAATATTCTTAGTGAGCTGACCTACACATTTGGTCTTAGAATTTTATATATGTAAGATCTCATTTATGAAATATGGTATGGTATGGTATGGTATGTAAGGTTATGGTATTGTAACATGGTATGTGCAAATATTGAAGATCATATGAGCAGACCATAGAGAAGGTTCAAGGAAGGTTTGAAGGTGTTTATCAGAGCTTAATTGGTATTGAATCCAGCATTGGAGATGCTATTTTGAGTAGTACATTATTCTAGGATTTAACTATCCTACTTTAGTCATTACGACTCCCATTTGAGCAGTGTACTCTAGGCGGTTGGCCTTTCTACATGTGCAGTTCCCATTTCTATACACATACTATCTGTAGTATTATTATCTGATTGTGGGTAAGGTTTCCCCTTACAAGGTTTCCATGTTAAAATCTTTGTGTTATGTTGTGGATGTTGTTTCTCTTTCTATTTTATGCATTAAGTTTCACTGGTATTAATATTAATTGCTAATCTATTAACCGACATTAAGTTTGGTTTGCCGGTATTAAGTATCAAGTTTGATTAAGAGATAATTGGGTTGAAATTCATTGACAAATAATTCACATCTCCCCCCTCTTAGTTGCCCCTCAAATTCCTAACAATTGGTATCAGAGCTAAGTCCTCTTTTTGCAGAAGTCTAACAGCTTGAGGAGATCTTATGGCAACAAACTTTTTTAGGAAGGACAGTTTGAAACTTGATGGAACTAACTATGGTATATGGAAGATAAGAATGGAGACACATCTGAATTGCATTGGAAGAGACATATGGGAAGTTACAAAGAATGGCTATGTTGGTCCTACTACAAATCAACCTAATCCACCAACATTGGGTAAGGATCAAGAGAATGATTGCAAAGCAAGAGAAGCACTTTTGAGCGCATTATCAGATCAGCAAATCATGGGATTATCAGACCGATCTACTCCTAAAGCTAGTTGGCATAAATTGCAGACATTGAATGAAGTAGATATCACTGTCAAAATTGCAAAACTGGAATGTGACCGGGTCAGATATGAAAATTTGAAAATGGAAGAAGATGAAAGAGTTTCTCCTTTTATGGAAAGAGTTAATGAAATTGTTTTAGGAATACAATGTTGTGGAGGATCCTTAAATGAAGATGAAATTGTTTCTAAAGTTTTAAGAGCTTTGCCAACGGCATACAAAATGAAAGTAACTACTATTAATGAGTTGAGAACAATGCCTAATACATCAGTATCTAGAGATACCTTGGTTGGAAAACTTTTAGCATTTGAGATTGAGGAATTTGGTCATGTTGTTACAAGTAAGATAGATTTATCCTTCAAAGCATCATCATCTGCAACATCATCATCATCATCTGACAAATCTGATTGGAAAGAACTTTATGCAAAATAACTTGAAGATATCAAGAGGGAAAATGAAGAACTGGAAGAACTTGAAGCACTATTTGCAAGGAAAATTCCTAAAGGTCCAATTGGGAGTAAGTACGAAGGTAAAGCACTGTTTAAATGTTTTAATTGTAATAAAGATGGTCATATAGCATCTAGATGTCCTGATAGACATGCATGATTGAGAGAGGAAGCTAAAAGGACATATAAGCCTAACCCTGAATATCAAAGATTCAGATTTAAGAAGAACATAGATAAATCATGTTACTATGTTGATGAAGGAGTTATAGATGATTTTGATGAAGAACCAATAGGAAATGGATGGGCTTTTGTTGTAATAAAACAAGATCAACCAGCACTTGCTATTCCACCGGTAGAGAAGGTCGTGGCAGCTAAAATTGAGGAAAAAGATGAATGGATTATAGATTCTGGATGTTCACATCATATGACTGGTGGTAAAAGTAAATTCTTATCTTTTCAACAATACAATGGAGGTCTAGTAAGATTTGGTGATGATAAAGCTTGTTTAATCAAAGGAAAAGGCACTATATTTTTGGATGGTAAGCACAATACTAACAATGTTTATTATGTTGAAGGTTTGAAGCATAATCTTTTGAGTGTTGGTCAATTAGTTGAAAATGGATTTCAGTTACAATTCAAGAATGGAAAATGCAAAATCATGAACAGAACTAGATTGGAGATTGCAATCGGTAATCAGACTAAAGGTAATATCTTTCATTTGAATAACAGTGATAAGACATGCTTGATTGTACATATTGATGAAAGTTGGTTATGGCATAAGAGACTTTGTCATGTGAATTTTGATTGCATTGTAAAGATCAGTTCAACTAAGGCAGTTAGGGATTTACCTAAGATTGTAAAACCTCATAATCTAGTATGTAAGGAATGTCAAATGGGAAAGAAAGTTAGAACAACCTTTAAGAGTATTTATGAGAAATCCAATAATATTCTTGATTTAATTCATACTGACTTGTGTGGTTTGGAAAGAACAAGAAGTCTACAGGGAGATAGATACTTTATGCTAATTATTGATGATTATTATAGAATGTGTTGGGTTACTTTTCTTAGGGAGAAATCAGAGGCTTTTGGAAAATTAAAATTATTCAAGGCAATGGTAGAGAATGAAACTAGTAAGAAAATCAATTTTATGAGATCTGATCAAGGAGGAGAATTTACATCTAAGGAGTTTAATACATTCTGTGAAGTGAATGGAATCAAAAGACAACTATCAACACCCCATACACCTCAGCAGAATGGAATTGTGGAAAGGAATAATAGAATTATTCCAGAAGCAGCTAGAAGCATGATATTGGAAGCGAGTCTACCTCATGTATACTGGAGAGAATCAGTAAATATAATGGTTTACACTTTCAACATAGTTCACATCAAAGCTGAAATCAGTAAGACCCCTTATGAACTATGGTTTGGTAATATCCTACTCTTAAATACTTTAGAATATTTGAAAGCAAATGCTATATTAGGAGAGATGAGTATGTTGGTAAATTTGATCCTAGAATTGATGAAGGAATATTTCTTGGTTATTCATCTAAGAGAAAGGCATATAGATGTTTTAATAAAAGATTGCAGAAGATCATTGAGAGTGCTAATGTGAAGATAGATGAACACTTTAGAGGAAATTCAAGGTCTGTAGATTCTGAACCGGCAGTTGAGATGATCATAAATGAACCAATACAAAGTGCACCTATACAAAATGTGGATCCGGTCACACCGGCATCATCAGAGAATTCCAATGTGACTGAATAACATCAACATGTGAATAAACCTAGGTATGTAATACTGAATCACTGCGAAAGTAAAATAATTGGGAATAAGTATCAAGGTGTTATGACAAGAGGTAGACTGGCAAATGAAGAGGTATGCTTAATTTCTCAAATTGAACCAACATCTATTATTGAAGCATGTCAAGATGAACATTGGATAAAAGCAATGGAAGATGAATTAGAACAAATTGAAAAGAACAATACATGGACATTAGTTCCTCAGCCTAAAGACAAAAATGTAATTGAAACTAAATGGGTATTTAGAAATAAACTTAATGAAGATGGTAAGGTAATTAGGAACAAAAAATGATTAGGGTGTAAAGGATATTCATAGAAAGAGGGAATTTATTATAATGAAACCTTTGCACCGCTAGCTAGAATTGAGGCAATTAGATTATTTCTTGTATTTGCAGCACATAAGAACTATAAAGTGTATTAGATGGATGTAAAATGTGCATTTTAGAGTGGTGATCTTGAAGAGGAATTTTACATTGAACAACCTAATGGATTTTCATTGACAAATGATAATAATTAATGAAAATAACTATAAGTCATAACACATTGCATTCACTCATATCGATGCATATCATATCATATGTCAAAATAATATCAGATTACAAAATTGGACTGTCTGTCCTAAGTATGGCCCGCAGGCTAACTACAAAATGTCAAACTACATAATGTCCACTGTCTGTCCTAAGGAGCACGTGCCTCTGTCACTAGGTGCTCCCTCTGTCCTCCTCATCCTTGCAATGTCTAGTGGATGATGTCCCTCCTGGTCCTAACTATGGTGGTCTCATAGGTCCGCTCACCCCCATGCTACTCAATGACCTCCGAGAGTGTGCCCTGCTCTCTGTCCTTGATCGTGCCTGATATGAAGCTTCTCTCTACTCTGGTGGAACGACACCCTCATATAGTGTCCTCCAATGGTGTATCTCCTCTTCGGTCTCTACCAGCATCTGTGCCATCTCCCATGCACTGGCATCCCTAATCGACCCAATGAACTCAGTGAATCTCTGTTCCTCTCGCTATGCTTGAGCTATTGCTGTATCTCGAGCCGCTATGAGTTTGGCTATCTCCGCTCTGAACTGATCCTGCTGTCTCTCTAATGTCACAATGTGATCCTACTGACTCGCTATGATTGCCCTGCACATCTCCATCTCCTCTGTCCTAGCTGTCTCCGACTCTATGGGTATATCCTGCAATGCCTCCTGCTTGTCATCCCCATCCTCATCTCCATCATCGTGCTCGTCATCCCCATCCTCATCTCCATCATCGTCATCCCCATCCTCATCTCCGTCCTTGTCATCCCCCTTCTCATCTTTGTCCTCATCATCCTCCTCATCCTCATCCCCGCTCTCATCCTCCTCATCCTCATCATCTCCCTCCTCCTCTCCTGTGAGTGGGAAGTCCTCTTGTCACCTTGGTACTGGAATATCCGGATCTATCAATCGCATTGGTTGTAGTCGTGCAAACCATCTCTCATACTCCTCTATCATCCCAGCGTCCACTACATCTAATCTCCAATTCCACTTTCTCTGTTGTAGCTATGAGAAGTCTGTATATGCTATGTGTGGCTGAATCATACTCCTCCACTGACTTGTCTCTCTGTGAGATTGGGCAAAGTGTGCAGTCCTCCTAGGTACATACTGCCTCTCTCCAAACTGTTGTCTGACTCTCTCTGGTAGGTACAACTCAATCACTCTCAGGCGCAATTCAAATCCATCAAAGCAATTCAAAATACTCAATCCACATGTAGCTAGAAAATCAGAAATCATCACAAGCAATTCAAATAATAATCATTAGCTCAATCACAAAAGCTCATTGCAATGATCTATCCTAAACACACTCAATAAAGACATGAAAATGAAACATTCAAAACTAAAGACTATGCAAACCAAATGTAGATCTGAATGTTTCCTTCATGCGGCTCCATTGTCCTTCTTTCTTCTCCAAATAGCCTTTGTTTGTGGATCTCACCTTCAAGTGCATGATTATGATATGAAAGCAAGTAGACAAGATGATTGCTCAAGAGTACTCGAAGCGTGATTGATTCAATAATCTGATTATTCTCATTCTCATTAGTTGGGATTGAAGAAATTCATCCAATTTATAGAGAAATTGGAGAAAAAGATCAAATTAACACGATTCAATTCAAATAGAAATTGCAAATCAAGAATGTCAATTATGACAATTTATGACAAATTATGCACTTTCTATGCAAAATTTGATTGATTGATAATTCATGACAATTTATGACAAATTTCTATGTCAAGAATTGATTGATTGTCAATTATGACAAGTTATGACAAATTTCTATGTCATTCCCATGAAATTAGGAGAAAAATAGGAGAGAATTGAAATTAGGAATTAGAAAATAGAAAATTAGAAAAATAGGAATTAGGAAATTAAGTAAATTAATTAATAATTTGTCATTTATTAATTAATTCACAAAAAGAGGAACAATTAGCCAATTAAATGAACATTTAATTGCGATGAGAAGACTTAGGATAAATAAATAATTTATTAATCCTAGAGAGAGAATGGAGAGAAAATGACAAACAAGGTTAAATTAGAAATGCAAGGACGACAATTAGGTCTTGATATAAAATTGATTTGATGTCGATTCGATCATGATTTTGAATTGATAAATGATTCATACTGATAAATGATTTGATTGATAAATGCACCAATTGACAAGGAACAATGACAAATTGATCCAAATTGACATGATTGAGAAGGACGACAATCGATGACAAATCAATCACAAAATGACAAAATTGACAGGTTGATAAAGATCGACCAAAATCATGACTAAAAATTGTTATCGACAAGACCTAATTCGAAAGTGAGACAAATGAAGAATGAAGAAGAAGGACTCAATGCTTGCAAATGATAAAGACCAAGTATGCAACATAGAAGAAATGTTAATGCGATGCAAAAACCTAAGATAAGGCAATGCACCAATGTTAAAGTATGATTCCGCAAGCATTGACCATTTTTAGGTGTCTACATTTTGCCCCTCTTTGAGACAATGCGATTTTAAGCATTGTTTCAAAGAACAATAATGAAAATTCCCCAGACAATGACAATGACATGTGCATGCCCCCTCGAGGAATTGGCCAGAAACATGAAGAAAATAGGCCAATTGATCGATAAAAATGATAGGATCGAACGGACTGATAATCGGATACTGGATGCATGAAGGACAAGCAATTAATGACACAAAAGACCGTGACCAACATAAGATGGAGAGGGTGCACGTCCATCTATGCACTGATAAAGATCTATAAATAAGACTAAGAGAGTGAAAATTGCTCATTTGCACTAGCCCAAGAATAGGATTTGTTGCTCTGGAAAAGGACACTTGCAGAGAGATGGCGAACATTCCAATGACAGATCACCTCAGAGAATGTGTACGCACATTCAGACGACTGGACGACGCAGGAGCAGCGGTATGTATCTCAAAAACCCATGTTTTCAATTTTATGAATTTTACTTGCTTGTGGGACATTGCAGGGCCCACAGGGGATGTAGAAACTGACTTCTGCGCTTGTGTAGGGCAAATCTTGCACTTGTGTGATGTCTTATGTGCTTGTGTAGGGAGACACAGGCACAGGTTACATGACACAGGCGTAGGACTCATAACACAAGCGCAATTGTGCAATGGAAACCCTAATTTTGGTCAAAACAGTAGGCAAATGATCCGGAAAGGGGGAATAAGGGTAGGATAGGTCAGAGTAGCTTAGAAACACCCTGATTTGGACATGAAAATGAGGAAATGCAACCCATAGGAGTAAACCCTAAAACTGACAAAATGTGGCCCAATTGTGATGTAGAGGCGACAGTATCCATTGATCACACGAGAGAACTGACTAGACTGCTTCATGCTACGACATAGACTCAGGAGCACAGACAAAGATACATTAGCAGGACTTGGGATATACTATATCACATTCATGCCTAAGATTAGGGCAAACACAGGACTACTTACTGCATTGGCAGAGCGATGGCATTCAGAGACTTCCTCCTTCCATCTGGTGACTGGAGAGGTGACTGCGACACTAGAGGATGTATGGCGTATCCTCTGCATTCCGATTCATGGAGAGATGATAGAGTATGACCTAGTGACAGGGAGAGATGCATTGTGCAGATTATTTGAGTGCGATGTAGATGATCTGGATATCATAGAGAGGGAGATTGGCTGGGAGACCATGGCATCGGAGTATGATCGACGGTATGTGGTGATAGCAGTGGTGATAACATGTCTACTAGCAGGAGATAGACAAGGACATGGATTCCCTATTGGATGGGGAAGAGTGCTAGAGCGGATGGTGATAGAGGGGATAGTGTACGCATGGGGACCATGTGTACTGGCTATGCTATATTTTCAGCTGCATCAGATAGCATATCAGGGAGTGCAGACTTTGAGCTGTGGAGTCACATTTCTATAGGTATGGGCATTTGAGCACATAGCCATATGTCGACCGATTACAGAGAGACAGGTAGTACCACACTGACCATATGTGTACTGTTATGGAGGAGCACTGAGACAGGGTCCGTTTGGATACATACTATATTGGTGACATGAGATAGACAGACTGAGAGAGTTCATATGGAGGCCATATCGTGATTGCCCCGGATGGTCAGATGACAGTGAGCAGTTACCGTATTACAGACAGGAGAGGTACCTAATTGGGCAACCAGTGAATTTCCAGAGAGTGATTGAGATGTACCTGCCAGAGAGAGTCAGACGACAGTTTGGAGAGAGGTAGGATGTACCTAGGAGGACTGCACACTTTGCTCGATCTCACAGAGAGACGAGTCAGTGGGGGAGTATGATTCAGCCACACATAGCATATGCTAACTTCTCATAGCTACAATAGAGACAGTGGGATTGGAGATCAGATGTGGTAGACGCCGGGATGACAGAGGAGTATGAGAGATGGTTTGCACGACTATGGCCAGTGCCATTGACAGATCCGAATATTCCAGTACCGAGGTGATAGGAGGACTTCCCACTCATAGGAGAGGAGGAGGGAGATGATGAGGGTGAGGAGGATGAGGGTGGGGATGAGGATGAGGGGGATGATGAGGACAAAGATGAGAAGGGGGATGATGAGGACGGAGATGAGGATGAGGATGATGAGGACAGAGATGAGGATGGGGATGACAAGCAGGAGGCATTGCAGGATATACCCATAGAGTCAGAGACAGCTATGATAGAGGAGATGGAGATGTGCAGGGCTACCATAGCGAGTTAGCATGATCACATTGCGACATTAGAGAGACAGTAGGATCAGTTCAGAGCGGAGATAGCTAGACTCATAGCGGCTCGAGATACAGCAATAGCTCAGGCATAGCGAGAGGAACAGAGAGTCACTGAGTTCATTGGGTCGATTAGGGATGCCAGTGCACGGGAGATGGCACAGATGCTGGTAGAGACTAGAGAGGAGATACGCCATTGGAGGACACTATATGAGGGTGCCGTTCCACCAGAGCAGAGAGCAGCTTCATATCGAGCACGATCGAGGACAGAGAGTAGGGCACACTCTCGGAGGTCATTGAGTAGCATGGGAGTGAGTGGACCTATGAGACCACCACAGCCAGGACCAGGAGGGACATCATCCACAAGACATTGCAAGGATGAGGAGGATAGAGGGAGCACCCAGTGATAGAGGCATGTGCTCCTTAGGACAGACAATGGACATTATGTAGTTTGACATTTTCTAGTCAGCCTGCGGGCCATACTTAGGACAGACAGTCTAATTTTGTACTCCGATATTATTTTGACATATGATATGATATGCATCGATATGAGTGAATGCAATGTGTTATGACTTATATTTATTTTCCATGTATGGATGACTTATGCACTATTTTATGAACATGTATGGATATAATTTTATGTGTTTTTGATGCATTGATAATATGAAATGGATAAAATGCGTAATGTAATGCATGATGTAATGCAAATGTACTAACCAAATGGATGCAAGATGTAGCTTATGTTTGTTTGAGGAAAATCGGAGCACTAGACCGAACTGACTATCCGAATGGATGGAAGAAATGTTAGTAAGAAGAAATGAGACAGAGGATAGTTAGAGACAAAGAAAAACTTGCTTTCAGTAATGCACTTTGTAGGTGAGAACCTTTATTTTAATATAGCAAAATGGATGCGTAGCATCATGGCATTGAAGGCCAGAGCTGAAATGCAAACCTTTTTGCAAAAGACAGACACATCATAGACAAATAGCAATCACAACAAAAAGAAAGGGACCATGAACCATCCCGGTCACTCTAAATCACTCAATGACATCATCGAGCAACAGAGGAACATGAGCGAAGATAAATCAATAAAAAAAAAAAAAAATGTACAAAATTCCAACAAATCAAACAAACATCTTGATCTTCATTGTCAAAAGTTGAAAGTGTTGATAGGACGATCATGCTGTCTGGTGTCAGGAATTGCGGTACCCCGTCTAAGATAGGACATAGTCTGGTTTCGAGTATACCACACCCTGTATAAGACCCATGATAGTGACAAGGAAAAATGATATTGATGTTGATTGATATGACAAGTGCAATCAGTTTGAATGTCTGGTTTGATTGAAAAGGTTCATCTGTTAATGCGTGATTTCAGTAAAGCACAATGCACGATTGCGGGTTGTTGGAGGGATGCTCAGTGATTTGTCTTATGCACAAAAGGGATCCTTTATTTTTTGTTTTGCTTGTTTTTTGAGATTTTACAATTTTTTTTGTTTGTGTTCATTTTTTAGGACTTTATATGACTTTTTAGGGATTTTTTTCAGCACATTTTTCAATTTTTTTTGAATTATTTCAGGACATTTTTCAATTTTTTTGAATTATTTCAGGACATTTTTCAATTTTTTTGAATTATTTCAGGACATTTTTCAATTTTTATGAATTATTTAAGGACATTTTGCAATTTTTATGATTTTTTATGATTTTTGCCCCCAGTGTCTAGCAAGGAAAGGAATATGACTGGTGAATAAATAGGCTTGCTAAAATGTTGGTGGATAGAGGGAAGATAAAGGCCTTTTATCATGGAGACAATACATATGCAATTTTCAAGGGCTATGGCGTGATGGGACAAGAGAGTGGATATGACAATGTAAAGCAAGAACATGGCATGAGGGACATGTCAAGAGGTTTTTGAAACTATGTTTAAATTTTGCGTCCTTATGTTAGATCAAGATCAAGGGACAGAAAGAGTGTATGGATAGTGATAAGAAATGGATAGGATAACCAAGACCAAGAATGGATAAGGGACATGGACTGAAGGTCGGGATAGGATACAGGATAGTGGTAGAAAGTTGCAATAAGACAGGGAATACGGATGAAAAATTATAATAAGCAAATGGATAAATGACCAAAATTTATGATGGACTAAAAGCTGCAAACAAGATACATGATGTTCATGATGATCCTCAGCCTTGTCAAGATCAAAGGTGGAAAGAGGAAATGGACATGAGGGACAATAGGATAATGGAGGAGTATGACATGGTATGATAGGATAATGAAGGGCAATAGGATATGAAGGAGGAAACCTACCCCCAAGTGTGGTGTGCAAGAAGTTCATAGATTACACATGACGCCTGTTTGCCAGGTTTTCATCATGGTACTTGCCAAAGGCGCCTGTTTGCCAGGTTTTCACCAGTGGACGAATTATTTTTGCTTTTACTTTTTTTTTTTTTTCACTTTTTTTTTTTTTACTTTTTTTGTATTTTGACTTTTTGAATAGAAGATGGACAAATGGTAGGGGATGGAAGAAGGACTCAAGCGTCTTTTTGTTTGGATAGTAGCCTTGAAAAAAAATGGACTATGACCTTTAAAAGTATGCGCAAAGACATTGGTAGGATAAGGACATGGAAAATAAGATGAAACTAAAGGCAAGGATTTATGCAAAGGATTGGACCAGAGGGATGGAAGGATGGAAAATATGCATTGGATAATGCATAGGGTATTGGAAGAATTGTGCTTGAGTGGATAGAAATGTTGGCAAGATTGACATTGGCACACACCTTGAGGTGTGATGGACTGATGGAGGAAGAGTGAGTTTTGGATACGAAGATTTTGACGGAGGAAAGGCTATGGATTTTGGGACATAAGGGCCCAAAACGAAAGAAGGAGGTGATGGAGGAATAGCAATTTTGGATGCCAAGTTGGATGTTTCTTTAGGCTTTTGTTCTTCAAGGAGCTGCTTAGGGATCCACATGGTTTTTGATTTTTCATGCTTTTGTGGTTCCTTGGAGTGCATTGCTTGCACAAGGGATTTAGGAACCCATATATATTTTGACTTTGCTTTATTTTGCTCAGTGGGCCTTTGTGGCCTTTTGGATATTTCTTTTTCTTTATAGATCATATTGTTCTTTGTTTTGACATGTCGATTATATTGGACATGTTGATCCTTGAATACATGTGGATTGCTAGACTTATGACTTTTATACTTGGCATCCATATTGCTTGGAGGGGGAAAGGAATGCATCGATGGATATGAATGAAATGGACTTCTTTTGGATGGATGAAATTTACTCAAGGATGTGTGCCTTTGCTAACCTTGCATAGAGGATGAAGGGATATAAGGACCTAAGATGGATGGCAGGTGTGATGGGGAAGGGATATGTTTGGATTTTGAAGGAGGGACACCAACGTCTTGAGAGTGAGTTGTGTAGACATGACCCTTAAGATCTTCTTTGATATGGAGAGATTCTTGCTCATGAAGGTCTACCCCTTTGCCTTTATGAATATTTTGACTTGTAGGATACTCTTTTCTTTGGGAAGAAGATGCGAGTCCATTATGAGGTGGATATGATATGCGAGAAATAATGAGATCTTGAAGTGGATCAAATTGCATCAAAGTGGAAGAACCCATTATGCATGTCGAGGGTTCATGAACATCTTGCACTGACATGTTAGAATCATGAGTGGGATTAGGATCGTGAGGGGGACTAGGATTGTGTTGTGGGCATGGTTCAATGATAGGCTCTTCAAGAGATCGAATGGGAGAAATAATGGGATCATCAAAAGAAATGCACTCTTGGAGTGTATATGGAGCATTAGGACAAGGAGATGGAGGAACAAGTGGATCTTGTGGAGGATCTGAAGGAATGATTTGATCTTGACAAGGAGGAAGATCATTGGCATCCTCTTTAAAGGTGCTTTGCTCTTGAAATTCAATGGGATCATCATAAAGGATGGAAAGGATATCTTGATCTTTCTTAGAAAGTGGAATGTCAATGGGATTTGAAAGGAAATTGTGTTCTTGGAATGGAAGGGGATCATTTGGCATTGGATGAACTAGGATATCTTGATCTTGCCCGGGGAATGGAGTGTCAATAGGACTTTGGATAGGATGGACAAGAATAGGGGAATCATCGTGAGTGTCTAGGAACATGGGGTCCTGGTCAACAATTGGATGGGATGATAAGGTTTCGAGATCTTGATCTTGATATGTTTTAAGACACGTTTCTTCATGCTCTAAATGACATGAGGTTGGACTTTGGATATGCATGGGGGATTCTAGCAAGGAATCAATGTTTTGGCATGAAGGAAATGTACTTTGAACATTTGTGATGGATTCTAGCAAGGAATAATGCTTGAACATGAGGAAGAGGGACTTCGAATGGGGTCCTCTAAAATAGGTAATGGCAATAAAGTGCATGGTGGCATTGGGTCTTGTATTTCTGAAACATGACAAGGATGTGCATCATGAATTGGATTATTGTGGCAATCAATTATGGATAGCCCTTGGGTAATTTCATCCTTGGGTGTATTGTTTGATGAGGACAATATGGAAGGTTCTTGTGAAACTTCGAAAGGTGTAGGGATAGATGCCACTGGAGAGTCAATTTGTTTGTGGGGGGATGAGGCATTGCTAGACATAAGTGTATTATCTTGATCTTCTTCAAAGAACTCACTTGGTAATTTCCTTAAGAGCATTGCAATAAAGCCACCTTTCTTTAGAGGTTTTGACATGGTTGTATTTGGAATTTGAACTTGTTTGGCAAGGAGTTGGTTCTGGTCTGGTGTCATGTTTTGATATTGGACTTGGTTCAATTGTTCAGACATGTTTGAATTTTGGGTTGGTGTGTGCTGCAACGTTTGTTTTTGAATGTTTGGTTGTGGTTGTTGACATTGATATTCCACCATTGGTTGAACCATTTGTTGACATTGTATAGTTGGTTGGACATATTGTTCAAATTGGACCATTGGTTGTGTTGGTTGAATATGTTGAACAATTGGTTGAACCATTGGTTGTATTGGTTGAAAATCTGATTGATAGTAAACACCTTCTTGTTCTTGATGTGAAGGCACATAATGTTGAAATTGATGTTGTCTCTTTTCTTGAAATTGTTTCATCATCTCTATTTGTGAGAGGAGAGCTGGTATGTCTGATCGTTCAAGAAGAGACCTTACATCAATTGGCTCAATCTTTAGATTTCGACCTGGAAATTTTTGAAACATTTTGGACATTTGTGATCTATTCTTCTCAATGTTTTTCACTCTTTGTTCCAATATCTCCTCTTCTTGAGCTAGTTTCTCCTCTAGTTTTTGTATTTGGAGACTTGTTTCATCATAAAAAGTTTGATCAATGTTGCTTTGTTGTTGGGTTGGATAGAATTGTGATTGCATTGTTGGTTGATATGTCAAACTTTGTTGCATCATTGGTGCTTGGAACCTTGTTTCAATAGACATGTCACTATGCAATGTTTTTGGGATTTTTCAAGGATGATATATGATATGCAACTAAATGCAAACTAAAATAGACGAGAATGCAATCTATGGCAAGAATGCAACCTATGTTTTTGTTGTTTTTGAAGATTTTGACAAACTTTTTGGAATGCAAATCTAAAAAGAGACCCTTAGGAAATTGAAATGATGTCTAGACCTCAAAGGACATAAGGACCAAGTGACAAAAGGACAAAATGACAATGTCTCCCCTATATGCTTGGATACTAAGCTAGGTTTGACCAAATGACATTGATGACAAAAAGAGAAAAGGTTTGATAAGGTCTAAACTTCCTAACAATGACTTAGGGTTTATTCAAAGATTTGAATTACTCAAGTATGACAAAACCTAGTTTTGACACTATATGCTAAGGGAAAATTACTATGCAAGTGACCCTAATATGATATGATAATAACATAAACTTAATGAAGAGACTTAGGGTATGCAAAGTATGACAATGGTATTACTCTAATGCAAGAGGACACATGCAAATGGATGATCCTTATTGATATGCAAAGGAGTATGACTTAGGTGAAACCTAACCTTGGTACTTGAAAAGGAACTTTGCAAAATGCAACCTAGGATGAACCTAAATGTAAGTGACATGAATGTTGAGACAAGATTTTGAACAATGTTTGACAACCATGTTTGAAGGTGTTTTGAATTTGAAATTTGTTGGATGAAATGTTCTTGTGTTTAACCTTGTTTTGAATCAATTTGTCTTGCTTTTGAAATGAGATGCAATTCAACTTTTGACAAGCAAAGAAGACAAGATATTTTAACATAGACTCAAGACAATCATGCTCATTCACACATTTCTTATGGTAGGCAAGGACATTAGGTACTTGAGAGGTAGACTCATTATGGGGTTCAAGGAGAATACATAGATGCTTGACCCCACAGGCTCCCCTCCATGGCACTCACTTCTTAGGGCAGCCAAGCATTAGTCCCCATGGAAATCTCCCCATGGCGCACTTAGTATCTCTTCCAAGTATCTGAACTTGTCCTTCTCAAGCAACTAGAAGGGTTTTTGGCTTCTAAAAACAAGGTGTTTAGTAAGGATTTCTGTTAAGTGTTACTCCTTGATGTCACGCAAGTGTGATTGAGACATTAAGCCCACCAAGATACCAAACAAATGTAGTCGCACAAGCACGATTTAGACCATGAGGCCCTACTTAGATGTTGATATGATAAAGAGTTCAAGGGTCATCACTTCCCAAGTAACTGCAATTCCCACGTAACCCTTCCTTCAAAGCTTTCGCTCATCAAGTATTTGTTTATAGTGAGTTAGAATGCCAAGGTATTCTGGCCATACTCACTTTGGGTCATTCCCTTCTCACAATTATCACTTGCTTGCAAAAGCAAATGGTCGGGAAGGCTGGCCCTGTAAAGGTGACACACAATCAAAACAATGAGCATGGTATCGAAGATCTGGATTTCTGATCACCCTAAGAAGGATGAGAGCATACTCTCCTACTCCAATGTCATACTCAACAATCAAATCAAGCATAGATTCATTCCATCCTATTTAGAAATCACTAGGTGCCTAATATATTAATTGCAAACACAAAGTTTAGTTGTATGTCCAAAGCAACCTGTAAAAACCCAAGTCAGAAGTTTGATACATTTAGTCTTTGACTATCGAATCTGCATAAAATGTGTTAGTAGTTTCATTTGTTGTTTTTTCCATGTGTATGCCAAGGTGCTACACAGAGAATTAGTACCAAAAACCAAAAAGCAAAAAATAGAATGCAAAACAAAACAAATTTTAAGCAAAACACTGCATTTTTACCTTTGTTTCTGGACTTTACACAGGCGCAGAACTCATGACACAGGTGCAGAACTCATGACACAAGGACAGAATGTCTTCAACACAAGCACAAAATGCTTAACACAGGCGCAAGTTGTCTTACACAGGCGCAAAAGTCCCCAGAAAACCCTGCACTACCCTACTTTTGGTTTTTTTGACCTGCAAATCAACTCAAAAGCACTCAAAAACATAGTTAAGGGGTTAGATGGTTAGTGTTCATGCCGGGTTCACCAATTAATGTAGCTAGGAAATTGGAAATCATCACAAGCAATTCAAATACTAATCATTAGCTCAATCACAAAAGCTCATTGCAATGATCTATCCTAAACACACTCAATAAAGACATGAAAATGAAACATTCAAAACTAAAGACTATGCAAACCAAATGTAGATCTGAATGCTTCCTTCATGCGGCTCCATTGTCCTTCTTTCTTCTCCAAATAGCCTTTGTTTGTGGATCTCACCTTCAAGTGCATGATTATGATATGAAAGCAAGTAGACAAGATAATTGCTCAAGAGTACTCGAAGCGTGATTGATTCAATAATCTGATTATTCTCATTCTCATTAGTTGGGATTGAAGAAATTCATCCAATTTATAGAGAAATTGGAGAAAAAGATAAAATTAGAATGATTCAATTCAAATAGAAATTGCAAATCAAAAATGTCAATTATGACAATTTATGACAAATTATGCACTTTCTATGCAAAATTTGATTGATTGATAATTCATGACAATTTATGACAAATTTCTATGTCAAGAATTGATTGATTGTCAATTATGACAAATTATGACAAATTTCTATGTCATTCCCATGAAATTAGGAGAAAAATAGGAGAGAATTGAAATTAGGAATTAGAAAATAGAAAATTAGAAAAATAGGAATTAGGAAATTAAGTAAATTAATTAATAATTTGTCATTTATTAATTAATTCACAAAAAGAGGAATAATTAGCCAATCAAATGAACATTTAATTGCGATGAGAAGACTTAGGATAAATAAATAATTTATTAATCCTAGAGAGAGAATGGAGAGAAAATGACAAACAAGGTTAAATTAGAAATGCAAGGACAACAATTAGGTCTTGATATAAAATTGATTTGATGTCGATTCGATCATGATTTTGAATTGATAAATGATTCATACTGATAAACGATTTGATTGATAAATGCACCAATTGACAAGGAACAATGACAAATTGATCCAAATTGACATGATTGAGAAGGACGACAATCGATGACAATTCGATCACAAAATGACAAAATTGACAAGTTGATAAAGATCGACCAAAATCATGACTGAAAATTGTTATCGACAAGACCTAATTAGAAAGCGAGACAAATGAAGAATGAAGAAGAAGGACTCGATGCTTGCAAATGATAAAGACCAAGTACCCAACATAGAAGAAATGTTAATGCGACGCAAAAACCTAAAATAAGGCAATGCGCCAATGTTAAAGTATGATTCCGCAAGCGTTGACCATTTTTAGGTGTCTACAGAAACCTTTGCACCGCTAGCTAGAATTGAGGCAATTAGATTATTTCTTGTATTTGCAGCACATAAGAACTATAAAGTATATCAGATGGATGCAAAATGTGCATTTTAGAGTGGTGATCTTGAAGAGGAATTTTACATTGAACAACCTAATGGATTTTCATTGACAAATGATAAAGATATGGTTTGCAGATTAAGGGAAGCTTTGTATGGATTGAAGCAAGCTCCTAGAGCTTAGTATGCTAGATTGGACAAATATCTTTTGAAGATTGGTTACACTAAAGGTAATGCTAACATCAACTTATATTTCAAAGTGCCTAATAATGACAACTTGGTTATTGAATTTTTTGTTGATGATATCATTTTTGGAGGAGAAGATGGATTGAGTAAAGACTTTGCTAATAAAATGTAGGAAGAATTTGAAATGTCTATGACTGGGGAGATAAAATTCTTTTTAGGATTATAGATTTCACAAACTGATAAAGGTATATTCATATGTCAAACAAAATACTTGAAGAAACTATTGAAGAAATTTGGTATGGAAAACTCTAAATCGGTAAGTACTCCTATGATGAAAACTGATAAATTGACATTGAAGGATGATTCATCTTCTATTAATCCGACAAGATACAAATCTATGATTGGAGGTTTATTGTATTTGACTCAAACAAGACCTAATATAATGAATGCAGTATGTATGTTTCAAGATTTAAAAGTAATCCTAAAGAAAATCATGAATCAACAGTAAAAAGGATTTTTGGGTATCTACAAGGCACAACAAATCTTGGTTTATGGTATCCTAAAGATGAAAATTTTGATTTATGTGCATACACTGATGAAAATTGGGCAGGAGATGTAGATGATAGAAAGAGTACCATTGGCAGTGCATTCTTTCTTGGTAGCAGATTGTTTTCATGGTTAAGTAAGAAACAGAGTTGTACATCATTATCAACAACAGAATCAGAATATGTTGCAACAACAAGTAATTGTACTCAGGTATTATGGATTAAGCAAATGTTGAAGGACATAAAGGTAAAATGCAAAGAACCTATAATCATCTATTGTGATAATTCAGCAACAATTGATATATCAAAGAATCTGGTATTTCACTCTAAGACTAACCATGTTTCTATCAAATATAATTTTCTGAAAAAGAATGTTGAAGTAAATGAAGTGAAATTGGTTTATGTGAATACTAAAGAGCAGATTGCAGATATCTTTACTAAGCCTTTGCCTAAGGAAACCTTTGAATATCTCAGAGAGAAGCTTGGGGTAATACCCTCACTGGTAGACACTTAGACAATTTAAAATTGACATCAAACCGACAGAAACTAACAGAGAAATTTTTTTGGTCGGCTTTGATGGAGGAGAGCTACTTCTCAGGGGGAGTAGTTGGTTGTATTAGTTGGTTGTATGTTCTGGTATTTTTATTGCTTTGGCATTTGATGTCAAAGGGGGAGAGATATCTTTGGAAAAACATTATCATTGGGGGAGAGATTATTCTTTTGGAGACATTATTTGTTGGGAGAGAGATATACATTTGTATTTTGATTTTTGGTATTGATCTATTTTGGAGATTGTTGGTTTTTGGTTTTTGACATTCTATTTTGGCACTTAGATGTTTTTCCATCTAGTGTTGCCATCAATGCCAAAGGGGGAGAGTGTTGGTATTTTGAATGTGTTGCATTAGTTTTATCATTGATGTCAACACTTATCCTTCTGGAGATCTATGATTATGTTGAACCGACACATTGTGTTCACAGACAAGTTCAGTGACTTATGCACAGTCACTGGTATATTGTTTACCAATATGTTATATTGTTCATTGGCACTGATGATGACTTAGTATCATCTGGAGATCACTTGATTATGTCTAAGAGATGGTTTGGATACTTGGTTTTGGTGTTTTGGTTATTGGTCTAATCGGGTTGACATATTTATTGTTATAGAAAAATTGGTCTAGGTTATGGACCGGTATGCGTTATCTATTCTAGATCAGTACGACACGTTATGGAGATGATTTATTGACTAGATATTGTTGTAAATGTATTGATCTCACATGATACATCACATCAAGACTTATTTGTAGTTGATTTAAATTGTAATATTCTTAGTGAGCCAACCTACACATTTGGTCTTAGGTTTTGTATATATGTAAGATCTCATTTATAAGATATGGCATGGTATGGTATGTAAGGTTATAGTATTGTGACATGGCATGTGTGAATATTAAAGATCATATTAGAAGACCATAGAGAAGGTTCAAGGAAGGTTTGAAGGTTTTTATCAGAGCTTAACCGGTACTGAATCCAGCATTGGAGATGTTATTTTGAGCAGTACATTATTCTAGGATTTAACCATCCTATTGTAGTCATTGCGACTCCCATTTGAGAAGTGTGCTCTAGGTGGTTGGCCTTTCTACATGTGCCGACCCCATTTGTATACACATACTATCTACAATAGTATCATCTGATTGTGGGTAAGGTTTCCGACTGTGGTTTTTCCCCTTATAGGGTTTCTGTTGGCATTATGTGAACCGGTATGAGGACATAATGACATTGTATCTTGTCATTGATGTCAATATGTTGCAAAGGTGTGAACCAGCATATGTGAGAACCGGTATAACACTGTGAACCAACATTTGTGCCAAAGTGAAGTGGTGTGCTTGTTCAATGGGAACTGGCACATGAAAGCATTGTATGACTACCGGTTGGTAGTCTCAACTTTAGGGTTTCCAGTTGAAGTACTTGAAGCCTATGTGGCTAAACTGGTAACTTTGTGCGATGAGTTAGCATGACAACAAGAACAAGATCATGTTGCCACATAAGCCTTGTGTGCATGAAGGATCGTGCATGAAGAAGATCTTGCCTATCTACCTCAGGAATATGAGAAGACTGTAAAACGGTGACAACATGTGATGGGTTATCAGCCACCATGAAAACGATGGAAAACGAATGATGGAGATTAATGCAGTATGCTCAATGGTCAGGATTGAACCATTTGAATTCCTAACCTATTAGGTTTAGGGTTTAGGGTTTATGCTATTGACCTAACTATTTTTCTATAAGGTCAATGTTGTGACTCTTTCTAGGGTTGTTGAGAAAAGTTGTGTGTGAGTATCCAAGAGAAGGGATACATGATTCTTGCCAGACCAAAAGGAGAGAAGTCATACTTGCAGAGTGTAAGTGTAGAAGGTAAAGAGGAGCTTAAGTGGATTTGCATTGGCATTGAGTGCTGTTACCATATTAGAGTAATACTTGTTGATCTCTAACCACCTCAATAGTTGGAAAATCCCTTAACAGGGTAGCCTTAACCGGCTTGCTGTAAATCCTTTAATAGGGTAACTCTAAGCTACTGAGTTTGAAGTCCTTTAGCTATTGAGTTCTTGAAATCCTCTAACAAGGTAACCTTTAACAGTGTTTAACCCTTAATAAGGTATTGTAGCCATCCCTTAACCGGGTGATCTCTAACAAGATCGGTTCCTAGCAGAACCTATTGTAATGTCTCTAACCGGACAAAGCTCCTAATAGAGCGGACTTCCAAAGAGTTCAAAAATAGCTTGTGGGTATTCATCCCCACCGTGGTTTTTCCTAGTTGGGTTTCCACATGAAAAATGTGTGTCATGTGTGATGCTTTTATCTTGTGATGCTTTGCTATTGTTTGTCAAGCATATGAAGGTTCTATGTTTTATGCCTATTAATAAAACATGTTGAACCAGCTGTTATTATGATCTGATGATAGATCATCTGTTTATGCATAAGGGTGAAATGGTAGTGTAGTCTCAAGTTGACTGAAAGGCTAAGTGAACAACTGGTTAATGCTTGTCTCAGACATTCTTAGCTTTACCGGTTGCACTCTGTTTCAAACCGGTATCTCTGTCTACTAGTATTTTGAAGTGTTTGTTGTCAAACCAGTTTAAGACTATTTTTTGCCTGTACTGATTCACCCCGCCCCGTCTCAGTACCGGTTTGGTACTATTTGCTCATCATTGAGTTATCAATTGGTATCAAAGCATCCTCCAGGTCCTCTATGTTATAAGCTTAACCACTTGAGGTAAAGATCCCAGTTAAATGATGAAGAGGGAAGGTCCAAAGTTTAACAGGGAAAATTTCAGTATTTGGAAAGACAGGATGAAGATATTCATCAGAAGCATGGGTGCTCAACACTAGAGCTATGTTGAGAATGTCTATGTTGCCCCTACCAGTACTCTCACCGATGACCAAAAGAGAGAGATACAAGAAAATGGGCAAGTCATGGAAGCCCTAATTAGTAGTTTATCTAACTTTGAGTTTATTGATGTTCAGGAAAAGGTAAATCCCAAAAAGGATGGGATGCTCTTGAAAATATCTATGGCGGTGATGAACATGTAAAACAGGCTAAGGAAGAAAGTCTGAGAGGTAAGTTTGAATATATGCGGATGGTTGAAGGTGAGACCATTCAACAATATGGAATAAGAATCAAAACCATTGTTGGAGATATCAAGAGTACAGGTGGTAAAATAGAAGATTCCACTATGGTAAGCAAAGTCCTGAGATCCCTATTTCTGGTCTATGCAGTAAGGGTTGCTGCTATTCAGGAGCTAAGATCAATAGACAAGACTAAGGTATCCTTGGACTCCATCATAGCAAAGTTGACAGCCTCTGAGCTAAATAGTTTTGATGGCAGTATTCAAAAGACTGAATCAGCTTTTAAAGCTTCTGCTATACCATCCAAAAAAGGAAAAGAAGCTAGCACTAGTGGTGAACCAAGATAGAGCAGAGAAATGGATGATGAGGAGATTTTGATGGCATTTGAAGCTCTCCTTGCCAGGAAACTTCCTAAAGGACCTAGCAAATACAAAGGTAAGCTTCCTTTGAAATTCTTTTCTTGCAACCAGATAGGACATATTGTTGTAAACTGTCTTAATGGCGACAACAAGGACAAACCAGAAAGGCTTAAGAAATTCAAAGGAGGAAACTGGAGAAACTGTTTTGTGGTAGGTGATGAAGGTGTCACAGATGAAGAGTCAAAGGATGAAGAAAATGAAGATATTGTGTTTGTTGCTATTAAAGAAGATGTCTCAGACAAGAAGGCTCTTGTCTCCTGATTTGATAATTGCAATGAGTGGATCATTGATAGTGGCTGCTCTCACCATATGACTAGTGACCAGAGCAAGTTTCTATCCTTGGAGTATGATGGTGGTGTGGTTCACTTCAGCAATGATGCACCATGCATGGTCAAAGGAAGAGGGTCCATCTCTCTGAATGGAAAGAGCAGTGCTGACAATGTGTACTAGGTTGATGGTCTCAAACACAACCTTCTGAGTTTTGCCCAGTTGAATGACAGTGGCCTTACTCTATAATTCAAGAATGGAGTTTGCAGAATCAAAGGAAAAGATGGTGAATTGCTGGCCACCGGCATGCAGACCAAAGGTAACCTATTTCATCTGAATGCAAATATAAGTACATGTCTTATGGCTAACTTTGATGATAGCTAGATGTGGCATAGGAGACTCTGCCATGTAAACTTTGATAACATTGTAAAGGCCAATAAGATCAAGGCAGTTAGAGGGTTGCTGGTGTTAAGCAAACTGGATAATACCTTGTGCAGAGAGTGTCAATTGGGGAAAATGTCTTCCTCAACCTTTAAAGGTAAATATTTCACTATTGACAACTTGCTTGATCTTGTGCATACTGATTTGTGTGGTCCTATGAAAACTAGAAGTGTGTAGGGTGATAGGTACTTCATGATTCTCACTGATGACTGCTCAAGAATGATGTGGGTCACATTCTTGAAAGACAAGTCTGAAGCCTTTGTAAAGTTTAAAGCTTTCAGAGCATTAGTGGAGAAGGAAAGTGGTAAAAGGATCAAGTGCCTGAGAACTGATCAAGGAGGGGAATTCACTTCTGGTGAATTCAACAAGTACTATGAAGAACATGGCATCAAGAGGCAATTGTCTGCCCCCCGAACTCCATAGCATAATGGCCTAGCAGAGAGGAATAATCAGACTGTGGTTGAAGCAGCTAGAACCATGTTGATTCAAGGAAAGGTAGCTCACACCTTTTGGAGAGAAGTGGTGAGCACTGCAGTCTACACAATGAACTAGGTACTTATCAAGAAAGGTAAGGATAAAACTCCTTATGAGTATTGGACCGGTAAGACACCTGTGGTTAGATACTTTAGAATGTTTGGTAGCAAATGTTACATCAAGAGAAGTGAACACCAGAGCAAATTTGATGCGAAATGTGATGAGGCAATATACCTAGGATATTCCACCAAGAGAAAAGCTCTCAAGTGTTTCAACAATAGGACTTAGAGAATTGTGGAAAGCATCAATGTAAGAGTTGATGAAACCTCTAGAAAACTAAGGAAATCGATAATGAGAAAGCGGTAAGTGAATCGGTTGCAACCTTCTGGGAACCAGTTGTCAGTCAACCAAGTATCAGTAATAGTGTTTCTACACTGGCAGATGTAGATGTTGATACTGATGGAGATGAGGATGAAGAAGAAAAGCAAGAGGAATCTATCAAGACCATTCCTTGGTATGTCAAGCTGAATCATGATCCTAAGCAGATCATAGGAGATAAGGATGCAGGAATCCTTACAAGAAGAAAATTCAGAGAAAACTCATGCATGATCTCTGAATTTAAGCCTAAAACATTCAAAGAGGCACATAAGGATGAAGACTAGATCAAGGAAATGGAAAAGGAACTTGAACAGATAGAGAAAAATGGTACATGGTCCTTGATACCCAGACCAGAGCACAAAAATGTCATTGGTACCAAATGGGTCTTCAGAAATAAGCTGAATGAGGATGACATAGTGATTAGAAACAAAGCTAGACTGGTGTGCAAAGGATATGCCCAAGAAGAAGGAGAAGACTATGGTGAAACCTTTGCTCCTGTAGCCAGATTGGAAGGAGTTTGTATGCTTCTTGCATATGCAGCTTTTATAGGCTTCAAAGTATATCAAATGTATGTAAAATCTGCATTCCTAAATGGTGTACTTGAAGAGGAGGTGTATATAGAGCAACCAGATGGGTTTGCCCTATCTAAAGATGGTGACATGGTGTGTAAGCTACATAAAGCCTTATATGGTCTAAAGCAAGCACCTAGAGCATGGTATGAACGCCTGCATTCCCATCTTGTGAAGATTGGATTTGAGAGAACAAGTGAAGATAGCAATATCTACTTAAAGTCTGAAGGAGATCAGATCCTGATCTATGAGGTATTTGTTGATGACATTATCTTTGGTGGAGATGACAAGATGAGTCATGAGTTTGTAGATGAGATGAAGAAAGAGTTTGGGATGTCACTCATAGGGGAGATTAAGTTCTTCATTGGACTACAGATCCAGCAGATGAGAGATGGAATCTTTATCACTCAGTCCAAGTATGTCAAAGAGGTGTTGAAGACCTTTGGCATGGAAGATAGCAAACCGGTTGGTACACCGATGGTGACTGGTTGTAAACTATCCAAAGAGGATGACTCGGCATTGGTTGATGAGAAGGAATATCGATCAATGATTGGTAAATTGCATTATGTAGTGCATAGTAGAACAGATATTGTACATGCAGTTGGCATTACTGCAAGGTTCTAGAAAAGTCCAAGAGAATCCCACTTGGTTGCAGTCAAGTGGATTCTTAGGTATCTGAAGGGAACTATTGACTATGGATTGTGGTATCCATATAGCAAGGATTTCAACTTGAAAGTGTTCACAGATGCTGATTGGGCTGGTAATGTAGATGACCGGAAGAGCACAACCGGTGGTGCATTCTTCCTTGGTGGTAGACTGGTCTCCTAGATGAGTAAAAAGCAGAGTTGTATCTCTCAGTCTATAGCAGAAGTAGAGTATGTTGCAGCTTTCATGAACTGCACTCAGAGAATTTGGATGAAGCATGTACTGAATGGCTTCAAAGTTCCTATATCTGAACTGGTAAGTATATTTTGTGACAATACTAGTGCAATTAATATCTCCAAGAATCCGGTTTTACATTCAAGAACCAAGCATTTTGAGCTTAAGTATCATTTCTTGAGGGAAAAGTTTTAGAACAAAGAGATTGCACTAGAGCATGCATCCAGTAAGGAGCAGTTAGCAAACATATTCACCAAGCCTCTCCCAAAGACTACATTTACATACTTAAGAGGTGAATTAGGGGTACTGCCCCTTCAGGAGGTGAACTAAAAGTATATGCTCCACATCAGTCAGGTATTGCATAGTCAAATTTATTTTGGATTGATGTGTTGAAGGATGCTACTCCTCAGGGGGAGTAGCATAATGGAATAGGGAAGCTTGTGCCTCCACTTTGGCATTGTTGTCAAAGGGGGAGCAGATGTGAAATGGAGAAGATATCTAAAGCAAAGAAGATATTTGTGTGAAGTGGAGAAGATATCTGAAGTGGAGAAGATATCTGCAGAAATTTGGGGAGAAGATGTGAAGCGGAGAGATATCTTTGTATATTGCCATCAATGCCAAAGGGGGAGATTGTTGGCATTATGTGAACCGGTATGAGGACATAATGATATTGTATGTTGTCATTGATGTGAATATGTTGCAGAGGTGTGAACTGGCATATGTGAGAACCGGTATAACATTGTGAACTGGCATTTGTGCCAAAGTGAAGCGGTGTGCTTGTTCAATGGGAATCGGCACATGAAAGCGTTGTATGACTATCGGTTGGTAGTCTCAACTTTAGGGTTTTCGGTTGAAGTGCTTCAAGCCTATGTGGCTCAACTGGTAACTTTGTGCGATGAGTTAGCATGACAACAAGAACAAGATCATGTTGCCACATAAGCCTTGTGTGCATGAAGAAGATCTTGCCTATCTACCTCGAGAAGATGAGAAGACTTTAAAATGGTGATAACGTGTGATGGGTTATCAGCCGCAATGAAAATGATGGAAAATGAATGATGAAGATTAATGCAGTATGCTCAATGGTCAGGATTGAACTATTTGAATTCCTAACCTATTAGGTTTAGGGTTTAGGGTTTATGCTACCGACCTAACTGTTTTTCTATAAGGTCGATGTTGTGACTCTTTCTAGGGTTGCTGGCATAAGTTGTGTGTGAGTATCCAAGAGAAGGGATACATGATTCTTGCTAGACCAAAAGGAGAGAAGTGATACCTGCAGAGTGTAAGTGCAAAAGGTAAAGAGGAGCTTAAGCGGATCTGCATTGGCATTGAGTGTTGTTACCAGATCAGTGTAATACCTATTGATCTCTAACCACCTCAACAGTTGGAAAATCTCTTAACAGGGTAGCCTTAACTGGCTTGCTATAAATCCTTTAATAGGATAACACTAAGAAACTGAGTTTGAAGTCCTTTAGCTATTGAGTTCTTGAAATCCTTTGACAAGGTAACCTTTAACAGGGTTTAACCCTTAATCGGGTATTGTAGCCATCCCTTAATTGGGTGATCTCTAATAGGATCAGTTCCTAGTAGAACCTATTATAATGTCTCTAACTGGACAAGGCTCCTAATAGAGTGGACTTCCAAAGAGTTCAAAAATAGCTTGTGGGTATTCATCCCCACCGTGGTTTTTCCCAGTTGGGTTTCCATGTGAAAAATGTGTGTCTCATGTGTGATGCTTTTATCTTGTGATGCTTTGCTATTGTTTGTCAAGCATATGAAGGTTCTATGTTTTATGCTTGTCAATAAAACATGTTGAACCAACTGTTATTATGATCTGATGATAGATCATCTATTTATGCATAAGGGTGAAATGGTAGTGTAGTCTCAAGTTGAGCGAAAGGCTAAGTGAACAACTGGTTAATGTTTGTCTCAGACATTCTTAGCTTTACCAGTTGCACTCTATTTCAAACCGGTATGTCTATCTGCCAGTCTTTTGAAGTGTTTGTTGTCAAACCGGTTTAAGACTATTTTTTGCCTGTAGTGATTCACCCCCCCCCTCACAGTACCAGTTTGGTACTATTTGCTCATCATTGAGTTATCAGTTTCCACGTTAAAATATTTGTGTTATGTGTTGTGGATGTTGTTTCTCATTTTGTTTTATGCATTAAGTTTCACCAGTATTAATATTAACTGCTAATCTGTTAACCAAAGTTAAGTTTGGTTTATCGGTATTAAGTATCAAGTTTGATTAAGAGATATTTGGGTTGAAATTCATTGACAACTGATTCACCTCCCCCTCTCAGTTGCACCTCCGGTTCCTAACACAATGGCCCTTGGGATTCAAGTCATGGAGCCTTCTTATAGTGTACATATTCTTTGTAATGTCCTATAGGTTTCTTAGAAGCCTTTTGCCATCATATCCTAGGCGAGCTCTATGATAGCCCGACTAGGGATATGACTGTCATTTTTGTCATTGCTTGCAGGGAAGATAAAATGTAGATGTGCCAAGTGTTTGGAATGAAAGAAAGAATCCTATTTGAGTCTCATTAGAAGCGAGGAGGTGTGACAGGGTGTAGAAACCAATAAAACCTATTGGAGAAGACTATTAACTCTCAAACCCTAAAAAAAAGCCATTTTTGGGGTCTGTACCTATACAAACATACCAGACAGCCTACCCTAATGAATCTAAAAGTTTTTCCAAGAGGGTATCCGGATCACTAAAGATTTTGGGAGGTCTTTTGTAATTTTTCTGAGCAATTGAACAAAAACCATGAAGGTAGGGCTAATAGGGGCTCTAGGGCTACTTGGCCTAGAAAATAGGAACAAGAAAAAGCAATGGGAAAATGGAGAGAAACCAACCAAAGAACCACATCAATGGAATTGAAACACCTTCTCTACACCCCCTGAGACCCCTTCAAGTGCATGTTGGAGGTTTTGCCAACTTGATGGTTGGATTTACTCTATTGAATCTCAGCCATGCTTGTGAGTAATAGGAGCAAACAAGTTGATAGAGAGCACTCCAAAGGAGTTTAGTTGTTTGACTTGATATTGGACAAGAGAAGGGTGAGAACAAGGATGGAAGCCCACTAAAACATCTTTTATCTACCTATTAATCAGGGTGTAACTCTTTTGTGAGATCCTCCTCATCAAGATGGTCCTGTGATTTAATATGAGTCATGGAAACCTAAAGATCATGAGTAGAATTACCCCACCCATGATCTAGAGTTAGTAGAAGTGGTTCATGCTTTGGTTAGATGGAGGCATTTTCTTCTTGGGCATCAATTCGAGTTGCATAGTGATCACCACAATTTGCAGTATATCTTCACGTAGCTGAATTTGAATACTAGGTAGAGGTGTTGGATGGGGTTTCTATGTAAGTACGACTTCAAGGTGAGATATATCTAGGGTAAGGAAAATGTGGTAGAGATGCATTGAGCCGCAAGAGGCAAAAGATTTTAGAAATGTCACTTAGTGTGGATTTGAGGAGCTATATTCTCAGTTCCCTTCCTTCAGATGTGTGGTAACAAGAGGTTATTATAGAGATTGCTACAGGTAGAGCTCTTGAGGGAAGATATGCAAGTTATTTAGTTGATTCGGATGGTCTTCTTAAGTATTTGGAATGCATTTGTGTTCCACCATCAAACGGTCTCCGATATTTAATCTTCAGAGGCACATCGTGCACCTTACTCGGCACACCGAGGTGTCAAGAAAATGCATGGAAATTTGAGATAGACATATCATTGGGCCAGTATGAGGAGAGATATTGCAGATTTTGTTTCTTGTTTCCTAGTGGGTTAGCGAGTGGAGGCAAAGCATTAGTATCCAATAGGATTATTGCAGTCAAACTTGGTTCTAGGATGGAAGTGGGATATTATATCTATAAATTTTATAGATGGTTTGCCTATGTCTTCTTGTCATCATGATTCTATTATGGTCACCGTTGATAGGTTGACCAAGGTCACACACTTTTCTCCAATCAAATCACATATACTAGAGCGACACTAGCTCGGATTTTCATGGAGGGAGTAGTGAGATTGCATGGTATTCCTCGATGGATTATTTTAGATCATGACCCCGTGTTCACTTTATCCTTTTGGATTGCTCTTCATCATGATTTAGGGATGTAGTTGAACTTGAGTTCAACATATCATCCCAAGATAGATGATCAGACAAAATGGGTTAATCAGGTTTTGGAGGACATGTTGAGGATGTATATTATGGATCAATAGTCACGTTGGGAGAACTGCCTCTATTTGGTGGATTTTGCATACAACAATGGTCACCACAATTCTATTGGTATGTCTCCTTTCCAGGTGTTATATGGTAGATGATGTTGTACACCCTTGATTTGGGACCGTTTGGAGGAAAAAGTGCATATTGGTTCAGAGATGTTGCAGGATATGGAGTAGTAGGTGGCTCGAGAGAATTTGGTAGCGACATGAGATAGACAGAAGAAATATGCAGATGCTCACCATGTGGATAGGCAGTTTTTAGTTGGCGACAAGGTGTTTTTGAGAGTTTGTCCATGAAAGAGTCCGATCCATTATGGAAAAGGCTCTAAGTTGGCAACTCATTTTGTAAGACCTTTCAAGATTTTGGAGAGGATTGGTCCTGTGGCTTATCGCCTTGCCTTGCCACCTAGCTTGTCCCTCATCCATGATGTCTTTCATGTTTCTATTTTGAGGTTATATCATCCTGATGTATCACATGTTTTGGATTGGGATTCATTACAGGTAGAGGATGAGAATCTTTGTTTGGAGCTTGTGCACATTATTCATCATTGAGATATGTTCCTCAGAGGTCAGAGCATAGAGCAAGTAAGTGTCCAGTGGGATCCAATTGATGATTCTTCAGCTACATAGGAGGATGCAATGTAGATGAGAGAGCTATACCCCTATTTATTCTCAGGATTCTAGAAGTAAGCCAAAGAAAAGGGGGGAGGATGTAGTGTCCCTCCTTGACTTGATTTGACTTCACTCTTCATTTCATGCATGATAGACTTATCTAGACTCTTTATGATATTTTGGATTATGATTATACATATGTTTCGATAGTCATTATGATGCTAGACATTATTTGGACATATGTTATTCTGATGGTTTATATGGATGATTATTCTATCATTATTAATCATCGGATTTCCTTAATATACGTGCTTGATGGATTTTATATGCATTACTATGTTGTTGGATCAATGATAGTTTATGTGGATCATGGATTTGATACTATTATTATTACACTAACCCTATTTCATGATTACATATGATGAGTTGATTATGTGATGTACTTGATTATTGTATGACTATATTTGTGTGAGAGACGATGTCATATCACTAATTGCAAGCAGGATGTGTCATCATGATTCCCTATCACTTGCCTGTTATGATATATATTGCAAGATTTGCAAGTACCAAACACCAACTCCACCTGGCTCCACAGGTCTGAGTGTGTCTTTAAATCCCAATGGCATGTGGTATAGAGATGCTCACATACTATAGGTATAAGTTGTTCAACTTGAGTCATCAACATCTTGATGTAATTTGCCATGTTAGTCAGTGAGTTATGGTGTTGTGAGTATGCAAGTGTGAATTGATTTGTTTAATTAATTTGATGTGAAATTATATAGTTTGTGGTTGATTAATTTAATTGTTGGTTTAATATAGTTTTATTCGAGTATTTAGTTATTTGGGATTTCATGCTCATTTATTTATTATTGATTTATTGGTGTTTAATTATTTAAGATTTAATATTTATTTATTGCTTATTTAGAATTTATTGTTTATTTGTTTATTTATTTATTATTGGTTAATGATTTATTCAGTATTTATTGTTTAATTTATATTATGATTTATTTATTTATTGTTTATGGCTTATGATTTATTTATATAGTTTGACTTTTATTTATATTTGGGGTTGTATAAATACCTTGGGGTAAAATAATATTATTCCCCACTTGATTTTATATAAACATGTTTTAATATTTTCCCTACCTACCCTTTATTCCCATTGGTTGACTTTGAGGCTAGGGTTTTGGCTTGGAGATTAGGGTTTAGGTTTGGATTTCTTTTTATCCAATTGCTTGAGCTTGTTGTCGGGTTACCATCTTTTGAATTCTTCTGCAAATTTTATTTTAAAGATTGGATTTTGGCTTTGGGGAGCTTGCTAGATTTTATTGGGCGCTTCTACAACTTTTCTTCCATAACTTCTAATCCAAGTTGGAGGCCCTTTGAAGTTTTATTTTCTAGTTTTGTGTTTTCTCCATGTGTGCAATTTGTATGCTGGTGTTTTGGAAGAGTTTTAACTTTAACTTTATGAGAAATTTAATTATTTGTGGCTCAGAGTTTTGTTTTGTTGCATGCATGGCTCTGCATATTTTTCCCCCTCTGTAAATATTTTCTATGTGAGTGCCTTGCCTTGTTGGGGGTGTATTGGTTTTCTCACTGGCCTATAAAGGTTTTGTGGATGCATCTTTGGCCTTATTGTATTCTCAGCAATTTTTTCTCGATTATATTCTAAGTTTGTGGCCATGAAGATCTATTTCGAATATCTTCTATTATAATTCATGATTTTCTATTGTGTTTCTTTCTATCGTTTTGTAATGTTTGGTCATTTTTATTAAGCCCTTATTTGCAAGATTTTATTATGCCTTTGATTTTATATCTTTGTTGCAAAATTTTATCTACTTGTGTCTGTTTCCAAAGTAAAAGTGTTGAAACTTCATATGTGTTGAAACTCTATGGAAATGCGCCGATAGCATTAACAAATGTGCTATCTATTTTAACGAATGCATTGTCTATTTGGGAAAATGTGTTATTCCTTAGTATATGTGTTTTTTAAATTTGTATATGCATTTTTAGATGTGTCATATGCATTACTGGAATTAGTAAATGCATTATTTAACTAGGCATATGTGTTGTACTATCAACATATGCGCTAAACTGCCCAGATTTTGTATTTTGATCAATTTTCTCTGTTCATTTTGGTTTTCTAGTTTTGATGTCATACTAGAGGCATTAATGAAGTTTTTTTGTCATTTCCCAACTTTGAGATTGATCAAATTTGATTATCTTTTGTGGTTTGTGCTTCTATTTGTTGTATGCTACCTTGACAAGGGTTTGTACTCTCTTGATGAGTCATGATTGTGAGTGTTGTTCTATTTTGTTGTAGAAGCAAGTGAATGTGCCTTGTTGTGGCTTTCATTTCATATTTCTGACAAATTTTGATGGCCTTTTGTGGTCCTTGATGGATTATTTTTCTCTGAGGCTCTTTATTGGTTTACTTGGCATTGTGACTATTCGATGATCATGCATGAGTTATGGCTATATGGTGTTTCATATGGATTCAATTTTTTATATTGATTATGACCCTCTTTTTGAGTTTTTATTTTGGGGACATGTTAGGGGGAGTGGGATTCCTTTCAATGACTAGGGTCATGAGAGATAGGCTTGCATGAGGTTCCTTGTAAGGATGCATGAAGTCTAGACCACCAGGGCACATTGGGAGTTTACCATGATGTAAATAAGTAATAACATAATAATAAATTAATGAGATGGGTAAATAATTCACCAAACAAGATAATGAATAGTTGAACCCAATGACTTGATCCTAGGGAGGATATTTTAGGAAAGGAATGGGAAGGCCATTGCTATGGCAAGTCAATCTCTCTTGGTCTCTCATAGGTTGAGATGGCTCCACATGTCCACCAGGCTAGTGCCTTGTGTTATTGTATTTGTTATGATAGATGATGGCATGTGATGATACTCCACCCCTGCATGTGTTCCCTTAGTGTCTCATATTTATGCCTTGGTGAATTGCATTTATTTCTTATTGATTAGTACACCTCTAGGAGTTTATTCTTGTTATGTTGTGGTTAGTTCATGCTTGAGAGTCCATGTGTGAATTAGTTTCTTTGGTTGTAGGTGCCAAATTATGTCTAGAGTGTGTGTTGGGACCTTGTGTCATCTTCTAGTATGGGGGGTGGTTCCTTTGGTTCCACATGATCAGGTGGTTGGTGCTTTTCAACCATTGGTGGATCCTTCATGCATGGATGTGGATTCTTCCCATTATTGCAGCTTATGGATGTTCATGTAGCATATTTATGTAATGGATATCATGGATTCATAAAATGTAATACTTTGTAAAAGTAGATGATATCATGTGTTAGGAAGGAGTTACACTCATGATTTATTATTTATGTAATTATAATTGTATTGTAGTTGGTAACTGAGGGTTATGACATGATTTGTAATAATGAGACTATGAGATGTTTGGTGATAATCTTCTATAATGAAAGTAAATGATTTTCATGTACTTAATATATTTGTAATAGAATGGATTCATGTGATGAGTTATTGTATTATTTAAATTTCATGGTTATCACTTAGGATGTAGATCAATGTTTAAAAATAACCTTGAGTAAATGGATTGAATATAATGTAGGAATTGTGGTGGATTATTAATATCATGTTTAGTTGATAATGTCATTCATGTGATTGCATTGGAAGTTAGGAAGTATGCATAACACATAAGATGATTAAACTAAAGAAAGGCATTAAGATTCTTGCATTATGCATTTAGGAACTCATGTTAAATAATTGATCATGCTTGGGATATGGATGCATGTGTAGTGTGGATAAGATAGATATATAAAGTGGATTATGTTCATGCATTAAGTATTGCATATCATTATACATGAATAAGATCATGTCGATAGAAAATAGATAAGGGATTAATCACATTTGGATTTGGTTATAAAATAAATTTAAGAAAAGCAGGTTAGTCTTGCATTGGGAGGTGAGCATATTATGTTAGTTATATAATGGAGTAGAATGCATCTCATAATGTTTGAAAGATCAAGTAGTTTGCATATCATAATGGAAGGAAATAAATAAGTTGAATTTAAATATAATAAAGGATTGACTAATAATGAGGTTAGTAATCAAGTGAGTAGAAAGTAATTGCTTAGGATAGTTAATTAAGTAATGTCGTTGAGGTACCCTAGAGATATAGTTGTAATGGTTGTGATGTTTATTCCGCTTGTGTATTTGGTTAATGAAATATGAATGGTTTATGTTCTTTATGCTTAAATGATAATGAATGTTAATTCATTGTATAGATGATATGATGTTAGCATTAGATTTTAAAAAAAAAGATTATCTCCTTTTTAGTATGTTAGATGCTTAGTTTCTCTAGGGTATTTTGGCAAGCATTAGAGATGCAGAATCCTAGAAAATTGCTATGGAAGAATAAATAGCATCTTTGAAAAAGAATGATACATGGAATCTTTTACCATTGCCTAAAGGACGGAAGCCTATTGGTTGTAAATGAGTGTTCAAGAAAAAGATTGGTTCAGATGGAAGTATTAAGAAGTATAAAGAAAGGTTGGTTACGAAAGGCTACAATTAGGTTGATGGTGTTGATTATGGTGAGATATTTTCTCCTTTTGTAAAAATGACATCCATTATATTTTTGCTTTCTATTGTTGCTTCTTATGATTTAGAGGTTGAGAAAATGGATGTGAAAACTGCTTTCCTTCATGGTGATTTGGAGAAGGATATTTATATGACATAGCCAAAGCCCCATGTGGTGAAAGGTAAAAGTAATTTGGTCTGTAAATTGAAGAAATATTTGCATGGCCTCAAACAGAGTCCTAGGATGTGGTACTTGAAATTTTATACACATTTGTTGTTTGGAATTTGAACATTCTAAATCAGATCACTGTGTTTATAATAAATTTAATGGTGATCATTTCTTGTACATTGCATTATATGTTGATGATATGTTATTCATCGGTAAAGGGAAAGGTATGATTTTAGAATTAAAGTCTCAACTCGCTGCTAAATTTGAAATGAAAGATCTTGGGATAGAAACTAGAAGAGATAGAGTGAACAAAAAGCTATGGCTAGGCTAGAGTAAGTATGTAAATTCAATTTTACAAAGGTTTAACATTCATGATTGTAGACCATTATGTGTTTCCTTCACAATTGGAATGAAATTATTTGTTTCAGTTTGTCATATATCTCCATCAAATATGGAAGACATGAGTAGAGTGCCTTATCAAAGTGCAATTGGAATTTTGATGTATGCTATGGTCTGTACTAGACTAGACATTGCCCAAGTAGTGGGAGTTCTTTCCAGATATATGTCTAATCCTGGCAGAGTTCATTGAGATGTAGTCAAAAGAGTCTTCAGAAATTTGAAGGGTACCTCAGAGTATTCTTTGTGTTATCATGGTAATTTGGTTGGAGACATAATTTCCCTTGATATTCATGGTTTTGTGGATTCAGATTGGGCAGGTGATATTGATAGTAGAAGATCTACCAGTTCTTATGTGTTTACTTTATTTGGTGGTGCAATTAGTTGGATGAGTAAGCGACAGGTTATGTTTTCTTTGTCCACTACAAAAGAAGAGTATATGGTAGCTACTCATTCTTGCAAAGAAGTCATTTGGCTTAAGAAACTGTGTTCAGATATTGGAATAAAACAAGGTGCCATGATAGTTTATTGTGATAGTCAAAGTGTGATCTGCCTAGCTAAAAACCCAACATTTCATGCTCGGACCAAGCACATTGATGTTCAGTATAATTTTGTTAGAGATATGGTCAAATATGGTAGGGTGAAATTGGTTAAGGTAGAGAATTTGATGAATGTTGTAGATTATTTAACTAAGGTTGTGAACATAGAGAAGTTTATATGGTGTTTGAAGTCTATGGGCCTCATGGCCCCTAGAAATTAATTTATTTTTGTTGATACTCCCTTTTCTCTTGCAAGGTATTCAACAAATGGGAAATGTTCAGAAATGGTGTCTCAACCTTGCATTTACATGAAGTTACTACTTATAATAATTTTTTGTTTGAGCATGAAATGGTGTAAAATTCTTCCCAAAGCTTCAGATTGGCTAGATAAGCATGTCGGTAAATTTTTGTCATAAGATCATAGCTAGTTTTGAAGATATTAAAGTTTCTTATATCGGAGGGTGGGATTAAAGGTTTAAATTTTAATTTTGAGGACTTTAGACCCACTGAAATACCCTCAAATTTGGGCATTACTGGAATAGTGGGTTACAAGGTGATAGAGCACTTTGTGAGCTATTCGATGCTTCAAATGGTTTGTCAATCAGACACACTGTTCACAAGTTATGGCCTCTGGAAGTTTGGACTCCTGAAATAGAAAATATAAATTGAATCAAACACATAAATGAGATATAAAAGAGAGGAACATGTGTTGATGCATGTTTTGACACATCATAGGGAATCTAGAATGGATATAAGGCCAACTCTACTTTATTGGGTGGTTTTAGCCCATGGTTTTGTAATACCTTTTGACAATTTCTTGTATTGTATCTCCTATATATGAGGTGCATGAGATAAAGGTTGTGAGTAAGAGGATTATGGCTATTGAGTTACCTTGGAATCTTTGATTAGTGGTACTCTTGTGAAGAGCTTTCTCTATAAGTATATTGTAATTTGTTATTGATTGTTGAATAATATATTGAGCTACTTTTGAAGTGTGGGGTTTTTCTCCTGAAAGAGTTTTCCCCATGTAAATCACTGTATTGTGGTATGCATGATATTACGTTTATTTATATTAAGTTTCTGTAACTGTTGTAACAATCTATTAAAAAATTTGCATTACCCTCCTCTCAAGGTTAGTTTAGGAAGTTGTTTTTCTACTTAAATTGCTTATAGGTAGATGGATGTGAGATTATGGGATTTACTTGGTAAGTGGGTAGGTGGGGGAGACATGAATAGGTGGAGGTTGGATAACTTGGAGGTATGGATGAGTTGGATGGGTATGGTTGGTTGGTTGGCTGGTTTGGAGGTATGGTTTGAGGAATGGGGGTTGACATAGATACTTTAACTTACATAACCATTTTTTCAAACCAATCCATGATGTTTGGATGTGGGTGTTGGATTATGAATAGATGAGGAAGTTGGAGAGGGATTGAAAGACCATGAAAATGGAGAAAAGGATTTCCAAGAGAGTTGAATGTTTCTTTGGAGGATGGATGAGATTTAGAAGATGAAGGATAGAGAATGTTTGGATATCAAAAGTAAAGACCTTTAAATTTTTATTTTCAAATTATGATTTTTTACTAAGGATTAGAGATTGGAGGCTTGATTGAGATAAGTGAATGGATAATGGGTGATTGAGTTTGGATGAAGGGAAATATGGATTGGATTAGGATTTAGTTGGAATGATATTAGGTTAAAAAGGGGATTGGATTAAGATCATGATGAAGGATAGGTATTAAGGATGATAATGGTTAAAGAATTGAAGGGGAAAAATGAATGATGGGATTGGATTAAGAGAAGTAAATTTTGATATGGATAATGGAGGATGATTAGGATGAGAATTAGGAACTTGATTGGATTAAAAAATTGGTGAGTATTAGGTTCCTAATGGATAGATTGTGAATGGATTACAAATGAATATGATAGGAGGAATGATTAGGATGATAAGGAAGATGAATGGGATGACTAGGGCTTATTAGGATTGGATGGTTGATTATGATGGTTAAGGGGGTGATTAAGATGAGAGTATTGAGATGGGTGATTATAATGAGAGATATGATTAGGATGAGGTTGATGGATGAAATATTTGACTTGTGGGTGTTGTGGAAGGGTTGACTTAGAGGATACCTAGACTCAAACAAAAGATTTTTTTTAAAATTTATTTATGTATATATATATATATATATATATGATATGAAAACACACAGTGAAATGATGAAAAGTACAAAATTCTATGGCTCAATTCGGATGATTTGTCCCCTTTTGTTTTTGAGTGGGGAGGGTAATCTAAAATATTCAAACACATAAGACACACCAACAAGACTACTCAAGTGGAATTATTAATCCTTGTATGCACAAGGCACCATAAGAAAAGATGGCCAAAAGTTCTTAACTAGGCTTCACAAGCTCAAATAGGGATGTCTTCTAAATATGCAAGGTCCGTGATGCCCAAATCCATAGATGAAAGAAAATAATGTCAAATATCCTAGAGGGATGATAACCCCATCTCCACCTTCACTTATCAAAGGTATAAACTTCTATAGGTATTACCCAAGATTGAAAAGATTATACTTCCAAGAGGTTTTTCTTTCAATAAAACCCCTATACTTTATACTTTTCCAGAACACGAGTTGAGGTCATCCTTTATAGTGATCAAATCCCCAAGAAGACCTCTTTAAAAAAGGAAAAAAAGTACACTTATTTCTAGTGCACTCAAGGTCACCCTAAGGCATGTGAGGAGAGAATATGCAAGTTGGTCTTGGGTTTAAAAAATCTTTCTTTGTTTTACATCTAAATCTAAATCTGACGAGTTCCTTTTAGTCTATTTTGTTTCTATTGAGTTGTTGAGATTGTTGGGGAGATTTTTGTAGTCTATTAGATTTTGTTGTTGAATTTGGATATGTTGTTGTCATTGATGTCAACATATTCTTGTGTTTTATTCTGGTGAGTTTGGGAATATTTTTTTATCTGGTTTATTGTTTTTTAGTTACTGGTTCTTGGTGTTCCTGTTGGTGTTCATGTTGGTATTTCCTCTGGTATATTCTAGTATGATTAGATCTTGTGTTGTGACTTTGGGATGTTGCTTGGGATGATCTTGTGTATCTTAATTTTAGAAGGTTCATGATTTGGTGACCCGCAAGTTATCTTTCTTCGTGACAGTTGCTGCTTGGTTGTGTTCTTGAACTTTGAGACATTGATCGATGAAGATTTGAAAGGTGGAGTTGGTGAAATTGTTCTGGATGATTTTAATGTGTTTCCTAATCATTTCCTATTTTTTTTGGCGATCTTCATTGATCGTTGTGTGAGTTTTGGTGATTTCTATCAACCGGTGATGATTTGTGTGTTATGCGGTATTTTTGGTGGTGTATCATGTTGCGATTGATCTTGGCGCGATTTCTGATGGATATGATATTTTGGGAATTTGAATTAGGTCCATGCTATGTAATGTAAATCATAATATTGGTCAGGTGGTCAATCCTTCTATTGTGTAATGTATTTTTTGTATTTATGAGTTAAGGGTTGAGGGTTTAACCGACCTTGCTATCAAGGTTGATGATTTGTATATATAGGTGATATACTTATGTAATTTAGGTGTTGATATTATGTCTGAATTATCAAAGAGATTTGTATGTGCGAACAAAAGATATAATTTGGTGAAGTGTTGTAGTGAGATCGGTGTTGCTAAGCAGACAACTGTGCTTAACTGGAACTGTCATCTTGTATATGTGGATGCTACTATTGCAGTTCATTTCTTCTGGATTGTGGTCCGATTCATTTTGTAAGTCAATGAGACTTCCCTGAGGGTTGTAGCCTTTCGGGCATATATATTTTGAGAATTAATCTCTAGGAAGTGTTCTTGAATGCATGTGCATTCCCCATTGTAATATTTTCACATACTACTATAGAGTATCATCTTATTGTGGGTAGGTTCCCACTGTGATTTTTCCCTTGACTGGGTTTTCCACATCAAAAATCTTAGTGTTTTGTGTTCTGATGTTTGTTTGCTTATCTTTCAGTTGATGCAGTCTATCAATTTATGCTTTGGTATTTGATTATCTTATTTTCGATGAAGAGTGATTCACCCCCCTCTCCCAGTCTTCCTTCTTGATTGCTGCTAACAGTTGCAATGGTGAAAATTATGGTTTTCACCATTAGATGTAGTAAAACCACTAATTTTTTTTAGGAATAATTACATTAGGGGAAAATAGGAATTAGATGGATCTAAATCCAATAGACTTAGATTTTGATCTAATTCCAGGGGTGTTGAATGTGCCCTCTTCTTTCCCTTGAGTTGAATTGATTTGTTGAAGATGCTAAAATTAGAGTAAATGTATTGAAACTGATGTAAAAATGCATGAACAGTGAGCTAAATTCATCAGTTCAAGCCACAAACCTGGATCTAAGGATTGTAAGAGGATTTAGACCTATTCCCAAAAGGAGCTCCTAATTTGTTGGGACTGGTGTGACGGTCACTCTGGTCCTCCACATTTTTTACACTTCAATGGGGGGATCGATTCATCTCTGAAAAATAAATCTTATCCTAAAGATCTCATCTCTGTACCTACTTCCTACACACATGAAGAAAGAGAAATAGATTGGAAATAGAGGTTTTTCTAAGTCAAACCCCAGTTTAGGAATTAACCTTGAATGAAATATTACAAATACTGAAATAAATAATGGAAAGATGTACCTCAAATCTGTAATGATTGGTAATGATGCTTTGCTTCCTGAATATGATCATATATGTTGCATGAAATGACATGAAAATGACAAAACCATAATCACACACACATGCTTGCATATGAATATTGTAATTTTCTCCACAATAGTTGAATGAATAAAATGCTTGATGATGAAAACTTCAATGCTTAAATGCTTTATTGCTTGGATGTGAAGACTTCTTAGATTGAAATGAATTATTTCATGTCTTTATATATGAGGATCTAGGTCAATTTACCAATTAGGACAACCTCCATGGTTATATTGAGCCACCAACTTCATTTCCCATCGGAGAGTTGGGTCTTACCCTCTCCTTGAAAATTGGGCCCCAAAGAGGGGTCCAAAGCATTGGGTGCTTTGTTCTAGGACCAAGGTGTTGGTGGTGCCATTGTCCTCCTCAATCAGAGACCAAATTTAAGGCCTAAGGAGGAGGACACACATCCAAAGAGTCATTGGTAGGTGCATATGGCATAAAAGTTAGAGTTAAGGAACTAAACAAAACTAGATAGGAGATGAGGAAGAGACACGCTAAAGTAGGGGCACAAACATGAGGTGCAAATTGGTCGGGTGATAATTTAATATGCTACAATTAGCCCCCACTTTAATAGGAGTATTAACCTATGCAAATACTCATGGTAAAGTAGATGAAAGAGAGACGAAGGGGAGGAGCAAAGGAGCACAATCACAAGGGGTATAAGACATCACTAATCTTGAGGAGCCAAGCCCTAGATCTTAAGATCTTAACTCACTCAAATTCATGCAAGGGCACAAAAATCAAGACAAAAACAAAAAAGGCCAACAAATAAAAAAAAAGACAAAAAGGAAAAAGAAACATAACACAAAAGCTAAAGACCAAAAACAAGACCTCAAGTCAACTAGTCGAAGAGAACTTGATATCAAAATGTCTCAACCACTAATATCATTCTTGAAAAATTCCATCTCAAGAACACAAGTGATCACATAAAATAGAAAATCATGCATCATCCATGAACCACCAATATAAAAGCTATGATGTAATGTCCCCTTTTTGGGACATTAGAAGTCAATTAAATAATTAAATTTAAGTTGTTAAATTATATCAAATTTGATGACAACTTAATTAAATTATTTAATAAAGTTTCAAAATGACTTAGTGGAGCTTAATGAATAATTAATAAAATCATTTTAATGTAAAAGAGGGAAAATAAAAAGATAAATAAAAAATAATATGAAGGGACATGTAGAAGGGGAAACAGAGAGTCATAGTGTTGTGCTTTAAAAGAACATCGAGAGGCTCATTCTAATTATGCTTGGTTTATGCTTTGATATTGTCCTCTATTGGAGAGTTCTAGAAAGCTTTGGCTTTCATCTGGTTTGAGGACAAAAACCCTCAAGTTGGGAGGCAATGGACCGAAACCCATTATCTATTGGAGATATCACTTAGGAGTCTCACTTTGTGCTTCAAATTCATATTGCTGGTTATCCAATACGACTGTAAGTTCTGTGGCTACGATTGGATATTTTTCTATTGTTAATCATATGACGATTTAAAGGTAATATCCATTTGTAATTTTCAAGTTTTGTTCTAAACTGTTATTATATGATTTATATTGGAATTCTTGCAAGTTATCGAATGAAGTGAAATTAGTTGCATGCAAATTGTTTTATTAAAATTTCTATGGAACATATGGTAAAAATTTGAAGCAAATATCCTGTAAGGCCCTACCCCGACCCATCCTATCTTTTCAGTTATTTTCATGTTGGAACTATTATGGATTCTTTATTTCATACATTATGGATATAGAACTTTATATGGTCCCATGAATTTGGTAATATTGATATATATTGATGCTTCATTTCTATGCTTTGTGGATATAGAATTTTATATGATCCTAGAATAGGGTAACATTGTGACGATGTATGTCATTATCTTATTTGCTGGACTTTACTATGATACTAGAAATATGTTTGCATATCTTATAAATGAATTAAATTATGAGGATTATAATGGATTGCTTATGTGAGCTTTGATATGTGGCAATTGTATTGTATAATGTCAATTCGATGCAGAATGATTGTATAGTATTCTTAATTATGTGTTTTATATTATATGAGGCTATTGGAAAGTACTAATGTTTAAATTGAGATGCATAGGAAATTATCCATGTGACCATGGAAATATTATGGAGAATCAAGCCTAGTCCTTTGTACGTTTGTAAAGCCAGACGATGTCTATTTGGAGAGACAACACCCCGTATGTATTGTATTTTATTCATAAACGTAAAATGTTGCATGAGTGTAAATTGTATTTATTGAATTGTTTAAATCAGTCAAGGGATAATTGCCATGTGTGTATTTGTAATGTGGAATTATTTTGTAGTGTCACTTGACACCTATGTTGTATGTTGTGTTGGAAATTTGTCATGTTACCCTTTTGGAGAGTTTTATTTTTGTTAACTGTTATATCTCCTAATTATCCTTGAAGGAACCAAGAAATCTAGGTTCGTGAGCCACAAGGAGGGTCAACTCAGAGTTGACCCATAGGTTAACTTTAGGTGGATGTTCTAATGGTCAAATCAACTCCTAGAGTCAATTTTAGAGCATTTTTATTAGGCCTCATGGGGTACCTATGGGTGAAGGCCAAAATTGGCCTTGTGTATTTCCCTTAGGGCTTGTTTAACCACCCAAAAAAGTGGTTTTCCCAAGATGGACGAATTCCATCTATAGGAGTACCATCCTTGGTAAGATAAACTTCTTGATAGGTGTAATCTCTCTTCCCCATTTCATTCCCCTTCTCTAGGTGCCTTGGTAAGGCAGTGTGTAAGACCTAGGGAAGACCAACCAATGGGAGTCCCTCACTCTATCCAAGAGGTTGGAAGGAGTGAGAGAAGCCTTCTTAGGCTAGAAATTGAAGCCTAGTGAGCTAATCACCCACTCTCCATCTTTGGAGATTTTGGACAATTTTTGGAGGAAAAACTAGTTGGGATAGGAAATTTGGCTAGGTGTTGCAGAAAAGATTGTGGATTGGGCTACTCTTCATCAAGCTTTCCCCTAGAATACCCTTGGAAAAGTCAAGGTTGGTGTTTTTTGTTCTTACTTGTGTACTTGAGAATCTATTGTAGAATGCTTGAATAGAAAATGTTGTATTTTTATTTGTGTTGAACTTGTGAAAGCTTTGTCTGATTTCTTTCTTATTTTCTGTTTATGCATTGTTGTGTTTTGGGAGTGTCCAAGACCATCTTTCCCTTGGGAGGGCAGATTGGTCTTGGGGGTGGAAGAAGTATGACAACCTTAGAGTGAGAGGCTCTCTTCATGAGAGTGATCTCAAGGGTTTGTCCATGTGACCCTTGCTGCATAGTTCTATTTATGCATATGGGGGTCATAGGGGAGCAAGTATGGCATGTTTTCCTTTTGGGGGCCATAAGGATATGGGGATTGAGATGAGCTTTGTTGTGTTTTCATGGAGGCCATGAGTTGGCTATGAGTTACGAGCAGAATCTCCTTTAGGGTACTTGGTCCACTTCCACCCTAGTAAAAACATCACATTGGGAGATGAAGTTTCAGCTTGGGAAGGGAATGTGTCTGTTGTGTATGTTTTCCCCTTGTTTGTTTGTGTTTGCTTGAGTGTAACATGTCTAGGACTTGGTTCTCCAAGCTTAGGGGTGGCTTTTAGTAAGCCTAGACTGGGACATGAGCATCCCATGGTCACAGCCTTATGATTATATGCAGGTTGCTTGGAGAGAGGAAGGAAAGCTAGGAGTTGCAGATTCTATTTAGTTACAAATTTTATTCAGTTGTAGAAAAGGAATAGGAAATGTAATACTATGTTTTGTTGAAGAAATGTAAATAGGGAACTCAATGTTCTTTTTACTTATGTATAAAGAAGTGTATCTTTTATTCAAGTCCTCATTATTAGGAATGAGAGACCAGTTGGGTTACTTCACCCATTGTAATGGTGGGCCATTGTTTTCAAATATTCTATGAGAAGAGTGCATTTTATTTAAATTTTGTAATCTATAATGCTGCTGTAAATTTTATCAAATTCTATCTCATAATGAATTCTGTTAATTTGTTTATTCTACAATTTTGAGTAAAGAAAAGAAATGAAAAAAAAAGAGAGAAAAAGGGAGAAAAGCAACGTGTGATTAAGTAATTTCTTGCAGTATTTAAATGTTGTTATTCTGTCATTATTATCTTTGTTTAGGCATAGCTGAAAACTAACCTATAAACAAAAGTAATTTACTATAGATAAACCTGTTAGCATAACTGTAACGAAATATATTGCTGTCGTAACTTTTATATTCTGTTATTTTTCTTCCTCCGTAGTATTGCAGAAAGAAAAGGAACCTAGATGTAATAATGTCGTAACTTTTATATTCTGTTATTTTTCTTCCTCCATAGTATTGCAGAAAGAAAAGGAACCTAGATGTAATAATTTGTATTGAAATAAACAATATGAGATAGTTAGCATGCTATGCATTTTAGTTGTTGTGATAAATTCTTAATGGTGCATATTAAAATAAATCATACCTAGGAAAGGAAACACAAAATCATTGAAATGCTGACATTATTTCATCCATTCCTACAAGTCTTAAAAACACAAAAAAAATATAGATGCATATATTGCTATTAAAAAAGAGAGAACTACATGCTTATGTATATTTTTATTCAAAAAAAAAACCAGAGATTTCTAACCCTAATAGCTTGATATTTATATACATATGATTATATATATATTTATGTGTGTGTGTATGTACACACACACACACACACACACACACACATAGATATATATATATTGTAGATTAGGAAATTTAAAATCATCAAAACAATAGCAATTAGGACAACCACAAAACCTAAAGCTATTATGAAAGCAATCCCAATCCAATCAATGAAGACATAAAGACAAGATATTCAAATCAAATGAAATCAAAGCAAACCAACGCAGATATCTCCTTCATGTGGCTCCATTGTTCTTCTTTCACCTTCAAATTTGATGTGGATCTCACCTACAAGTGCAAAATGCAAGTGGGAAGCAAGTTGTTGGTGAAATTCGCAGTATAAGGTTACTCGAAAATGTGATTATTGATTGATTCCTTCATTGAAGAAAATCATCCAATTTATAGACAAATTGGAGAGAGGACAAGATTAGCATGAAGAGATTTGAAAGGAAATTCAAATCAAGAATGGCAACATTATGACAAATGTATGACAAATTATGATAAATTATGACAAGATTGAAATAGAAATTAGGAATTAGGAGAAATTAGCAATTAGAAAATTGAGGAAAAAGATGAAATAGAAAATAGGTGAATTAATTAATACATTTTCATCCATTAATTAATTCATGAAAGAGACCTAGGACTAAATAAATAGATTTATTTAACCCACAAAGAAGAAGAAAAGGATTAAATGAACAAATCATAAATCCCTAGAAATAAGAGGACAAGGAATTAGGTCAAGACAACAAGAAATTAATGTAGGTTCGATCATGATTCTGATTGACAAAGGACCAATGTTGATAAATGATTGAGATTGGTTGACAGAAATCAATGACAAATTGACCAAGATTGACAAGGAGATCAAATTTATAGGCACCAATTGACGAGGAACAATGACTAATCAATCCAAATTGACATGATTGAAAAGGACAAGGATCGATGACGAATCGATCACAAAATGACAAGATTGACAAGGACAAGGATTGATGACGAATCGATCGCAAAATGACAAGATTGACAAGGACAAGGATTGATGACAAATCGATCGCAAAATGACAAGATTGACAAGGACAAGGATCGATGACGAATCGATTGCAAAATGATGAGATTGACAAGTTGATAATCGCAAATGATTACTAACAAGCTAAAGATGATTGAAAGATTGACAAGAGGACAAAACCCTAATTCCATCATCAATTAGGATTGACAATGTCCAAAATGATCATAAATGAGCACACACCATGATGCAAAAGGATAAGATCGACCAAAATCATGACTGAAGATTGCTATCAACAAGACCTAATTCAAAAGTGAGAAAAATGAGGAATGCAGAAGAAGGACTCGATGCTCGCAAATGATAAAGACCAAGTGCGCAACATAGAAGAAATGTTAATGCGACGCAAGAACCCTAAAATAAGGCAATGCACAAATGTTAAAGTATGACTCCACAAGTGTTGACCATTATTAGATGTCTACATTTTGCCCCTCTTTGAGACAATGCGATTCTAAGTGTTGTTTCAAAGAACAATAATGAAAATGCCCCAGACAATAACAATAACATATGCATGCCCCCTCGAGGAATTGCCTGGAAAAATCTAGAAAAGAGGCCAAGTGATCGATAAGAATGATAGAAGACAATAGGTTTGAACGGATCAAAAATCGGAGGTCGGATGCACAAATGATAAGCAGTGGAACTAGACTGAACAGACTGCCAAGACTGATGGAAGAAATGTTAGTAAGAAGAAATTAGATAGAGGAAAGTTAGAGATGAAGGAAAACTTGCTTTCACAAATGCACATAAGTAGGTGAGAACCTTTATTTATTGTAGCAAAGCGGATGTAGAGCATCATGGCATTGAAGGCCAGAGCTGGAACGCAACCCCTTTTGCAAAAGATAGACACATCACACACAAGGAATGAGTGAAGCATCCTAGGGTGCATACACCAAGGGTCGAGGTCTGTGCGGCGTTCACAAAGCGACCATACTTATCATAGACACCCAATGATATAGTTGCCCTAGTTTGTGACAAACATTCCACAAACAACAAACACAACAAAAAAGGAAAGGGACCATGAACCATCCCGGTCACTCTAAATCACTCAGTGACATCATCGAGCAACATAGGAACATGATCAAAGCCAAATATAAATCAGTAAAAAGATAAAATGCACAAATTCAACCAAGTCAAACAAACAGTCTGATCGTCATTGTCAAAAGTGGAAAACAAGAATGATCATGCTATCTAGTTTCAGGGAATGCGGTACCCCATCAAAGACAGGACACAGTCTGGTTTCAAGAATACCACACCCTATATAAGACCCATAATAATGTTGACAAGGACCAATGATAATGTTGATGCTATTTGGATTGATGTGACAACTGTGATCAGGTTGAATGCTTGCTTAGTCGAACAGTTCATTTGTTAATGTATGATTTCATTAAAGCACAATGTTTGATAGATTGTCGTTGGATATATGCTCAGCAATCTATCTATGCACAAAGGGGACCATTTATTGACAAAATGCAAAATGCCAAAGAAATTGTTTTTGGATTTTGATGTTTTTCACTTTGTAGGAATTTCGAGTTTTTTACAAATTTTTTTTCTTTTTACAGGACTTTGGTTGACTTTTTAGGGATTTTTTAAGGACATTATTTGATTTTTAGGGATTTTTTAAGGACATTATTTGATTTTTAGGGATTTTTCAGGACATTGTTTGATTTTTAGGGTTTTTTCAGGACATTGTTTGATTTTTAAGGATTTTTGCAGGACATTGTTTGATATTTAAGGATTTTTACAGGAGTTTTTTTTATTTTGCCCCTAGTGTCTAGCAAGGAAAGGAATATGACAAGTGAATAAATAGGCTTGCTAAAATGTTGGTGGATAGAGGGAAGACAAAGGCCTTTTATTATGGAGACAATACAGATGCAGTTTTCAAGGGCTATTGCATGATGGGACAAAAGATTGGATATGACAATGTAAAGCAGTGACATGGCATGAGGGACATGTTAAGAGGTTTTTGAAACCATGTTTAAATTTTGCGTCCTTAAGATCAAGGAATGAAAAAGAGTGTATGGATAGTGATAAGATATGGATAGGATAAGCAAGACCAAGAATGGATAAGGGACATGGGCTGAAGGTCGGGGTAGGCTAAGGGATAGTGGCAAAAAGTTGCAATAAGCTAGGGAATATGGATGAAAGGTTATAATAAGCAAATGGATAAAGACCAAAAGCTATGATGGACTAAAAGCTGCAAACAAGATGCATGATGCTAATGATGATCCTTAGCCTTGTCGAGATCAAAGGTGGAAAAGGGGATATGGACATGAGGGACAATAGGATATGAAGGGTAATGACAAGGGTTCGATAGGATAATGGAACAATGAAGGACAAAAGGATATGATAGGATAAAACCTGTCCCCAACTATGGTATGCAAGAAGTTCATAGATTATGCATGACGCCTGTTTGCTAGGTTTTCATCATGGTACTTGCCCAAGGCGCCTGTTTGCCAGGTTTTCACCAGTGGATGAATTATTTTTGCTTTACTTTTTTCTTTTGTCTTTTTTTTTCACTTTTTTTTTGTATTTTGACTTTTTAGTCAAATATGGACACATGATAGGGGATGGAAGAAGGACTCAAACATCTTTTTGTTTTGGATAGTAGCCTTGAAAAAAAAAATGGACCATGACCTTTAAAAGTATGCTCAAAGACATTGGTAGGATAAGGACATGGAAAAAATGATGAAATTAAGGCAAGGATTTATGCAAAGGATGGGATCAAAGGGATCAAAGGATGGAAAATATGCATTGGATAATGGATAGGGTATTGGAAGAATTGGGCTTCAGTGGATGGAAATGAAGGAAAGATCAACATTGGAACACACCTTGACAGGTGGTGGATTGATGGAGGAAAAATGGATCTCAGATTGTGAGATTTGGATGGAGGAATAGCTTAGGATTTTGGGACATAAGGGACCAAAATGGATGAAGAAGGTGATGGAGGAACAAATTTGAGAGGGTTGGATGGAGGAATAGCAACTTTGGATGCCAAGTTGGATGTTTCTTTAGGATTTTGTGCTTCAAGGAGCCACTTTGGGATCCACATGGTTTTTGATTTTTCATGCTTTTGTGGTTCCTTGGAGTGCATTGCCAACACAAGGGATTTAGGAACCCATATAGATTTTAACTTTAGTTTTTGAGCAATGGGCCTTTGTGACCTTTTGGATTTTTCCTTTGCTTTATAGATCAAATTTTTCTTTGTTTTGACATGTTGATTATATTGGACATGTTGATCCTTGAATACATGTGGATTTCTAGACTTATGACTTTTATACTTGGCATCCAAATTGCTTGGAGGGGGAAAGGAATGCATGGATGGATATGAATGAAATGGAGTTATTTTGGATTGATGAAATTTACCCAAGGATGTGTGCCTTTGTTGACCTTGCATAGAGGACGTAGGGATATTATAAGGACCTAAGATGGATGGAAGGGATAAAGGGGAAGGGATATGTTTGGATTTTGAAGGGATGTTGGATTTAGTAGGGGTATCCACATCTTGAGGAATTTCACTGAGGCCATGACCCTTAATATTTTCTTTAACATGAAGGGATTCTTGCTTATGGAGATCTAATCCTTTGCCTTTATGAATATCTTGACTTGTAGGATGCTCTTTTCCTTGGGAAGAAGATGCTAGTCCATTATGAGGTGGATATGATATGAGAGAAATAATGAGATCTTGAAGTGGATCGGATTGCACCAAAGTGGAAGAACCCATTATGCATGTCGAGGGTTCATGAACATCTTGCACTGACATGTTAGAATTATGAGGGGGATTAGGATCATGAGGGGGACTAGGATTGTGTAGTGGACATGGTTCAATGACAGGCTCTTCAAGAGATGGGATGGGAGAAATAATGGGATCATCAAAAGAAATGAGATCTTGGAGTGTATATGGAGGATTAAGACAAGGAGATGGAGGAACAAAAGGATCTTGTGGAGGATTTAAAGGAATAATTTGATCTTGACAAGGAGGAAGATCATTGGAATCCTCTTTAAAGGTGCTTTTCTCTTGACTTTCAATGGGATCATCATAAATGATGGAAAGGATATCTTGATCTTTCTTAGGAAGTGGAATGTCAATGGGATTTGAAAGGATATTTTTTTCATGAAATGGAAGGGGATCATTTGGGATTGGATGGACTGGGATATCTTGATCTTGCTTAGGGAATGAAGTGTCAATACGACTTTGGATAGGATGGACAAGAATAGGGGAATCATCATGAGTGTCTGGGAACATGGGGTCCTGGTCAACAATTGGATGGGATGATAAGGTTTCGGGATCTTGATCTTGATCTATTTCAAGACACGTTTCTTCATGCTCTAAATTATCCTCTTGACATGGGGTTGGACTTTGGATATGCATGGAGGATTCTGACAAGGGATCAATGTTTTGGCATGAAGGAAATGCACTTTGAACACTTGTGATGGATTCTGACAAGGAATCAATGCTTGAACATGAGGAAGAGGGACTTCAAATGGGGTCCTCTAAAACAGGTAATGGCAATAAAGTGCATGGTGGCATTGGGTCTTGTATTTCTGAAACATGACAAGGATGTGCATCATGAATTGGATTATCTTGGTAATCACCTATGGATAGCCCTTGGATAATTTCATCCTTGGGTGTATTGTTTGATGAGGACAATATAGAAGGTTCTTGTGAAACTTCTAAAGGTGTAGGGATAGATGCCATTGGAGAGTCAATTTGCTTGCGGGGGGATGAGGCATTGCTAGACATAATTGTATTATCTTGATCTTCCTCAAAGAACTCACTTGGTAGTTTGCTTAAGATCCTTGCAATAAGGCCACCTTTCTTTCAAGGTTTTGACATGGTTGGATTTATATTTTTAACTTTCTTGGCAAGAATTTGGTCTTGGTTTGATGTCATGTTTTGATATTGGACTTGGTTCAATTGTTCTGACATGTTTGAAACTTGGGTTGGTGTGTGTTGCAACCTTTGTTTATGAATGTTTGATTGTGGTTGTTGACATTGATATGTTGATTGAACTTGTTGATATTCCACCATTGGTTGAACTATTTGTGGACATTGTATAGTTGGTTGGACATATTGTTGAAATTGGACCATTGGTTGTGTTGGTTGTATATGTTGGAACTGTTGAACAATTGGTTGTGATGGTTGAAAATTTGATTGATAGTAAACACCTTCTTGTTCTTATTGTGGAGGCACATAATGTTGTTGTCTCTATTCTTGAAATTGTTTCATCATCTCTATTTGTGAGAGGAGATCTGGTATGTTTGATTGTTTGATAAGAGATATTACATCAATTGGCTCAATATTTGGAATTTGACCTAGAAATTTTTTAAACATTTTGGACATTTGTGATCTATTCTTCTCAATGTTTTTCACTTTTTGTTCCAAAATCTCCTTTTCTTCAGCTACTTTCTCCTCTAGTTTTTGTATTTGGATATTTACATCATCTTGATAAGTTTGATCCAAGTTTTGAGACATGTAGAGATTGGATTGACATGATTGATTTCTCAATTGTGATGACATGGCTTTGTAAGAAAGTTGAGACCTCATTTCAACAAACATGTCACTATGCAATGAAACTAATGGGATTGACAAATGCAACCTAAAAGGATGACAATGCAACTTAATGTTTTTGTACCTTTTGAATTTTTGGAGACAAACTTTTTGAAATGCAAAGCTAAAGACACAACCTTGGGAAATTGAAATGAAGTCAAGACCTTAAAGGACAAAGGACCAAATGAAAATAGGACAAATTGACAATGTCTCACCTATATGCTTGGATACTAAGCTAGGTTTGACAAAAATAATATTAATGAAAGGACAAATTTTAGACAAGGTCAAGACTCCTTAACAACAACTTAGGGTATCATCCAAAGTATTGATTTTTCAAGTTTGACAAACCAAATTTTTGAGACTAAATGCAAGAAGGCAATGATTATGACAATGAATTAGGATATGACATGAAAATGATCTAAGGATATGATATGACAAGATGAAGCCAAGACAAGATGACAATACAATGATAAGGATATGCGAAGACCAATGACTTGGAATATGCAAAATGCAACCTATGCAAGACCTAATTTTAGCATGACAAGGATAATGCATGAATGTCACCTAAATGGAAATCTATCTTGGATATGACAATGAAATGCAAACTTAGGGAAATGATTTTGAACCTAAGTACAAAATGAGGACACTTGCAATGAAAAGGACTAAAATGAAGGGAGATGACAATATGTCCTAGGACCTAAGTTGGACTATGCAAAACCTAGCCTAAAGTGACATGAATTTTGAAACAAAGATATTCAATGTTTTGACAAGCCAAGTTCAAATGTTGGATGAATACTTGGACAAATTTGGACTTTTGTTTAGATTTTGTTTTGAATTGAAGGTTGTTGATTTTGAAAAACCCAAGTTGATTATGAGCACTTTTGAAAGTTTGTTTTTTTATTTTACTTTTGACAATCATGGAAGACAAAAAATGTTTGTTTGACTTTGACTCAAGACAATCAAGCACATTCACAACAAATCCTATGGCTGGCAAGGGCAATATCTGTTGAATCCTCTAACCATAAAATACAACACTCAGATGGATAGCTAGATGCTTGGTAGCACTGGCTCCCCCTTACAGTGCACTCACTTCTCGGGCATACCAAGCTTTGAGTTCAAGGGGCATCACTTCCCAAGAACTTGCTATCTCTAACTGAGGAGTACATGAGAGGTATCTTCAGCATGCGCGTATCACAACGCCTGAGCCAACAGATAGAAGGATTTTGGCATCTAAAAACAAGAGATTCTAGTAAGGGCATCCATTCGGGTGGGTATTGATCCGATGAATAAATCATCGCAATACCATTCTAGCACCCGTTGTCTACAACTTTCGTTGCATCCATAGTTATTTAGAGTGGTTTGGAAGAGCTTGGTTTTAGCCCGTCACCACTTTGGGTCATTCCCTCTCACCAATGCCTGTGTGAAGTTCCAAGCAAATTGGGAGGCAGGCCCAGTTCTAAGGGTTAAAACATGCAATCAAATTAAAAACGGACAAAGCATGCATGGTGTTCATTAACCTTTAAGAAATGAAATGTGCAACTACCTTAAAAATCACAAGCAAGATGTTTTAATGAGAATCTTTGACCGCATCCTGCATAAGATTCGTTAGTAGTTGCATTTTTAGTCTTTGTCACATGTAATGCCAAGATGCTGCATAGAGAATTAGTACCAAAGAAAAACCAGAATGCAAGAAACAGAATGAAAACAAACAAATTTGCAAGTAAAAACAACTGATTTCACCTCTGTTTCTGGCCTTGCACAGGCGCAAAATGCCTCAACGCAGGTGCAAAACCCATCAACACAGGTACCGAATGCCTCAACACAGGCGCAGAATGCCTCAACATAGGTGCATAACCCATCAACACAGGCGCAAAAGTGCCCAGAGAGCTCCGAGTCGCCCTGTTTCTTGAGTTTTTCACCTACAAACAACTCAAACGCACTCAAAACATGGTTAAGGGGTTAGTTCACGTCGGGTTCTCCAAAATGTAGATCAAGAAATTGAAAATCATCAAAACAATAGCAATTAGGACAACCACAAAACCTAAAGCTATTATGAAAGCAATCCCAATCCAATCAATGAAGACATAAAGACAAGATATTCAAATCAAATGAAATCAAAGCAAACCAATGCAGATATCTCCTTCATGTGGCTCCATTGTTCTTCTTTCACCTTCAAATTTGATGTGGATCTCACCTACAAGTGCAAAATGCAAGTGGAAAGCAAGTTGTTGATGAAATTTGCAGTATAAGGTTACTCAAAAATGTGATTGATTGATTGATTCCTTCATTGAAGAAAATCATCCAATTTATAGACAAATTGGAGAGAGGACAAGATTAGCATGGAGAGATTTGAAAGGAAATTCAAATCAAGAATGGCAACATTATGACAAATGTATGACAATTTCTATGCAAGGTGTATGACAAATTATGACAAGATTGAAATAGAAATTAGGAATTAGGAGAAATTAGCAATTAGAAAATTGAGGAAAAAGATAAAATAGAAAATAGGTGAATTAATTAATAGGTTTTCATCCATTAATTAATTCATGAAAGAGACCTAGGACTAAATAAATAGATTTATTTAACCCGCAAAGAAGAAAAAAAGGATTAAATGAACAAATCATAAAACCCTAGAAATAAGAGGACAAGGAATTAGGTCACGACAACAAGAAATTAATGTAGGTTCGATCATGATTCTGATTGACAAAGGACCAATGTTGATAAATGATTGAGATTGGTTGACAGAAATCAATGACAAATTGACCAAGATTGACAAGGAGATCAAATTGATAGGCGCCAATTGATGAGGAACAATGACTAATCGATCCAAATTGACATGATTGAAAAGGACAAGGATCAATGATGAATCGATCGCAAAATGACAAGATTGACAAGGACAAGGATCGATGACAAATCGATCGCAAAATGATGAGATTGACAAGTTGATAATCACAAATGATTACTAACAAGCTAAATATGATTGAAAGATTGACAAGAGGAAAAAACCCTCATTCCATCATCGATTAGGATTGACGATGTCCAAAATGATGATAAATGAGCACGCACCATGATGCGACAGGATAAGATCGACCAAAATCATGACTGAAGATTTCTATCAACAAGACCTAATTCGAAAGCGAGAAAAATGAGGAATGCAGAAGAAGGACTCGATGCTCGCAAATGATAAAGACCAAGTGCACAACATAGAAGAAATGTTAATGCGACGCAAGAACCCTAAAATAAGGCAATGCACAAATGTTAAGTATGACTCCACAAGCATTGACCATTTTTAGATGTCTACATATATATCTGCATTTAAGAAAATGCACTCAATGGAAACATTAAAAAAAATATATTCTGAACATGATTGCATATATATATATATATATATATATATATATATATATATATATATATATATATATATATATATATATATATATATATATATATATATATTAAAAAGAAATTAACAACAAAAAAAATAAAAGGGAGACTGGGAGGGTTTGCCTGAACCACTGTGTTTACACACAATGGGGCGGTGCGGGGGTGCCGCCACTATGTTTAGACACAGTGGATGGTCCGCGCGGCCGCCACTGTGCTACACATAGTGGGCGGCGGCGTCACTGATCGCCACTGTGTGTACGCACAATGGCATCCGGGGGAGCCCGCACCACCACCTCCACCTCTCCATGAAAAACCCCACCCCTTCATGGCCGCCATCGTGCCCTAGCTCGGCCCTGTACTTGCTCACACACACAAACACACACCTCAAACAAAAATATAATATATTAAACCCTAACCCATTTCGGGTTAAGGTATAGGTAAATAGAAAAAGAGAAAAAGAAGAGAAAGGGTTTTAATAAACAAAAAAAAAGAGAATGCAACCCTAACCCAATTTTGGGTTAGGGTTAGCATTTTAATAATATGAGCCTTTTAGCCCCTATTATAATTTTGATTTTTAAACTTAGGGTTAGCATTTTAAGAATAATAGATTTTTTTTTAGAGAATTTAAATAAAGAATTAAAAAAAAGGAATTCTTACTCAACCCTAGTTAGGGTTTAAGATTTAAAATTTAGGTTAAAATAAGAAAAAGGGGGGGGGGGAATGCCTTTCAAATTTGAAAAGAATTTCCCCCATATAATTTTAGCCATATGTGTTATTTAATTAAAATTCATTAATTCATTTTGGAAGAGAATTAAATTTTAATATAGTCTATTTCTTATAATTTAAAATGGAGGATTAATATCATTTACATTAATCGCATAGTTGATTTAAATTATTCAGCTAAGGATATTTTATAGTTATTTAATATATTCGATTGTATATAGTCATTAAAGTAAAAATTGGGGAAAAATTTATAATTGAAGATTATTAATTATTTTTAGGAATTCTTAGCCCTTGAGGCCAATATTGGCTAGATTAAATATATCGTCAAATTTAAAGATGTAGGGAAATTAAAACTAACTTTAGCTAAATATCAGATTTAGTTGGCAAATGTCATTATAGAATTTCGAACCCTTATCGGTTAGATTTAAATAATGATTTTTGCGTATGTTTCAATTAATTAATAGCATTATCATTATTTGGTCGGGAATGACTTATATGCACTTGAGATAACTAATTACCCCTCATTTTTAATTAAGTGACAACTTAATTAAGCTAATTGAACTAACTAACTAAAATGCAACATTGTTTAATCTCCACGGAATAAAGCCGCTCATTTGAGTTGGTTAACTAATCTAACCTTAGAAAACAATTTTAATTACATCTTAGTTAAGACAAAACTCTATTGATTCATTTTAAATGTAGGATATGTTATGAGTTTAAGTGGTTCAAAAAAAATTTGTTGTTCCATTTTTTTTGCCCAAAAGTTTGGGCATGACACTTTGGTATCAAAGCAAGGTTTCCAACACTAGGAACCTTTATCCATTATGTTTCATTTTAAATATTTTATTAATTAAATTTTACCTGAAAATTATTTATTTATTTTATTTTATTTTCTCATTAGGATGCCTCTGACTACGCGACAAGCTCGCAAGCGTGGAAGGGGTCCTAAGCGTACACGTATGGCAAGCAAGAATGTTGATAGGGAGGAACCCGTTCTAGAAGGGAACCCAGAAGCCTCTCCCAAACCACCAGTTGACCCAAACCGAGATATCTTACTGGCACTTCAGAACCTAATTGGGATAGTGCAGGATAGGCTTCCAATAGCCGACTGTCATGTAGATAATCAAAACTCAGGGAGTCATAGGTCAGTAGATAGGGAACGGAGTAGGAATCCACCTCCTAATCCCATAGAGGGTCAGACTGAGCATGAGCTTGAGTCAATTCACCTACCCGAACCACCTCCAGTAGCAACACCTGTGTACTTTGAGAGAGTACGTCGGGAATTAGGAGATCTGATTAGAGAGGTTTTGCACCTCTAGCCACCATCTTTTAGGGGATCTACCGATGGGGTAGAAGATGAGGCATGGCTTTTGAGCCTAGATCGGTGCTTTGCATTGCGTTCTTATGAAATCAATATGAAGGCATGAGTTGCAGTCCACCTTCTGAGATCGACGACCTCCACATGGTGGAAATGGGAGGAATTCAAGTGCAGTCTAACTGCAGACACCCTCACATGGGAGATTTTCACAAAGAGGTTCAGGGAGAGGTACCTGTTAGAGAACTTTGGGAAGTGTAGGATCGATGAGTTCCACAACCTCCAGCAGAAGAGTCTCTCAGTGACCCATTACAAGAGCAAGTTTATCGAGCTCCTACCTTATGTAGACTACCTGAAGGATGAGAAGCTTCTCGTCAATCGATTTATTAGAGGACTTAATGTCAAGATAGCAGGACTGGTGAGGATGGCCACTCTAGGGAGCCTTCGGGTTGTCGTGGAGAAGGCCTTGATAGCCGAGGAGATTCAGGTTAGGCCACAGGACACAAGGGATCAGTTTTAGAACCAAAACCCGACACCCCAGTCTTTTGGGTTTCAGAAACCCCATTGGAAAGGCAACCACAAAAATGCATCAGGGTCCTATAAACCCCCTCCTCCGCAGTAGTCACAGTAGAGTTAGAGATAGAGGCCCCCTCAGGGACAGCAGGGCTCCAGGCCCAAGTAGTGGTAGTCACAGGGTCCTAGGCATGACCAGAGAGCACAGAGTACATACACACCTTCGGCATGGGCTCAGCAGTCCTCCGGGGGTGGGTACAGTGGTTCTAGAAGGATAGGTGGGTAGCCTTTCTCTTGGTCTCAGGGTGCACAGTTTTAGGCACGCGGTGCTTGTTTCACATGTCGAGCCATGGGGCACATGGCGAGAGAGTTTCCACAGGGTCAGATGATAGGTAATCAGAGGATGGCAGCATCAGAGCCTATAGTAGGAGATATGTGCAAATCCCATAGAGTCTTCACAACGGTTGACAACCACTAGGCAAAGCACTAGGCCATAGTCATTGAGCCTGCAGGTAAGATTAGTGGTAGTGGTATTTCTATATTATTTGACTCAGGAGCAACTGACTCCTTTATATCTCCATTGGTTGTGGAGCATTGTGGGCTAGTGGCAGTTAGGCAAGGTGTCAGTTGGGAAGTGGAGTTAGCATCAAGGGATAAAATGTCAGTGGATTCAGAGGTTAGGGGATGTCCACTCCAGATTGGTAATACCACCACCTTAGTAGACCTTAGAGTCATGCCACTCAGATCTTATAGTGTTGTACATGGCATGGATTGGCTTTATGCCCATAGAGCCAAGATGGATTGTCACCTGAAAGAGATCAAGTGTGAGGATGATCATGGTGCTCCCATAGTAATCACTGGGATCAGAGACACATGTCTCTTCATATGATTTCCGCTATGCAGCTTAAGCGGAGCATGCGAAAGGGATGCCAGTTGTTTTCTATCACTATCAGTGATAGAGAGGAAGAAAATGAGAAGGAGCCTTCCATAGATGATCATCCCATCCTTGAGGCATTTGTAGATGTGTTTCCAGCTGAGCTACCTAGTATGCCACCTAGTAGAGAGATTGACTTCCACATAGTTTTGGTATCAGGAGCCGAGCCAGTTTCGAGAGCACCTTATAGGATGACCACACATGAGCTTAATGAGCTCAAGATGCAGCTAGAGGAACTTTTAGAGAAGGGTCACATTCATCCTAGCGTCTCCCCTTGGGGCACACCAGTCATCTTCGTGAAGAAGAAGGATGGGTCCCTTTGATTATGCATGGGTTATAGGCAACTAAACAAAGTAACCATAAAGAACCGCTATCCCTTTCCCAGGATCGATGATTTGTTTGATCAGCTTCAGGGTGCTAAAGTGTTTTCCAAAATAGACCTGAAGTCAGGGTATCATCAGTTGAGGATTGTGGAAAGTGATATCCACAAAACCGTGTTTTGCACCAAATATGGCCACTATGAGTTCATTGTGGTCCCATTAGGTCTTACGAATGCTCCAGCTGTATTCATGAGTCTCATGAATGGGGTATTCCACACCTTCCTCAAGCAATTTGTGATTGTGTTCCTCAATGACATACTGATATATTCTCGAAATGAGAAGGAGCATGAGGAGCATTTGAGGTAGGTTTTGCTGTATTTGAGGGACAACCAGTTGTTCGGCAGTTTGTCAAAGTGTGCTTTCTTTAGATCAGAGGTCAAGTACCTTGGGCATGTTATATCTGGTGATGGGATCTCTATTGACCCATCAAAGATCAGAGCTATCATGGATTGGCCAGCGCCAACTAGTGTGACAGAGGTCAGGAGCTTCATGGGTTTAGGAGGATACTACAGATGCTTTGTTGAGGGATTTCCCAGAGTTGCACACCCCATCACATCCCTCCAGCAAAAGGGAAAGAAATTTGAGTGGACAAAGAAGTGTGAGAGGGCTTTTTAGGATCTAAAAAGGGCACTCACTAGTTCACCTATTCTTATTGTGCCAGATCCCACGACTGATTTCATGGTATGCACGGATGCTTCCTTAGATGGATTAGGAGTAGTCCTTATGTAGGAGGGTAGGGTTATAGCGTACAAGTCTAGGAAACTTAAGACTCATGAGCTTAACTACCCTACGCATGACCTAGAGCTTGCAGCAGTAGTGCATGCACTTGTGAGGTGGAGACACTTCCTTTTGGGTCATCACTTCGAGCTTCATTCAGACCATCAGAGTTTGCAGTACATCTTCACCCAGCCTAACCTTAATGCACGTCAGAGGAGATGGATGGAGTTCCTTTGTGAGTATGATTTTGATGTCCACTACATCAAAGGGAAGGAGAATGTAGTCACAGATGCATTGAGTAGGAGACGACATGAGGTATACACCATATCTATGAGCATAGATTTGAGAGACCATATTTTGCAGCGGTTGCCAGAGGATGGATGGTATCTAGAGGTTTGTCAGAGGATCCAATCTCAGGAGATCTTGGAGGGGAAGTATGTGGATTACTCTTTAGAGTCTAATGGATTATTATGCCATAGAGGGTGCATCTATGTACCTTCTCCTAGAGGATTGTGAGAGTTCATCATCATGGAGGCTCATAGAGATCCTTATGCAGTGCATCCTAGGGTTAAGAAGATGCATGCAGATTTGAGGCAGTTATATCATTGGCCAGGTATGCGGCAACTTATCGCTGAGATAGTAGTCCGATGCCTTGAGTGTCAGAGAGTCAAGGCAGAGCACCGCCATCCTGGTGGGTTGCTCCAGTCTCATGCTATACCAGAGTGGAAGTGGGATACTATATCCATGGATTTCATCATTGGTCTTCCCATGTCATCTCGTCGCCATGATGCTATCTTGGTGACAGTTGACAAGTTGACCAAAGTAGCTCACTTCTCACCAGTCCGGACTACCTTCATAGCTCCAACAGTGGCACAGGTGTTCTTGTGAGATATTGTTAGGCTTCATGGTGTTCCACACAAGATTATTTATGATAGGGATTCCCTCTTTACTTCTTCCTTTTGGAAGGCATTACAGGCAGCTATGGGCACCAAGCTCAATTTTAGCACAGCCTATCATCTAGAAATGGATGGGCAGATAGAGTGGGTTAACCAGGTGTTAGAGGATATGTTCTGCTTGTACGTCATGGATCATTAGACCAGATGGGAGGAGTACCTTCATTTAGTAGAATTTTCCTACAATAATGGGCATCACACTTCTTTGGGGATGCCACCTTTTCAAGCTTTGTACGACAGACCATGCAGGACACCTTTGAGTTGGGATCGTATTGAGGATAGAGTGGCCATAGGCCCTGAGATGGTTCGTGATATGGAGTAGTAGGTAATTTTGATTAGACAGTGCCTTAGTGAGGTATAGGATAGGCAAAAGAAATATGCAGATGTAAAGAGGATATATCAGAGTTACATGGTTGGGGAAAAAAAAATTCTAAGAGTGCAGCTACATAAGAGTCCAATCTGTTATGGAATGGGTTCTAAGCTCACACCTCAATTTGTCAGACCTTTTGAGATCCTTGAGAGGATAGGACCAGTTTCTTATCACCTAGCTTTGCCACCTAGCCTGTTATGCATCCATGATGTGTTTCATGTATCACTTTTGAGGAAGTATATCTATGATGAGTCTCATATTTTAGATTGGGATGCCTTGCAGGTGGAGTCAGACAAGCAGCTAGCTTTGGAGCCCATTCACATTTTGGCTCAATGAATGTTGGCCCTTTGAGGTCAAGAGCTAAAATAGGTTAGGGTCCAGTGGGATTGCTATGATGAGGTTACAGCTTCATGGGAGGATGCAGCACATATGAGATCACAATACCCTCATCTTTTTGATGAACTCCAGGAGGAAGTTCATGCCTAGAGGGGGAGGGTGTGAGGCCCTACCCTGACCCATCCTATCTTTTCAGTTATTTTCATGTTGGAACTATTATGGATGCTTTATTTGATACATTATGGATATAGAACTTTATATGGTCCCACGAATTTGGTAACATTGATATATATTGATGCTTCATTTCTATGCTTTGTGGATATAGAATTTTATATGATCCTAGAATAGGGTAACATTGTGATGATGTATGTCATTATCTGATTTGTAGGACTTTACTATGATGCTAGAAATATGTTTGCATATCTTATAAATGAATTAAATTATGAGGATTATGATGGACTGCTTATGTGAATTGCTTTGATATGTGGCAATTGTATTGTATAATGTCAATTCGATGTAGAATGATTGTATAGTATTCTTAATTATGTGTTTTATATTATATGAGGCTATTGGAAAGTACTAATGTTTAAATTGAGATGCACAAGAAATTATCCATGTGACCATGGAAATATTATGGAGAATCAAGCCTAGTCCTATGTACGTTTGTAAAACCAAGGGTTGTCTATTTGGAGAGACAACACCCCGTATGTATTGTATTTTATTTGTAAACGCAAAATATTGCATGAGTGTAAATTATATTTATTGAATTGTTTAAATTAGTCAAGGGACAATTGCCATGTGTGTATTTGTGATGTGGAATTATTTTGTAGTGTCACTTGACACCTATGTTGTATGTTGTGTTGTCAATTTGTCATGTCACCTTTTTGGAGAGTTTTATTTTTGTTAATTGTTATATCTCCTAATTATCCTTGAAGGAACCAAGAAATCTAGCTTAGTGAGCCACAAGGAGGGTCAATTCAGAGTTGACCCGTAGGTTAACTTTAGGTGGACTTTCTAAGGGTTAAATCAACTCCTAGAGTTAGTTTTAGAGCATTTTTATTAGGCCTCATGGGGTACCTATGGGTGAAGGCCAAAATTGGCCTTGTGTCTTTCCCTTAGGGCTTGTTTAACCACCCAAAAAAGTGGTTTTCCCAAGATGGACGAATTCCATCTATAGGAGTGTCATCCTTGGTAGGATAACCTTCTTGACAGGTGTAATCCCTCTTCCCCATTTCATTCCCCTTATCTAGGTGCCTTGGTCAGGGAGTGTGTAAGACCTAGGGAAGACCAACCAATGGGAGTCCCTCACTCTATCCAAGAAGTTGGAAGGAGTGAGAGAAGCCTTCTTAGGCTAGGAATCGAAGCTTAGTGAGCTAATCACCCACTCTCCATCTTTGGAGATTTTGGACAATTTTTGGAGGATAAACCAGTTGGGATAGGAAATTTGGCTAGGTGTTGCAGAAAAGATTGTGGATTGGGTTGCTCTTCATCAAGCTTTCCCCTAGAATACCCTTGGCGAAGTCAAGGTTGGTGATTTTTGTTCTTACTTGTGTACTTGAGAATCTGTTGTAGAATTCTTGAATGGAAAATGTTGTATTTTTATTTGTGTTGAACTTGTGAAAGCTTTGTGTGATTTCTTGCTTATTTTCTATTTATGCATTGTTGTGTTTTGGGAGTGTCCAAGACCATCTTTCCCTTGGGAGGTCAGATTGGTCTTGGGGGTGGAAGAAGTATGACAGCCTTAGAGTGAGAGGCTCTCTTCATGAGAGTGATCTCAAGGGTTTGTCCATGTGACCCTTGCTGCATAGTTCTATTTATGCATACAGGGGTCATAAGGGGAGAAAGCATGGCATGTTTGCCTTTTTGGGGCCATAAGGATATGGGGATTGAGATGAGCTTTGTTGTGTTTTCATGGAGGCCATGAGTTGGCTATGAGTTACTAGTAGAATCTCCTCTAGGGTACTTGGTCCACTTCCACCCTAGTAAAAACATCACATTGGGTGATAAAGTTTCAACTTGGGAAGGGAATGTGTCTGTTGTGTATGTTTTCCCCTTGTTTGTTTGTGTTTTCTTGAGTGTAACCTGTCTAGGACCTGGTTCTCCAAGCTCGGGGGTGGCTTCTAGTAAGCCTAGGCTAGGAGGTGAGCACCCCATGGTCACGACCTTATGATTATATGCAGGTTGCTTGGAGAGAGGAAGGAAAGCTAGGAGTTGTAGATTCTATTTGGTTACAGATTTTATTCAGTTGCAGAAAAGGAATAGGAAATGTAATACTATGTTTTGTTGCAAAAATGTAAATAGGGAACTCAATGTTTTTTTTACTTATGTATAAAGAAGTGTATCTTTTATTCAAGTCCTTATTATTAGGAATGAGAGACCAGTTGGGTTATTTTACCCATTGTAATGGTGGGCCATTGTATTCAAATATTCTATGAGAAAAGTGCATTTTATTTAAATTCTGTAATCTATAATGCTGCTGTAAATGTTATCAAATTTTGTCTCATAATTAATTCTGTTAATTTGTTTATTCTGCAATTTTGAGTAAAGAAAAGAAATGAAAAAAAAGAGAGAAAAAGGGAGAAAAGCAATGTGTGATTAAGTAATTTCCTGCAGTATTTAAATGTTGTTATTCATTCATTATTATCTCTGGTTAGACATAGCTGAAAACTAACCTATAAACAAAAGTAATTTACTATAGATAAACCTGTTTCTATAATTGTAAAGAAATATATTGCTGTTGTAACTTTTATATTCTGTTATTTTTCTTCCTCCTTAGTATTGCAGAAAGAAAAGGAACCTAGATGTAATAATTTGTATTGAAATAAACAATATGAGATAGTTAGCATGCTATGCATTTTAGTTGATTTGATAAATTCTTAATGCTACATATTAAAATAAATCATACCTAGGAAAGGAAACACAAAATCACTGAAATGCTGAAATTATTTCATCCAGTCCTGCAAGTCTTAAAAACACAAAAAAAATATAGGTGCATATATTGTTGTTAAAAAAGAGAGAACTGCATGCTTATGTGTATTTTTATTTTTAGAAAAAACAGAGATTTCCAAGCCTAATAGCTTGATATATATATATATATATATATATATATATATATATATATATATATATATATATATATATATATATATATATATATATTTATATATTTATATATATATATATATATATATATATAAACATATATATATATACATATATACATATATATATATATACATATACATATATATATACATATATATATATATATATGTATATATATATATGTATATGTATACATATATATATATATACATATATATATGTATACCTATGTATATATATAGGTATACATATATATATGTATATATATATGTATATGTATACATATATATATATACATATATATATGTATACCTATATATATACATGTATGTATATATATGTATATATATATATCTGCATTTAAGAAAATGCACTCAATGGAAACATTAAAAAAAAATATTCTGAACATGATTGTATATATAAGTATATATATTTATATATATATACATATATATATATACATACATATATATATATATACATACATATATATATATATATATATATATACATTTAAAAAATAAATAAACAACAAAAAAAAAATAAAGGGGAGATCGGGAGGGTTTGGCCGAACCACTGTGTTTACACACAGTGGGGCGGCGCGGGGGTGTCGCCACTGTGTGTAGACATAGTGGACGGTCCACGTGGCTGCCACTGTGTGTAGACACAGTGGACGGTCCACGTGGCCGCCACTGTGCTACACACAGTGGGCGGCAACATCATCGACCGTGACTGTGTGTACACACAGTGGGAAGCATTGCCCGCCACTATGTGTATGCATAGTGGTGTCCAGGAGATCCCGTGCCATCGCCTCCGCCTCTCCAAGAAAAACCCCGCCCCTTCATGGCCATCATCGTGCCCTAGCTCGGCCCTGTACCTGCTCACACACACAAACACACACACCACAAAAAAAATATATAATATATTAAACCCTAACCCATTTCGGGTTAGGGTATAGGTAAATAGAAAAAGAAAAAAAAGAGAAAGGGTTTTAATAAACAAAAAAAAAGAGAATGCAACCCTAACCCAATTTCGGGTTAGGGTTAGCATTTTAATAATATGAGCCTTTTAGCCCCTATTATAATTTTGACTTTTAAACTTAGGGTTAGCATTTTAAGAATAATAGATTTTCTTTTAGGGAATTTAAATAAAGTATATAAAAAAGGAATTCTTACTCAACCCTAGTTAGGGTTTAAGATTTAAAATTTAGGTTAAAATAAGAAAAAAGGGGGGGGATGCCTTTCAAATTTGAAAAGAATTTCCCCCATATAATTTTAGCCATATGTGTTATTTAATTAAAATTCATTAATTTATTTTGGAAGAGAATTACATTTTAATATAGTCTATTTCTTATAATTTAAAATGGAGGATTAATATCATTTACATTAATTGCATAGTTGATTTAAATTATTCAGCTAGGGATATTTTACAGTTATTTAATATATTCGATTGTATATAGTCATTAAATTAAAAATTGGGGAAAAAATTATAATTGAAGATTATTAATTATTTTTAGGAATTATTAGCCCTTGAGGCCAATATTGGCCAGATTAAATATATCTTCAAATTTAAAGGTGTAGGGAAATTAAAACTGACTTTAGCTAAATATCGGATTTAGTTGGCAAATGTCATTATAATAAATCATTTCCATAACATGTCGTGCTGATCTGGAATAGATATGACTGTCGGTGCTTATCCTAGACCTATTTGCCGGTAACAACAAATATACAAACTTGAATAAACAATTAACCAAATCACCAAAACCAAGTGATTGAATAATGTCTTCGACATAACCAAGTAGTCTCCAAGTCATTCCAAGTGCTGGTGAGCAATATAATCTGTCGGTGAACCAAATACCATTGTATTGCATGAGTCTCTGTTTTGCCGGTGAACATAACCAAAATCTCCAAGTGCTGATAAGTGTTGACAAGTGTTGACAAGCGATGACAAGTGTTGACATCAATGACAAAACCATATCAACATATCCAAAATACCAACAAAAATTATACTAGAACATGGATGCCTACTATAGTGTGCATCAGATTTGGTGGAATTCAATTTTTTTTTTAAAATGAAGACAATGGAAGATCTGAAAAATGTCTTCTTCTCAAAAGAATTTAATGGCACATTTAATAATGCTTAGCTAAGGGACTTGCAAAAAGAAAAAGAAGGAAATTGGATCTATGTAATTGGATTACAATTGAAATCCATGAAAATTTCTAAAGCTATTCTCTCTAAGCTAGAGGAATTAATTCATATTAGTCCAAAGTAGACTAATCAGATTGGAGGCTACTGAATTAGGCTTTGCAGCCCTCAATGCTTGTTATGGTCCAACACAAATTTATGGAACATCCATATGACGAGGTGAGACTTGTAGTTTCTTCATGCCACAGTGAGATCATCAGAATAACAACTCTTGTAGCACCTTATAATGATGACATATTGAAGAAGGTTCTATGATTGATTATGGAGAACCTACATGGGATACATGACGTTAAAGCCCCTACTTTTGGTAAGAGGGCTAATATTTTAGAATCATGAAAATTACTAGATCATTCATCATTATGTTGGATCTCAAATATGAGAAAATGATTTTACAAGTGTTTCAATGTTTCTTAACCGAAATCAGGAAACATCATCCAAACAACATGAGGGCTTGTAATCAAACTATCATTTCCTTAATCTTAGTTGAAGATGATGATATTTTTAAGGGGTTGCAATCAAACTTGTTGGATATTTGGAGGAAGGAACATTTTGTATCACCTATTGCTTATGAATTCTCCAAAAGATTGATTGAGCATAAAATTGAAAGGTTCAAGGAACACATGACTAAAAATGAATTAATCTCAATGGGCTTACAAGGTGTCAAGACTCCAAAAAAATGTAGGAACCAAATGAGAAGGGAGAATATTTTTTTTACATGCTAAGAGACTTCGACACCTAATCAAATTTATAGGGAAAGTAAGGATGATAAGTCAGCCAAAGAGGTATGGACCAACAATGAAGAAAATATGAATGTCATATCTTTGTTCCAAAAAAATATCACAAATGCTTGTGATGAGATGGTTTTAGCTATTTTTTAATAAGGGATATATAAATATATATATTGGTGACTTGGAGGTTGTTATTGACAAGCATTTTGATGATATTGGTCTTACTCAAGGAAAGAGTATATTGGAGCCCCAAGATGTTACCAATCAAGTTTATGAATCTTCAAATGATGAGAAATTGTTTGAGAAAGATGACATAGAAACAACTTGGACTTTATATGATAAGGATTTTGAGGCTTATAATGTCATTGATGACATCCTTGAGAGGTGTGATGAATCATGTTCTCTTAATAGCAATAGTTCACTGATGGATGATGGTGTTTTGGATGACCAATCCGAAAATTCATTTCAAAATGACAATTATGAGAGACATACTTTGATGAATTAGTTGAAAGTTACTAATGATATGGTTGTTTTAGCCTTAGTATGTTACGATGACACTCATAGGATCATTGAAGATCTTTACAGGTGTTGGGTGAATATTTTGTCACTAGCATACCAACGACAAAATATGTGATTCACACATAGCTATGTTGAGAAATTAGTCTCCTCTCATCAAGGGGAGGTTCCCTTTGAAATTTCTTCTCTAATTAACAAAAAACTAAAATTTGTGGGTAAGTTTCAGGCATATAACTCTCTTTTTTTAGAGTCTATGTATTGTCCCTCCACTTTGTTACAAATCTCTATCACTTTTGATACTTAGAGAAATGAACAAACTAATCCAACAAATTATACCAAAACTTACAACCAAGAAGCACAAAGTCTTTCTTGAATGTAATTCTAACTAAGCTTATTATCACAAATGGTAAGAAATCCAACTTGCAGCTCAAAGTCTTCAAGTGTACTTCCCCAATCCTTAAAACTACAAGTAAATAGCACCAATACAAAGCCTACCACTAATCACTTGAAATCAGAAAATTTCCCAAATTTGTAAATAACACAAAGTCTATTTGCACAATTGGAAAGCTCTTTCATAAACTTTAACAATTTCACCAAAAGATTCCAGATCACAAAGAACGATTATGAGAACTAAAAATAAGAATGATTCCAATCAGAATCACAATCTTTAGTCCAACACAAAGTTTGGAAACTATCAAATTTCTATCTTGATTTCCTTGAATCCACTTTTTTACATCAAAAGCACAAAGTCTTAATTGAGATAAAAATTGGGCAGAGTTTTGCTAAGCATATTCAAGATAAAATATATACAAATGAGGGTACTCCTTATATATGAAAAGAGTGGAGAAAAATGTGGGCATAGTTGACTAATTCAACCACATTGTCCCACTTGACTACAACTACAGCAGAAAGAAAATATGGAGCTGCGAGAAAACTTGCAGCATCTAACAATGCAACTACGCAGAAAAAAAATATCAAAAATGGGACACTTTATTCATCTTTCTCCTCCTCATTAGATTTATGAAATTCTTCGAACTTGACCAAAATAGCTTCCATCTCAGGTTTGTCTAGTATTGGGGTAGATTCGGTGATGATACAAATAGGGGAAATTGCATCTTTAGTCTTTATGTATTTATTTTTTGCATCTTTCAACATTGATGCGAGGACTTCAAAACTGACTTATATTTCTATCAATTTATCAAACACATTCAATGAGAAATCCTATTTTGTACAGTGATCCATTAAGGAAAGAAATTCTTGTATGATGGCGTCACTGGTCACAAGGTTTTGATTATCATCATACAAGTAACAAGGAATATCAACTATTCTAGCTGAAATAATATCAATTTCATCATCTCGTTCCTTCTTTTCTCGATCCAACTCCATAATCATTGACTTTATTGTTTCTTTCTTGTGAGAAAACAAATATAGAATTTGGATATATCTCTCTTTGGTTGGGATGACCTTATTCTCCACTAGGATGTCAATTTTGATATCCTCCATTTTATTCCAAAGGGTTGCACTTCTCTCAATATCTTCTATTTCTTGAGATAAGGAAGTTTTAACACCTTGCATTTGACTTTGGATAACTTCAAAGTCAACCAACAACTTAATCGTTGAATCTAGGAGATGAGAACCTTCTAATTTCAATCGAGCAATCCACTCATCCACTACATGACCTTTGATGCCCACCTATTCCACCTTCTTGAGAGATTCAGTATCTATTGAAGAAACAATTGGCTGAATTTCCTAAGATGATTGTGTGACCTTAAGAAGAACACCAGTTAATTGCTCACATTTCTACTTTAATTCATTCTTTTCATTTCTTTCTTGATCAAATCTTTACATCAGAGAATTTAAAGCAGTCTAGGAATCTAGCTTGACACTTTCATGTGTCTCCACTCTAAGCTCTATAGTTTGCATAGTATAATCCCCAGGTTGTATATCATCCTTATTTTTGCCTAAAGAGGGCACCATAACCTCAACATATTTCCTTTTGGTAGTCAGATTCACTAGGACCCGGGAAACAATCTTTGGCTTTTTAGTACCTTTGGATTTTGATGGAGCCAATTGTTCAAAATTAAATTCATCTGGTGAAATTACCTATTTCTTTCTCTTAGGTGCTACTACATCCATCCATGGTGGTAACCCTGTGTTGGTGAATGGAGTTGTGGCCTCCTTCTGAGTATCAACTATTATTTGAGGAGCATTCTGACTTGAAGTTGCAGCAGTTGTAGATGTAATTACTGGTATCAAGGCTAAAGTGTCCTGTGATATGCCAGATGATGTAGCAACAATAGTTGCTATTGATACCTCCTTTGTAACAACTATAGATAGAAGAATGGAAGGTACATTAGTAATAATATTAGTACTTACAAGGGGTGGAACTTTTGCTATGACTGTTGTAGAAGGTAAAGTCACCATTTGTTGTTCTGCAAATGCTTGCTCCATAGTTTCAGTAAAATCCAACATTCAGGATTCAATAGTGGTTGAAGGAATATCATCCAAACTGGAAAAATTGGATAGTGTGAAATATTGCTGGGAAGTCTCTGATTATGGTATTTCCATATCTAATTCTTCATCATCAAATTCCTCATCTTCTTGATTTGAGTCAGTTTCAATAGAATGAATAACAACTTCTAAATTAGTTGATACCTGCGAGGTGGTGAGAGTATTATCCTCTCCTTGAAGTGTTGTTTCTTTGAGCTATGCTTCCTCTTGATGAGGAAATTCCCCTTCTTCTGGTTCTTTTTCCTTTTTAGTTTCCTCAATAAACTATTTCTCTGGCTCCTTTGTTGTTGTCTCTTGCAATATTGAAGAAGACTCACCTTTTTTAGACCCTTTGATTGTGAATTTGATTTTAGGTCCTTTTCCCTTAGATTGTGTCAAAGGGACTGAAGGTGGTGTTTGCAGATTTTCTTTTCTTTTGGTCCTTGTTTTGGCTATAGCTGTTTTACCGACTGGACCATCACTGCTGTCATCATCACCGGAACTAGCAAGAAGTTGTTTCATTCTGATCTTCTTCTTTAGTAGTCATGTATTGGTATTTGCCAAAATGGGAGAGATTCTTTGAGTAATAGATTTACTCTCCTTCTTTGACCATTGCACAGGCGGGAGTGGAGAATCAACAATTTTCTATTCATAATAGACTAAGTCTACTATGTCATCAATATCCTCCATGGTCATCGGGATTTTGGCCAAATCCATATTTTCAATCTACTCCAATGCAAGGAAGCTGAAATCCATTCTCCTTATGTCTTCTTCATCCTAACAATCTGCCCATACATCTTCAAACCTGAATACATGAGTGTAGTTTCTTTTGAGGTTATTTTTCATGCCATGAAAATCAAAATTATTTTGAGCTTTGAACCTCCTCATGGTATTCCATTGCATTTCCTCCTCCATGTTTTTAGCCTTGGTATTAGTCACAACTGAATACCAACCAATAGATTCTAGGAACTTTAAGCTAGTCTTATGAGCTTGTGACTTATTTTCATGCACATAAATTAGTTGCCGACATAGTTCCATGAGTATAATTTTGTTAGATGGATATCTTGTCAAAATTAAAGGTTCTCCTGAGAAACATCCTATCCGGATGTAAGTGAAAGTAGGGAACTGAAGAAAGACACATCGAAAATGAGAAACCTTTTTATAAGTTGCCTCTAACAGTCTCTTCTTCTACAAGTCTTTGTCAAACATACACTTCCATATAGCAAAGAAAGCATCATTGACTCTTATGAAATGGTTCCCTTGATTGTTGATCATGAGTTGATCATAATAATTCAAGACAGGTACTAACCTCTTGTCACCTTTTGTAGATAAACCTGGATATTGCCTCATGGAGGTGGTTGCATATACAAGGTATGAGGTCATATAGAATTTGAGTGTTATTTTGACCTCCTTCAATTGTGCATAGTGTGCGTCACTAATATTCTCACCCCAATCTATCTTGGTAGCTCCTTTCCTGATTATATTCATATAATAACACATCCAGCTTTGAAAATAGTGAGAATCTTTCAGACCCTTTACCCATGCCAGCATGGTAACAATATCATTATATTCCTCATTGAAGTCACTTCTATGGAAATACTTTGGCCATCTTGAAGTAGTGGAATTTATAGCAATAGAGAGAAAAATTGTATTAATTACTTTCTTACATTTTACCTCATTTTTCTCAAAATATTCTTGAGCATTCTTGAGTAATGTTAGCCACTTCCTCAACTAGAGATCCCTTGAATACACTGTTAAAGAAAAAACTGTCTAATGTCATAACCATATTTTGATCAGCATCTTTTATTTGTCTTGTATTCAGATCAAAATGCTCTACCACCACAAGTACAAAGTTTGGATTATGAGCTACGAGTGGGAAGGAAGCATATTTGTGCAGCTCTGATTTGATCAGGTTTGTCAAGCATGAAGGAGCTTTCTCAACTCGATCAATGAACTCTTGCATATTGACATGACCAATTTATGTATCCTTTATCTCCTTGATATTGGAGTCAACTGAGCTTTCTGGATACATATTCAAGTATTTATCATACTTGTACTTCATTTTTTTGCTGATGGTTTGCTTGGTGAGGATTCCAATTGACTCGAGGAAGGCTCTAATTTTTATTGAGAGGGCTTTTACATTTGCAAAGGACTATATTCAACACTGAGAATTAGCTTTTTTGACAATCATCATCATCAGAAAACCAAATTTTATCAAATGGATCAAGAATTTGGAGCCAGAACGGACTTGGGAACAAAACTGCCAAAAACTGGCAGGTCGGGGAAAAAAGTCCGATCTGCACCTTAGGCGTCAAAATTTGCACATCAAACTTTAAAGTATGATGTGCAGGGGAAAAAAATCTTCCTTTCATATCAAACTTTAAAGTTCGATGTGCAAGTTGGAAAAAAGCTATTAGCACATCGGACTTTAAAGTCTGATGTGTAGGGGAAGTATGCTCAAAGGATATGAACATCAGACTTTAAAGTCTGATGTTCTTGGGGAAGAACAAAGATTGACATGTCAGGTTTTAAAACCTAACATGTCAATCAGACAAACCTGACTTACATATCAGACTTTAAAGTCTGATATGTAAGATATAATCCTTCTGCTAACACGTTGGGTTTTAAAACCCGACTTGTTAGCAAGAGGGATATCTCCTGCAACCTCTTGGTCTATCAGTCTACATGTCAGGATTTGAAACTTGATGTGTAGGAGAAGGAAAGGAAAGGGAAAAGATCAAGGGGCAATCAGATTTTAAAATCCAATGTGCCCTTGATCTCGAAAAAGAGGACAAAAACAAAAACAACAGAAAATGCCAACATAGGAACACAAACCCGAAATGAAAAAATAAAACCTTACCTCAATCAAGGTGATTGATGAAAATTGATGAATCCGTAAGATGATCACAAGAAAAAATGGAGGAAAGGAGCAAGAGGGCCACAAGGAGGAAAGATTAGCAAATGAAATGAGGGATTATAACTCAAAATTTAATAAATAACCCTTAATTTAACAATTAATACCCTCATTAATTCCTAAGCGTGTCTTGTATGTCGGACTTTAAAGTCCGACATGTGGGATAAAATATCTTGCAAGTTGGACTTTAAAGTCCAACATGCAAGCCTTTATTGTCAACGTGCACATCAGACTTTAAAGTCCGATGTGCAGAGGCAAAGACCCTGCAAGTTGGACTTTAAAGTCCAATCTGCATGAGAAGAACTACCTGCAGGTCGGACTTTAAAGTTTGATCTGCAGGGGGAAGAACCAATACATTTCACATTGGACTTTAAAGTCTGATGTGCAATTCTTTCAAAGGAAAACCCTACAGGTTGGACTTTAAAGTTCGACTTGCAAACAAAACTGCAAAAAATAAAAGAACTTAAAAACAAGAAAAACAAAAGGCGAAAAGCAAAAGGAGCTAACCGACGGGGTCAATAACCTCTCCCAAAGGAGGTAAGGTATGAAACGGACCAGTTTCGTAGGGCTGCCTCATGATTTTATCCACACTAAAATCGAGGACAAAGACAAGAAGGATCAAGTGGAAAAGAATCAAAGGGGTATGGAAGGTTATTCTTATGTTGTTGACTTGTACATGGTCAAAGTGGCTCTGGAATCAATTAAATCTGAATATTTGTATGTACTTTCAAATAGGGATCATATTTTAAAGGTTGTTGAAGTATATGCTAATAAAATGAAGGAAAAGGAGGATGAGGAAATTAAGCTCATCAATGAGCTTAACAATACATAGGAGACATTGGAGAATCCACAAATTTCTCTTCAAGAAGAAAAAAATTAGATTGTGGTCACTAATCAGTTCAGGGAGGAAGAGAACAAAGGAAGGACTGGGTTTTACAAGGAAGTGATTATGGAACTCGATAGCATAGAACATAATTATGACTTGGATAGATATCCCAAAAGATCAAGTAAAATTTTTTTTGGACCAGCCAAACTTCAATATGAGCTGGGAGTAAAGGATAATATTCAGGTTGTTCACAATTCTTTGTTTGAGGTGGATGTTGATTGGACATGTGATAATCCACTCTTCAATTTGGATGAGGGGTTCTTTTTTACTCTAATGATGAGTGTAGGAATCTAAAAATGGTCAACGCTTGTGGTGTCATACTTTAACATGTCCACGTTACCTTCTTTCAGGTTTTCAAATTTTACTAACACTTCATCTATGTTGCACGTTTGGTCTTTATCATCTGTTAACATTGTGTCATTCTTCTGCTTTCTCTTCCTATTTCATTCTATGCAGTTGTTTCAATTTGAGTCTTATCGATGTCATTCTCAATTTTCATTTCATGATCATGATCGACTTTTAATGTTAATCAATCATCATTTATCATTATCAATTTTTATCAATTTCCATCAATCCTTGTCAATTTTTATCGATTTTTCATCAATCCTTTATCAAATAAACCTTATCAATTTTGATCAATTTGTCATTGGTATTTTTCATTATCAATTTAATAAACTTTTGGTCCTTTTCAAGTATCTTCTTGATCATGATCATCATCATTCATTTATCAGATTAATTGTGTCATGACATTGTTTTGACCTATTTCATTCCTTTTCTCCTTTCTAGGGTTTAATAATTCTTTAATTATTAATCATTTCCAACATCCTCCTTAGGATAAATGAATTTATTTATTTACCCTATTTCTTATGTCACAATTAAATATTTTATTTAATTATCTAATTTCCCTTTTGTGGGCTAATTAATAAATGAAAATTTATTAATTATTCTCACATTTCTCTCCCTTAATTTTCTCCTAATCTTGTCATAATTTGTCATCCCTAATTTCATGCTTCTCATTTCTTGTATTTTCTCCCATCTTTTTGTCCATTAAATTGTGTCCTCCTTTTTGTCACAAATCAATAAGCTATTTTTGCTCAAATTTTGAGGCCAATTTTTCATAATTCATGAAAATAATTTTCTCTCAATTTGTCATCCTTTTGGCATAGCAACTTGTCAATCAATCTGTCACAAATTTCATCATTCAATTATGCCTTTTTCAAATTAATTTGCCTTTTTCAAACCAATCATTTTAATTTCATGATTTTCATCAATTTTGGTCTATAAATTGATTTAATTTTTTAATCATTTGAAATAACCACATCTCAAGTATCCTCACACTGTCAAATTCACTTGCAATCTTACTTTCTTGCTCAATTTTTCATTTGTAGGTGAAGCTCGCAACATATTTGGAGGAAAAAGAGAAAGAATGGAGGTGAATGAAGGCAACACATTGGGATGGTTTGCACCTTTGTTTTAGTGTTATACTTTTGTTACTTTATTGAATGTTCTAGGATTAGATTTCATTATCAATTAGGTTCATGATTGCCTAATAGTTATTCTTTTTATGTTTTCCCCTATTTTCGTAGCTACATTTTTTGGTGAACCTGACGTGAACATGTTAAATCTGATAATTTTGCGAGTATTATCTTTGCATGCAGGTTTTATGTGTGGATTTTTTCTTGCATGAAGGTTTTACTTGAGGATATTTTGTTGCATGTGGGCTTTATGGAGTCTAAACAATGGTTTATGTAGGATTTATTAACATGCAAATAAACAACAACTTTTCGCATAGCCTAATTAGGAGGTTTTAATGAACAACAATTTTCACATAGCCTAATTAGGAGGTTTTAATGAACAACAATGTTTCACATAGCTTAATTAGGAGGTTTGAATGAACAATAATTTTTCACATAGCCTAATTAGGAGGTTTTAATGAACAATTTTTCACATAGCCTAATTAGGAGGTTTCAATGAACAACAATTCCTCACATAGCCTAATTAGGAGGTTTTAATGAACAACAATTTTTCACATAGCCTAATTAGGAGGTTTGAATGAACAAAAATTCCTCACATAGCTTAATTATGAGGTCAATCAACAACAATATCTCATTACAATCTACTAAGGGTTTCAAAATGAATCATCACATAGTCTAATTAGGGGACTGAATGAACAAAAAAATTTCATTTCAATTCATAAGGTGTTAAAATTAACCCCACAATCTTCATCTATCTTTCTAAGTTGGAGTACAAATGGACATTTTATTGATGATTTGTGCAGCATATTGGCATTCATGGGAGAAAGATTTCATTGAAACTACTAATTGATTTGGTGTAGGACATGGCCAAAGAATTTTATCAAAATTGAGTGCTTGTGATTTTTAGAATAGTTGCACACTTCAATTGTTTTAAAGGTCAATGAACACCATGTATTATTTTGTTTTGTATGTGTGTTTTTACCCTTAGAAGTGGGCCCGCCTCCTGATTTTATTGGCACTTCTCACAAACATTAGTGAGGGGGAATGACCCAAAGTGGTGACGGGATAAGGCCAAGCTCTTTCAAACCACTCTAAATAACTGTGTTTGCAATGAAAGTTGTAAGTAATGGGTGCTGGAATAGAATAGAGATCATTAAATTTGTTGGATCTATGCCCACTCGAACAGATGCCCTGACTAAAAACCTTTGTACTTAGAGACCAAAAAACTTCTAGTCATTGGTACAAGAGGTCGGACCTCTGATGTTGTCTCACACTTTTATGGCTCTTAGTAGAGATACAAAGTTCATCATGGGGAGTTTTCATGGGAATTGATGCTTGCCTACCCCAGAGAAGTGATTGTTGTGGAGTGGAGCCCGTGGGGTCAAGCATCTAAGTATCTGCTTTGAGTAGGTGTAGCTGGGAAACCAAGTGAGATCCAATGACTATTGTCCTTCCCAATTATAGGATTTTTTGTTGAAGGTGCATTATTTTATTGGGTCCAAGTCAAACAAACATCTTGCCTTCTATGCTTGTTAAAGGTTGAATTAAAAAAGCACTCTCAAAAGTGATCATAATCAATAAAAAAGCATCCAAACAAACTTCAAAGTATTCATCTAGCAATTTGCAAATATTTTATCAACATGGCTTGTCAAAAGATTGGGTACCCTTGTTTCAACATTCATGCCACTTAGGACTAGGTTTTGCATAGTCCAACTTAGGTCTTAGGACATATTCTCATCTTCCTTCATTTTAGTCCATTTCATTCTAAGTGTCCTCATTTTGCACTTAGATTTAGAATCATTTCCATAAGTTTTTATTGCATTGTCATACCATATCTAGGTTTTCACTTAGGTCATATTATTGCCTTGCATATACTTCTCTTGCATTAGATCATATCATTATAGAGTCCAAAACCCTAGGTCTTGTCTTAGTTTAACATTGTTGGCATTATGGATGAATTTATTATGTGTTGCATTGATGTTTTGTCATTGATGTCAACACTAGTTGTTATGGTTGGTTATCGACAGATAGGTTTTGGTTACTAATAGACTGGTTTTGGTTATCGGTATAACATCTAGTGTTACCGGCAGAAAGGACTGTCTATTGGACACTTCTGGCATGTTTGGATCAATGGAGTATGTTTGATTTTATGTGTTACATGCTTCTGGAGCATGTTTTGGTTAGTTGGTAATGACTTGGTAATCAAATTCTATCATACACTCTTATAAACCCTTACCGACATTGGTTTAAGGTTTAATTGGCAGAGCTTTCGCTAAAGAATCTTGACAGGATGCATAAGTGGTGTTGGTGTGGCTTCTAGATGGATTTTAGGATGCTGAAGATGTTCTTTGATCATGCCTCAACTAAGTGAAGACATTTCTTTGGCATGGTGGACCCAGATTAGGTCTAGTGCCTATCTTGGTTATGGACCAGTATCATGTTAACGTGTTCTCTACACATTACTGGGATGATTTATGGATTGGTTATTGTTGTTTTGGTCCTAAGATGACATGGCATATCATTGTAAAATGAATGTATGTAATGATCTTAATTTAATATCTTTTAGGTGGTCGACCTAATTGGTTTAGGCCTTAGGGTTGGTATAAAATGATGTAAGATCTCATTGTAGATAATGGGGAATATGTGTCATAGTCTTGGAATGCAATATCATATGCGAAGGAGATTTAGGTGATCATAGGTGATCGAATTGGGATTAAGGAAGAGGTCAAAGGCCTTTGGTATTGAGCTTAACCGGGATTGTAAATAGGCATGGTAGATGCTATCTCTGGCAGTTCATTATTCTGGATTGTTGTCCATTTATCTTGAGGTGGTTATAACCTCTCTGTAGTTAGTGAGACTCTTTTGTAATGAGCAATACGCTCTAGGCAATGCGCCTTCCTGCATGTGTTGGCCCCTCATTGTATCACATACTTTCTGTAGAAGTATCATCTGACTATGGGTAGGCTTCCCACCATGGTTTTTCCCTTTTTGGTTTTTCCATGTACAAATCATGGTGTTAAGTGGTATGGTTGCATTATGTTGATTATCTATTTCATTGTTAATTTTTATTGCTTACTGGTATTTGTTTTTGTTATTCTGGTACTTAATGTTTATGTGATCCGGTTAAAGGTTATTAAGTGGCTTAATTGATATAATCTATCAACAACTAATTCACCCCCCCTCATTTTTTCATCGGTTATCCTAACAATTGGTATCAAAGCTTTGGTCCTCTTTTGCACAAGCTTAACCGCTTGAGGTAGATCCTATGACACTAACACTTCAAATCCACCAGCAACTATTTTCAGAAGAGAAATCCCTAAGCTTGATGGAACAAATTATGGGATATGGAAAATTCAATTGGAGACTAATCGTAGATGTCTTGGCGAGGATATTTGAGAGATCACTAAGAATGGATACACACCTTATGATCCGACATCTGGTAATCCTGCTCCTGTCGACCTGGACAAGAATATTGAAAATGATTGGAGAGCTAGAGAAACCCTCTTGTGTGCACTTACTGATCAGAAAAGCATGGGATTGACTAATAAATCGTCGAAAAAGGTTATGTGGGATAAATTGCAAAATCTGAATGAAGGTTATGCTACTGTCAAAATTGCTAAACTTGATGGTTACCGGGTAAGATATGAAAACTTGAAGATGGAAGATAATGAAAGAATTGTTGTGTTTATGGAAAGAGTATATGAGATTGTTATGGGAATTCAATGTTATGGAGGATCTCTGAGTGAAGATGAAATAGTTTCCAAAGTATTGAGAGCCCTCCCATCGGCTTACAAGATGAAGGCAACTGTAATTAATGAGCTGAGAAAAATGGCAAACACTTTAGTTAACAGAGACATTCTAATAGGGAAATTATCTGGTTTTGAGCTTGAAGAATTTGGATCTTCTGGAGCTATAAATTCTGAACCTTCTTTTCATGCATCATCATCTACCGGAAAAAGTGATTGGAAAGCCCTATATGCAAAAGAATTAGAATATATGAGGAAATAACATGAAGAATTTGAGTAACTTGAAGCCTTATTTGCTAGAAGAGTACCTAAAGGACTGACAGGAAGTAAGTATATAGGAAAAGAACCTTTTAAATGTTTTGCATGTAATAAGATTGGTCATTTTGCATCTAGATGTCCTGAAAGGAATGCAAGATTTGAAGAGAGAGTTAAGAAATCATTTAAGCCTAATCAGAACACAATGCTACATAGTGGATGAGGAAGGAATAAGTGATGACTCTGAGGATGAACTGGTAGTAGACTCTACTACTAGATCTGGCAATGGAAAGGAATGGGTGTTCTATGCTTTAAAGGAAGATGAACCAGAACTGACTATCATAAATGAAGAAAAAGCCCTAAGAACAAAAGTTGAATATAAGGATGAATGGGTAATTGATAGTGGATTCTCACATCATATGACTGGAGATAAAAGAAAATGTTTGTCCCTGCAAGAATACAATGGCGGTCAAGTCAGATTTGGATATGACAAAGCATGTATGATCAAAGGTAGAGGTATTATTTCTCTGGATGGCAAACATAATATTGATAATGTCTATTATGTAGAAGGTTTAAAGCATAATCTTTTGAGTGTTGGTCAATTGGTGGACAAGGGTTTCCAACTTCAGTTTAAAGATAGAAAATGCAAAATCATTAACAAAACTGGTCTGGAGATTGCAACCGGTACTTAGACTGGAGGTAATATCTTTCACTTCAACACTGGTAACAAGACATATTTGATTTCTCATATTGATGATAGTTGGTTATGGCATAAGAGGTAATGTCATGTTTGCCATGCCTATGAAGTGTGTACCTGTTATACCTGCATCTGCAACATAAAACACTCAATAAATCATTACAAGCAATGGTTAGAAAATTAATCAACGAAAGATAAAACCATAGCTAATCGGGTTATGCAAATTACAGTGACTTGACTACACTTAAATGGAGGATTTAAATGATGAAGATGCATGATCTAGCAATGATAGCATGATTAAGCTACATTATTTCATGATTATTCTAGAAAATAAGCTAGAATGAAGATGCAATTAAGCTAAAATTGAACATGATAACAATGCTAAAATGATTAACTAAGAGCTATATGAATACAGTAACAATTCTTGAATGCAAATGAGATGGGATGATTATTGCTCCAAAATGGGGTCTATTTATAGGATTTCCAAGGCTAGGGGTGAGGTGGGTAGAAAAAGGGGTTGGATTAAAGGGGACACTTAGTGACAAGTGTCACAAATCTTTGCTCATAAGAGGGAAAAGTGTTCAAGGAAAGGGAACATGGTGGTTAGGATGTGCAAGCTAGGATGGGGTTAGTTAAACCCGGGGTTAGATGGAATGAGTTAGGTTTAGAAGGGGTTAGGTTAGGTGGTTAGAAGTTAGGAGAATTTGAATTTAAAAATTCAAATAATAGGAAAAGGCTAATTAATCTCAACAACTCATTATTGATTTGTTTTAATTAATTAGGAGATTTAGAAGAAATGATTTTTGATGGGGGGAATTAATTAATTTGAATTAATTAATCAAAGGAGATTATTGAAATGAACCTATTAAATAAATCCTTAGATTTATTAATAAGTAGATGAAAGGGGAAATTTAATCAAATTTCTTAGTGAATTCAATTAAATTAGGAAGGGGGATTAATTAATTAACTACTTATTTAATTAATTATCTTCAGACCATTTTTTAGGTGTATACATTTTGCCCCTCTTTGAAGCGAGGTGTGATGACACGTTGATTCAAAGAATAATCTCATTTTGATTATGATATTGATTTGATAGAATGCCCCAGCTCTTGATTGCGATACGATGATGCCCCCTTGGGAGATCAATTGAGATAATTGATCTTTGGAGTGTTTTGCGAAATTGATATCTTGATAGATTTGATTTGATTTCTGCAACTGTGGTTGATGAAAATGCGAGTTATATGATCATGGTGATGTGGTTCTTGACGATTGATAAAGTTTGATTGGTTAGATTGATAAAATCGAGATTCAGTCTGGTTTCAGGAATGACATCTCCTGTATAAGATAAATATGATCAAAGCGTCTAGTTTCAGGAATGATATATCCTGTATAAGACATGATCAGAACGTCTGGTTTCAGGAAAGATACATCATGTATAAGACATGAGAAAATTGATTTAGATGTGATTGATTGATAGAATTGATAATATTGATTGGATAAAGAACTGACAATTTGTTGATATCAAGTTGCAGAAAGATTTGGATATACTGATGTTAGTTCTAATAAGAGGGTAGCATAATATTTTCATTGGGTCGACAATATCTAGAGAGATATGAGTCATCAGCTTGATTGCGTATACATTTGTGATGATACCTTGATGATTCCTGCAATAGATTTAACCTTGGATAAAAGGAGTATGCAGGATCCCATGCAAGAATGAAATGCAAGCTAAAATGCAAATGCAATGCAAAGCTATGACCAGACCAGTCACTGGATTATTGAATTTTTGTCATCATTGAGCTTTTTAAAATATGGGAAGTGAGTGCAAACATCTATGGTATAATTAAACCATGATGACCTGAGCACTGCTTTCCTGAATTTTGATATAGCAAGTTAACACAAGCATCAAGGTATAATTGAACCGAGATTACCTGAGTGTTGTTTGCATAAAACAGACAGTATTAATCATTTCAATATGCAAATTGGAAATGTCTTCAATGATACTTCAATGATCATTTCCCGAGACAAATTTGCACATATTGATGATCAATTTTCAGACAACAGACAAGAAAAATATCATGTTTCTTCCTTGTTCCTCTAGTCAAAGACATCTTGGAGTTACTTAGAAATCATGATAGCAAAAATCAATTATAGAAAAGTTGAACAATCATGCTAAAATCATTATCCAAAAGATATCATCCATGCATTTAGGCTGACTTTGTGATAATTTGATCTCGTGTTTAATGTTGGATATGTCTCATTTTTTGCTTGATAAGAGTTGTCTAATTGTTTGTTCTACCTATTTGATTAAGTTCAAAATGATCAAAAAGTTTTCTCCCAGCTAATTGCAAGATTTTGCCCCAAGCCTAGAAACAAATTCATTATGATATACCCAATGATCCAAACTATGGTGAGAGAGAAGTTGTGATGCCTGCGTATGTACAAAGGCTTTATTATGCATAAGGATAGCATTGATGGAAAATGAATGTAAGCAGAAAGATACATGAACTAATAGATGGAAGAGCTAGCTGACAGGTAGCGCATGTTTGCCAGGTTTTAACCATCTGTTTTTATTGCACTTTTTTCTTATATTTGGTTTTTTTTGGATTTTCTGCTTTTTCACTGTTTTTGATTTTTTTGCTTTTTCATTGTGTTTTGATTTTTCTGAAATTTCACTGTTTTTTGATTTTTTTGATTTTTAAGACATAGAATTTCTTCAGGTGCATGCTATTGATGGGTTCTTCAAGTTGATATTTGTCCTATGTTGATAAGTGATATGCTCCTGATCCAAATACTGTTGTGATCACAAATGGACCTAACGAGTTTGGTTCAAACTTTCCTTTCTTTTCTCGATCTTCTTGGTTGTGTGGATTTTCTTTTAGTACTAGTTCCCCTACTTGAAAAATTCATGTTTTGACCCTCTGATTATATCTCCAGCACATTCTTTGTTGATATAGCTTTAGGTGATCAAAGGCATTTTGTCTTCATTCCTAGATCAGTTCTAACTCTTGCAGTCTAGATACTTGTTGTTCTTCATCTAGGATGAGACCTTTTAATGACACACGTAGAGAGGGTATCTCTACTTCGATTGGAAATATGACTTCTGATCCATATGCAAGAGAGAAAGGTGTGGCACCTTTTTGTGTGTGGATACTAGTATGGTAAGCCCATAGACCAGGATTTAGTTGAATATGTCAATCTTTGCTAGCATTGTTCACTATCTTTTTGAGGATTTTCAGAATAGTTTTGTTAGATGCCTCTGCTTGCCCATTCCCTTGTGGATAGTAGGGTGTGGAGAATCTGTGTTGGATTTCGAATTTATCACATAGTTCTTGTACATCCTGATTCTTGAATGGTCGCCCATTATCAGTGATAATGGTCATTGGTATTCCATAGCGATAGATGATATAATTCAATATAAATGCAGCAATTTTTTTTCCTGTGATATTTATGAGAGGTATTTCCTCAATCCATTTTGTGAGATATTTTGTAGCTACAAGGATGAATTTGTGACAATTAGATGAAGAAGGATTTATATTTCCTAGTAGATCAAGACCCCATTGATAGAAAGGCCAAGATGTTGCTAAAGCATGAAGTTCTTGTGCTGGTGCATGAATCAAATTTCCATGGATCTGACATTGTTTGCATGTTCTAGCTATCTGAAAAGAATCTCGTTCCATGGTTGGCCAATAATAGCCCAAGCATATGAGTTTTCTTGAAAGGGTAAGACCACTTGAATGAGTACCATAAATGTCGTTATGGACTTGATGTAAGGCCTTCTCAAATTCTTCTTGTTTGAGACATCTTAAAAGAGTACCGTCTAGAACTTGTTTAAATAGGGTATCTGCGACGAGAGTAAAATGGGAGGATTGGCGAATAAAGTTTCTCTTTTGGTTCTTCGATAAGTCGAGAGGTAAGATGTTATCTTTCAGGTATGTGTAAGTTTGGCCATAGTGGGAGGAATCATGTCCAATAAGTTGACAAATGGTTTGGGAATCAGGACAATTATAGGCAGAGTGAAGCAACTCTTCTACCAGATGGCATCTACTACTTTGTTGTCATTTCATGGAATCTATTGGAAATTTATTTCTACAAAGTATTTCTTGATATCCTCAACCATATTTTTATAAGGCATTAGCTTTTCGTCCTTTGTTTGATAGTCATCATTGATTTGATTAATGATGAGTTGAGAGTCTCCAAAGACTTGAAGTTGTGTAATATTCCATTCTATAGCCATTTTGATACCTGCAACCAAATCTTCATACTTTGTTGTGTTATTGGTGCATAGAAAGCTTAATTTGTATGACCTTGTGGTGTGATGAATAGAATACCTGCTTCTGATCCATGTTGTGTATATGAACCATTAAAGTATAGTTGCCATGTTTTTGTTGTGACTATTAGGATATCAGCATCAGGAAACTCAATCTATAGAGGATGATCATCTTGAAGTGGTGCCTCTGCTAGTTGGTCTACAATAACTTGTCCTTTGATATATTTTCTGTCAACTTACTCAATATCAAACTCGCTTAGAATCATGATCCATTTTGCTAGTCGTCTTGTTAATGCTGCTTTACTGAGTAAATATTTCAGAGGATCGATTTTAGCTATTAACTTGATAGAGTGAGATAGTAAATAGTGTCATAATTTTTGAGAAGCAAAAACTACTGCCAAGCATGCTTTTTCTATTGGTGAATAATTGATCTCGTATCCTACTAGTGTTCTGCTGATGTAGTGGATGGCTCATTCTTTTCCTTCATTATCCTATTGTGCAAGAAAAACTCCTAATGATGCTTCAGTGGTTGATACATAGAGTAATAATGGCTTTCCTAGAATTGGTGCTATTAGGACAGGTGGTTGTATGAGATAAGCCTTGATCTTGTTGAATGCATCTTCACATTGATGGTCCCACTTGAAATTAACATTTTTGTGCAATAGATGTGTAAATGGTTGACATTTATCTACTAGTTGAACAACAAATCTTTTGATTGACTAGAGTCTTCCTTGGAGTGATCTTAGTTGACTGATATTCTTGGGAGATGTCATTTCCATGATTTCTTTAACCTTAGTTGGATCCACTTCGATACCTCTAGCTGAAACAATGTATCCCAATAGCTTTCCTTCAGTGACACCAAAGGCACATTTCTTAGGGTTTAGCCTTAGCTTGTATTGTTCTAACCTATCAAAGATCTTTTCCAGTATCTCTATATGTTCTTCTTTGTTGTATGATTTAGCCAAGATGTCATACACATAGTCTTCCATGAAAGTATGCATCATGTCATGAAATATAGTTGTCATAGCTCTTTGATATGTAGCACCTACGTTCTTTAATCCAAAAGGCATGATGTTCCAGCAGAAAGTACCCCATGGACATGTGAAAGATGTCTTTTATTGAATTTTGGGTACTATTTTGATTTGATTGTATCCAAAAAAACCATCCATTAAAGAGAACATGGAGTGTCCAGTAGTTAAATCTACAATGATGTCAATGTTAGGAAAAGGAAAGTCATCCTTTGGACATGCGTTATTAAGATATCTAAAGTCTGTGCATATTCTTATGCTTTTATCTAGTTTTGAAACAATAATGATGTTGGATACCCATTGAGGATATGCTACAATTCTGATGAATCCTACATCCAGTAATTTCTTTAGTTCTACTTTGACTAGGAGAGCGATATGTAGATGCATTTTTCTTAACTTTTGTTTGACTGGTTTGGCTCCTGGACTAACATTCAAGTGATGCATAATAAACTTTGGATCTAACCCTGGCATGTCTGCATATGACCAGGCAAAATTGATTTGCCATCATTTGAAGAATTCCACATAATGTTGCATTTCTTCTTCTGATAGAGAAGTCGCTAGATGAAGAATCTTTGGTTGCTTTGTTGTGCCAATTTTAACTGCCTCTATTGGTTCGATCAAAATGGATGACCTTTCTTGATAGTTCTCAAGTAAAGTGTCAAATCTTCCATCTTTTGGTGCCTCAAGGAGTTTTTCACCGTTAGATGCATCCTTTATTTTTACTTTTTCCTGATCTAATGTTGCTAATAATTGGTTTTCAACATTAGACTTGATATTCTTTTCTTTATTTTCACTTTTGTGACTAGGAGATTTGGCACCCACTTGATTGGAAGATGCATTGCTGAAATTACTGGTGAGAGTTGCTATGAATTCGATTGCATTAAGATATATAGATATGGCATGGTCATTTGGAAAGGTATCAATGGTGGTATGTCCTTCATTTTCCCAATGAATAACCTCAGGGTGGATTAGAGGTAGGGGATCTTCAAGTTGGGATGTTTCAAGGGTTTCAAGGGTCATGATGGATGTATCAAAGTTTTCAATATGTATATCGATGTCTAGAATGGTACTCTCATCAGAATGACCTTGCATAAGAAGTTTCTGATCGTCCTCGGTTAAGTCCAAGTCAGTCGAATGTGATTCTAATTCAAGTGAACTAGTTCCTGATGTTTGTCCTGCATACATGTGAACTATATCAACTCCTGCATCTCCTTCAAAGCAATTTTCTTCAGTTGATTCTTCAAAGTGATAGGAATCCCATTCCCACTCATTAGAATTTGTATCACTTGCAGCTTGCAATCTACAGATTTGGTCATATAGCATTTCTTCTTCTTTTCTGGCTATATCTTTTCTTCTTTCATATTCAACTTCTTCAGGGCTAAGATTAAGTTTTTTCAACTTTTCTATGATCTCTCATGGATTTATATTAGCTTCTTTCTTGTTTTTATTTAGATTTATTGTTGTTTGAGAGATTCTTTTAGTTTGTTTCTCTTGTTGATTTGAAGCTTGCTTCTTTTCCCATTTCATGTTTGCTTGTGTTTGTTTCTTAGCTGTTGTTTCTTCTCTTTCAATTGCCAGTTGCTCTTGACTATTTTCATATTCCTCTTGTTGTTTATTAAAAGACATGTCTTCCGGTAGAGTGACTTGTCCATACCCTAAGCCTATTTTTTCTGTAGTCTGCTGAGTATAAGGTTGGATAGGTTCTGAGATACCTTCTTTTCTTTTTCCTATAGGACCTGTTCTGGTATATCCCATTCTTCTAAGAATGTTAAATCCTTTTCCATATTTTTCTATAGGTATTCTGACATTGTTGATCTTTTGTTGACATTCTTCATCCTTGTATAGCCATTGTAGCACATCTTTATCTTTTGTTTCCTCTGATAAGGTTCCACCACTAACAAATGCTCCATCAAATATCAGAAGATGTTTCACAATTGGTTGTTGTTTAGAGTTTGATGGTTTTCCAAAGGATTTAGGAGAAAGTGGTAATTGTGATATTGAATATTCTCCGTTCCCTCTATCTCTTAGCTGCATTTGTTTTTCCATACTTGATAGAATAGAGGCAAATGATTGTTCCTTGGATTGTGTGTTCGAAGATGATATCTCCCTGTTATGTGGAACAATGACTTCTTGGGTCATTTTTAGATTGCTGCAGTATTGAAATGGATTTGAATCTGCAGATATTGTGATTTCCTACCCATTGTAGGGAAATTTTACACACTGGTGGTATTTTGATGGGACAACTTGCAAGTCATGTATCCAGGGTCTTCCCAAGAGTACATTATATGATAAGTCCAAGTCGATAACTTGGCATGATGTGTCCTTATGCAAAGGTCCCACTCTATTGGGTAGTATCACAATTCCCTTGGATGAACATTCTTCTTCATCATAAGCTTTTATGGTGATCCTTTTCCGGACATCAACTGCATCTTTTGAATATCCTAAGGCATGAACAAGACTCAATGAACAAATGTTTAGGCCAACTCCACCATCTATTAGAACACGTTTAACGTGCATTTTGTGAATGAGGACTTCAATATACAAAGGAGTGTTGTGGGGATGTTGTAAGGACATGTCATCTTCTTTAGTGAATGATAAGCAGTGAGGGGTTGTGAGGTGTCCCACCATGGTTTGGAATTGATTGATATCAAGATCTTTGGAAACTGTTGTATCGATTAATGCTTTTTCTAAAATTTCTTTGTGTGCAGGTGAAAGATTTAACAGTTCTAAGATGGATATTTGTGTGGGTGTTTTCTGCAATTGCTCCACTAGGTTGTATTGTTTTGTAGTGGATGATGTGTTTGTTGTAGGACCCGGCAAAACAACTTTGGCTTTTCTTCTTGTGATAGCATGGGCATGTTCTTGATTTTTATTTTCTTGAACTACAATCACATTTACCACATTATCATATGTATGAGCGTAGTTTACCTTCGCTTTACCCTTACCATTGTTTGTTGTTGATGATTCACCTTTCTCATAGTTTGGAAGCAGAGTTTTAAAAAATTTATGAGATTCATTTGTTGTATGTCCATCCACTGTTATTACTCCATTATCAATCATATCTTGTATGATATGTTTCAACTTCTGACAACTATCTCTGTGATGTCTCTTGTTTTGATGGAAATCGCAATAATGGTTATCATTCCACCAAGGTGGTTTGATTTGAGGTTCGTAGTTCTTTTTTTCTGGTAAAGTGATCAATTTTTTTGCGAGAAGTGTCTTTAGTGCTAACCCAAGGGGTTCACCAATGTTTGTAAATTGTCTTCGAAAGAAAGTTTTGATAGTTGTTGTTTGGTGATTGTTGTTTTGCTGAGCCGCTACTGAGTGAGTAGATAAATTAAAAATTGGTTGTTTTGGTTTCACATTGGTGTTATTATTGTTTTTAGGAGGATGGACTCCTTCTTTGTATATTTTCAACTCACCTTTCTTTATCATGGCTTCCTCCATTCTGATTCCATTATCGACCATTTTTCTGAAACTTTGATTTCCTTGCATTTTTAAGTAATAACTCATTTGATCATTTAAGTTATCGATGAATATGTCCATTTTTTCGTATTCTGGCACTGTACGAGGATATTGCGAATCTAACCATCTCCATCTTTGTAAAAATGTCATGAGAGGTTATCCACTCTTTTGTTTGGTATTACATAGGTATAGCATTGTTACTTCATGTTGTATGTTGTAAGAGTATTGTGAAATAAACTTCTCCACCAATTCTAAGAATGATCTGATTCTAGGTGGAAGTTTGGAGAACCATTCCATAGCTAGTCCAATTAAGCTTTTCAAAAATAATCTCATCAAGTAGGTATCCTCATGTGCAAACTACATACTCATTGCGCAAAATCCTCATATATGTTCTTGAGGATCAGTGCTTCCATCATATTTTTTGTATTTGGGAGTTTCAAAACCTATAGGAAATGGTATCATGTTTAGGTTCCTGTCAAATGGATAAGGACAAATTTCTTGTAGTGAGTATCTTCTAACATTTCCTCTTTGCATATCTTGAATTTGTGTTTGCATTGCTTGTAGTTGTTGTGTGAGAGTTGTGATAGGATTATCAACATGATTTGTTCTTGCATGACCATGATTTTGTATTCTAGGAGGATCTGGATCTCTTCTGATGTCATCTCTAATCCTTCTTGTATCTTCATTTGATTAAATGTTATTCAGAATTTCTACTTCATCTCTTTTGGGTATGTAAGTTTCTTCATTGGTTTTGGTATTATTAGGAATTGATGTGTCATTCATGCAGAAACCAAAAATATCCTCATATTGTTCATTTTTAGGGGGAGGGTCACTTTTCTTTTGTTTCAATTTGTTTACATCAAAATATTGTTGAAGTGTAGCGCCAGATTTGGCTAACATTAGGAAGTATTTTTCTTTTTCTTCCTCCAATAATTTCTGCATAAATTTGTCAAATTGAGGATCCTTTTTGATGTCTTTGATATTTTTTTCTGTTATTTCTCCTTCAACTTGCATTTCATCTTCATGTTCCATGATTATATTTGTTTCCAATGTTTTGATTTCAGTCTCTGTGATTCTTTGTCTCTGAGCTCTAGTTAGAACGAGCATACATGTGTGTTAGATATTGGGCTAGTATTCGATTGTCCAAAAGGTTGTTTTGATGAGTGATCAATTGTCAAGGTAGATACACTAGAATGATATGACACAAAAAGATGATTCAAGTGTTTTAAAAGTTTGCAAGTTTTTTGATCTTCGATTTAGGAATGCAATGATGATGATTTGATAAGAACCAAGTCCAGTAGGAATGATATATCCTACGACATGGGACAAGATTATCCTGACCAAACATTTCAATTTTGTGATAAAGGATGATTGATCCTAATGAGAAACTATGTTTGAGTGATTAGTTTACCAAAGAGGGTGATAATGCACTTTAAGATGTTTAGATCTTGAACTTGTTGAGGGTGAGCACTTTAAAAATCTTAAAGTGTTTATCTTCTAGAGTCAGATTTTGATGGATGATAACTTGACCAAGAAAACCAAGAAGACAATTTAAGCACAGAACAATAGATAACAGATGTTTATGAATACTGCAAATTGATCAAGCAAAATGACAGACCTAAAAAAGTCATGCAAAGCAGTCGTTCTGGACTAGTAAACACAGAGACTCATACGACAATAGTTCATGATCCATACGACAAAATATACAATAACAGACGACAAATCAGAAATTTATTTTGAAAGAGAAGAAACTCGTACGACAAAACTTTATAAACAATACGAAAAAACAGATATCTCGTATGACAGATCACCTGACTCATACAACAAAGAACAAGACAATGAAAAATACATTTGTTTTTGCCAAATTTGATTAGTGAATTTTGGTGTTTTGCTTATGTTTTCTAGATTTAGATGTCTGATTTTTCAATTTAGGGATGAATATACAACAAACACATGATGTGATAAGTGACTCCAAGCATGCTAAACCCTAAGGAAGTTGGTTGAGGAGAGAAAACCTTTGCTTGCTAAATTAGGTACACACCCAATAGCTAATCAAAATACAACCACTGAGCATCACACAATGGATTCTCAACGTCGTATTATCTGACTCTAAATGCTAATGAGGGCATGATATGGTAAGTGTCTTAGGAGAGTTACTATCTCTCCTGCACAAATATTATCACTCTTTTGGAGTTGAGTCGGGTAGCTTCTAATTTAACTGGCACTAGTAAGGGATCTGTTCAGCGTGTTAGAGTATAAACTCAATTAAGAGGTCTCCCAGCCTTGAAAACAAAGGTTTTCTATACCCGAAGGTACAGAGGAGAGTTATTCCCGAACACTTCCATTGACTTGATTTTCATCAAATCACTTTTATTTTATAGTGGGTTGGATTACTTGGCATTAGCCACTCCCACTTAGGTTGTTCCCCTCACATCGACCGTAATGGATTTAAGAGTTTTTATGCTCCTCGGGAGGGCAGGCCTACTAGAGATATGCACTAATAAAAGTAGAAGATGAGTCTAGCTTTCTGATCACCTAAGAAAGGTGAGAGAATACTCGCCTATCATCAAAATCACATAAGACATGATAGTTCATTTCCTTTAGAAAAATTGAAGTGTGCCTAGAAAACTTTAAGGAATACACAAAGTTTAGTCGAATTCATAGGCAACTTGCAAAATAAATCCGTTAGTAGTCATTGATTGTTTTTTTGAATTTAGTCTTTGACAAGCGTAACTTTGACAATGTCCTGCAAAACTTGTTAGGCTGCCAAAAATCTCATAAACAAGACAAAGTTAACATTAGTAAAGATCAAATTCCACATGAAATGATGAATACTAAGAGGGGGGGGGGGTGAATTACTATACCAATAATCACTGTACTCAAACACTTTATCAGTCTAGCTGTAAACCGGTATGACAATTTAACTAACAAACTGGTTAACACAAATGCAAACCAAACAATAAGTAAGGCATTCACCCACAAATCACAATCACCATAACATAAGAGATTTTGACGTGGAAATCCAAATGGGAAAAACCACGGTGAGATGAAACTCACAAGTAACTATCTGCAGAATAGTAACTAGACTGGTTAAGGTCAGACCGATTAAGGTAATACAATATTCTTTACCAGAACAGATCCTATTAGGAATCTCAATCTCTGTTAGGAGATAAGTCCGATTAAGGACTACCTTGTGAGAGGATTTTAGATCCACAAATGTGAATCACCTTGTTAGATGATTTACAAAGGCTTTTCTGGGCCTACCTGGTTAAGGGTTTCTAACTTGTCAAAGATGTGAGTAATCAACAAGTGAATGATCTAGCAAATAGCACAGTCTTCTTGGTTAGATCCATGATAGCTCATTGCTAATGCATTTCAACATTACTTGAATCTTTAGTAAATCCACACTCTATTATAGTACACAGACTTGATCTTTTCTGTTAAGATCGCACATACAAGAACTCATCAACCACTACAAACCCTAACAACTATCCTCCGTAAAACCCTAGACATGATGTCCTTAAAAGGAATCTGATTTCATGCCGGTCCAATAGGATTACATTGCAAGTTCCAAGGTTCATTGTATCTAGACACATTTGGTAACATGACACAAAATCACCAAAGTGTTGGTGGATGGTAACTCATCACAAAGATATACTGGTTGGTAACTCATCACAGAGTATTACTAGTTTATACAACTTTACTGATTACTAGCTGGTAACTCAGAGTAATACCAGTTTAGCAGATTACCAGTTGACAGAAATGAAGACTGGGAAAATGATAACTACCACTTCTAGTTCCTTTTCTTCATTCCACTTGAGATCCTTGAACCGCTTGAGGTCCTCATGCCGCTTGAGATCAGTAAACACTTTCTCCAAGACACCGTTAGTCTAAAGACTATAACATAATACTGGTTTGAAACAAATACCGGTTGAGCATAACTCATACATACAAAAAGTGATCTCATACAAGTGTGTGTCCATCAATGACAATCACAACATAATCATAAAAAATTCCAACAATCTCCCCCTTTGGCATTGGTGGCAACACTTAGGAAAATTTTTGATGTCTAAGTGTTTTTACAAAAGAAATATGCCATAATAAAAAATACTCCCCCTAAGCATATACACTATCCCTTTGTAGAAAAGAAAATGTATAATACTTCCTTCCAGAGATAAAAATGAGTATACATAGCATGCATCAAAATTTTAAATACCAAAATACTTCTCCCCCTTTGCCAACAATGACAAAATATAGTTGAATAACCCCTGTTTCTATTAGCTGAATAAATGTTTATGACAATAAAGAGTGAAACTTGTCAAAAACATATTTAAAGTCCTGCATAAATTGCTTCATGGATAAGGACCATGACTCAAGTAATGAGGTAGCAACCTCACTCTCTGTTTGCATCTGAGATACCTATTCCTCCATGGCATACAAAGTACTCATCTCTTGAGTAACCATCAAGGCATCCAGATTGAGAAAGCACTTCTGAAGTATTTGCAGTCTTGGTAGTAGAACTAGTTGTAGTTCCTGCAAATCCTTGGTTTGGTTGCTGATATCCAAATCAATTCTTGCAGCTTGAAGTTGAAACCGGTGAACAGTTTGCCCATAAGCGGTAAAGGAGTCATATGGGGTCTTGAAGGTGCTTATGAATGTCTGCAAATCAGTTTGCAGTTTGTCTTTCTGGGCAAGCACATCATCATAGAATAGATGGGGTATACATATCTTACTGAGCAGAAATTTCCCCTCATCCATTGCATCTCTGATGTCCTTCTGTGCCTTCTGCAGATCAGACTGACGCTCATGCAACTTTTTCACCAAGGCAGTGTTCAAAGCCTTTTGATGCTCCTTCTTGGGATGCGCTTCAGAAACCTCTTCTAGGATTTGTACTTGGTCCTCCACAACTATGCATAAGAGTTTCAGTTGGGCCAGAGAGGAATCGATACTGGGGAGGTTGGTACCAGGTATCAAACTGGTAAGAGTGTCCACTGCAGCTTGGATCACATCTTGCTCCTTCTTCATCCTTATCACCTCTAGGCATTCTTGAGAAAGCTTAATGCTTTGTAGCAGCTCTGATTCATTAGCAAATTTAAGTTCAATGGGACTGGTAATGTCAGCCGATTCGGCTTGACTACCAGTTGCCTTTAGGGTCTCCACCTGTGTGCTCTATGCCGCTTCCTCCTTCTCTTTGGCTCTTAACTTATCTTCTTCTTCCTTCTTTTGCTCCTCTGCTTCTTGCTTTATTTTCTCTTCTTCCTTCATCTTGTCTTCTTCCTTCTTCTTCTTCTCTTCTTCTTTCTTCTTCTCTTCTTCTTTCCACTCCTTTTCTTCTTCATCCTTCTTCTCCTTCTCCTCTTCCTACTTCTTTTTCTCCTCTTCCTTCTTCTTCTTCTCCTCTTCCTGCTTCTTCTTCTCTTCTACCTTTATCTTCTCCTCTTCCTACTTCCTCTTCTCCTCTTCCTTTCTCTTTTCTTCTTCCTTCTTCTTCTTCTCTTCCTCATGTTTCTTCTTCTCCTCTTCTTTTCTTTTCTTTTCCTCTTCTCATTTCCTCTTCTCCTCCTCCTTTTTCTTTTCTTCCTCTTTTCTCTTTTTCTCTTCTTCTGCATGTTTCTTCCTTTCTTCTTCTTGTTGCTTCTTCTCTTTTTTGGCTTGCTCCTTGGCAACCTTTTCTTTGTCCTATTTTTCTTGTCCTGCCACTTCTGATGGTGTACCCGGAGTGACATTTTCACCATTCAAGGCATCAACATCAATAGGGTTCATTTGATCAATGACCTATTCTCCTTCACTATCATATACCTCATCCGATTTATTGGTTGTTGGTTCTTGCTCAGCTTTCCTGTTGGCTTTAGCCACTTGATGCAACCTTAAAGTGGCTTGGGCATGAGAGTGGGTATCTTTTACCACTTCAGGAACTTTTCCTTCTAGAAACAAGAGTCTCCTTCTTCTCATGAAGAAGAGGCCCTTATATCTTTCCACTACTTCATAAAGTTCAGTTTTAGGCACATTAAGAAAGTATTGTGCAAATACTTCCTCTCTTATTTCATGTTCCTTCTCTATGGCAAAGTGTCACTTGTTATCTAAAGAATTATACAAAGAATCAGGTGTCTCAGATTTAATTTCTGATGGCCACCAGTCATTAATACATAAATAATTGATGACTTCCTATTCAACTTCCTTCTTTTCATCATCATTAAAATCATCAAAGCACTCTTTCAAATCAACAAGTACTTTTCTTCTAATATTCTTAATAGTTCTTTGACAATGTATCAAAGGTTTGTAGGAGGAAATATCAATATTTACCGATTTGCTGGTTCATTCTTTGTCTTTTTCCTCATTTTCCTAGTCTTCTTAGGCTGTTCTTCAGACACAGTGTCCTCTGAGTCTAGTGTGGTGTCTTTTGTCTTCCGCTTTCTCTCAAAGACTTTGGCGGGTGCAGCTTTTGGTTTCTTCTTTGCGGGTGACCACTTGGTCACTTTGGGACTTGCTATGGTAACCGGTGTCGATACTGAAGGCACTGCCTTTCCCTTCTTTACTGACGGTTCTTCAACCGGTGTAACCCTTTCCAAATAGGTGTCGGTTCTCTTTGCCATTGGATCAAGGGGTGAGGCAAGTAGGGTAGAGGCATATCCATCTAGCATGTCATACATTACCTCATATCCCATCGGTTCCACTTCTTCCTGTCTAGGATCAACCGCCTCCATTATGCACTCATCAACTCCGATGGTGAAGCAGATGTCATCTTCATATTTCTTGACAATATCACTTGATATTCTCACTCTTTGGCTCATTTTGTGTCTGAACTCATCAAATTATTTATTCAGAACTTTTGGATAACCGGTTCCAACCGCTTGAAGGCTTTCCTTGATTTGCTTTGTAATCGGTTGGTCGGTAGACCATTGAATATCTCTGACTCCTGGGAAGTAACCTTGGAAGTAGAAGAACAACCCAGCCAATAGTTGTCCAAACTTAAATCTCAAGGCATTGTCATGTTTAATTGACTTTAGGTTCACCAGAAGTTGCCTTTGCATATAGGTGCATAAGTCAAATGATGCATCTTCCATGATCATCTGGTAGGTAGCATTTACTGCTGTAGCAGAGACAGAGTTGATCCTACTAGCATAAAATGTCTAGTAACCTATTACCATGTAGGCACATTTGACCAGATTGTCCTTGATGGGATTGATGGTCATTCCCCATTGGTCACTCACAGAACTGGTGAGCTTGGTCATTTCCATCTTGCTAATCTTCCTTAGGGCTGGCACTTCACTGACATTATAGAAACCGGTGACAGCATGAATCTCTTCTAGTGTGATTTCATGCATCTGCTATAAGTACATTTTATCACCATGCACTCTGCTTAGAATGATGCGGATGTGATCATCTAAAAACTCTTCAAGGAAATAGACTACATTGTGAAGCTTCTTCTTTTCTAGGATGCTAAATTCTAGTTTAATCTTCTTGTCCTTCCCACAGAGCAAACTCAACTGGGAATGGATTACAAGAGATCCTAAGTCTTCAATTTAATAGTCAATGTAATCGGAAATTCCTTCCTCCACTATAACACCAGTGGGTATTTGAGATAGGGCATTATATTTTGCCTTCCGTTGAATGAAGTCTACTGGATCAACGGGTGCAATAAGGCTAGAGTTTTATGTGGAAGCCATGATAAATAGAGAAATTTGAGAAATACCTTCATAATTCAGAATTTAGGGCTTGCAATTTGCTCTTCATCACACACTCCTTCAGTTGCTGAAATACCGCTTTGTACTCTACACTTGACCGATTGATATTCGCTTCTGATTCTTCTTCAAGATTTTGAGAATTATTTGAATTGTAATCCAAATTACTTTTCATCACTCAGTGCTTAAAAAACTTCTTCACTCAAGAACTGATAAGTGAAAAATGACTTGGAAAATCCTTTTAAACAAGTTCTCCACCTACCATAATAAATGCTCCACTATTAGGGCATAAACCCTAATTTGCCTTTTACCATTTCTGGTCTTCTACTAGTTGACAGGTATCACTTACCAGTTAATATCTTTTACTGGTTTAAACCGGGGGTTCAAGATATTTCATCGTTTGCTCCCCCTAAGCTTTTCTTATGCTTAGTTTGTCGATTCAGTGACTTCCACACTAGGTGCAGAAATCAGTTCTTCTTGAATCACTTCTTCTGGCTTCTTCTTCTAGGTTTTCTTCATATCTGCTTGAACGGTTTCAACATCTACCTTTCCTTCTAGAGTTACCGGTATATCATCTGATATATTCTTTCTTTTTCTATAGAATCTTGCTATATGACCCGGTTTGTTGCAATGATAGCAAATCATCCTAGGTGCTCTCCAAGGTCCATTGTTCATGTTTCCATTCTTCCTTCTGCATGTTGCAGCAGTGTGACCATTACCATGACAGATCAAATAGGTTGCTCTCCATCTAGTTGCCACTTGATGGCCACTTCTTCCTGATTGATAATTATAGGTATTAAACCGGTTTGGGTTCCGGTTCCCAGAGGGTTCAAAAAAAGCTCCTTTACTCCTTTGAGGATACCTTCTGGTGTTGTGCATGACAGACCTGCATTCAAATGCTCTATGCCCAAACTTGTTGCATGCATAACAATTATCATTGAATCTATTGGGTCTAGGCTTATCATTTAGAAAATAGGGAAAGTTACTATAAGCCTTACTTCTACATACATTAGCAGTGTGTCCTTCCTTGAGACAATTAAAGCAAACAGGTTTGAACTTTTGCTTACCTTTATCCTTTGGCGCCGGTTGTTTCTTTGATGCTCCATCTTTTGTTCCTGAGGTCTCACCTTCCTCATATTCAGAGAAACCAAGTCCACTGGTATTGTTTACTGGTTTAGTTGACTCAAGCTTCTGCTTTAGCTTGACAGTGCTCTCATTGAATTTGGCAAGTATTTCCTTTGACTCAGTAAGTTCTATGGTAATAGCAACATTGGATTCCTTCAAGGTTGCATTCTCAAAAACAACCATGTGTAGTTCACCTTGTATTTCTTCCTTTTCCATTTTATTTTCATGAAGATGAGCGGTAAGTGCACTGATTTCTTACTTCAGTTTGGAGATCTCATGATCTTTGTCTTTTAAAAGATCTTTAGCTTTCCTCCGGTTCTTAAGCTCTTGACACATTCTGATAGTTAGTCCTTCAAGTTCCCTTCTTAGGTTGGCATTAGACTCATTTAGTTTTTCAACTTCTTGAACTAGGGCTTCCATGTCCGCTTCATTAGAAGAACTATTTTCAGCTAGCTCCATCAGTTTTTCAGCATGCTCTCTTCTTTTTGCCTGAGAGGCTTTATATTTGACTTTAAGTTCATCATAGGCTTGCTCACTTTGAGTGAGCCAATGAGTAAGTTCCCTCATAGTGTATTCTCTCATATCTCTTTCCAAGTGGTTAGACTTATAGAAAGGTTGGCTCTGATACCAATTGATGAATACTAAGAGGGGGGGTGGATTAGTATACCAACAATCACTATACTCAAACACTTTATCAGTCTAGCAGTAAACTGGTATAACAGTTTAACTAACAAATCGGCTAACACAAATGCAAACCAAACAGCAAGTAAGACATTCACCCATAGAAGCACAATCACCATAACACAAGAGATTTTGATGTGGAAACCCAAATGGGAAAAACCACGGTGAGATAAAACTCACAAGTAACTATCTGCAGAATAGTAACCAGACCGGTTAAGGTCATACAATGTTCTTTACCAGAACAGATCCTGCTAGGAATCTTAATCTCTATTAGGAGATAAGTCCAATTAAGGACTACCTTGTGAGAGGATTTTAGATCCACAGATGTGAATCACCTTGTTAGAGGATTTACAAAGGCTTTTTTGGGCCTACCCGGTTAAGGGTTTCTAACTTGTCAAAGATGTGAGTAATCAACAAGTGAATGATCTAGCAAATAGAATAGTATGCTTGGTTAGATCCATGATAGCTCATTGCTAATGCATTTCAGCATTACTTCAGTCTTCAGTAAATCCACACTTTGTTACAGTACACAGACTTGATCTTTTCTGTTAAGATCACACATACAAGAACTCATCAACCACTACAAACCCTAATAGCTATCCTCCTTAACACCCTAGACATGATGTCCTTAAAAGGAATCTAATTTCATGTCAGTCCAATAGGATTACATTGCAAGTTCCTAGGTTCATTGTATCTAGACACATTTGGTAACATGACACAAAATCACCATCAAAGTGTCGTTGGATGGTAACTCATCACAAAGATATAGTGGTTGGTAACTCATCACATAGTATTACCGGTTTATAGAACTTTACCAATTACCAGTTGGTAACTTAGAGTAATACCAGTTTAGCAGATTGCCAGTTGACAGAAATGAAGACTGGGAAAATGATAACTGCCACTTCTAGTTCCTTTGCTCCATTCCGCTTGAGATCCTCGAACCGCTTAAGGTCCTCATGCCACTTGAGATCGGTAAACACTTTCTGCAAGACACTGATAGTCTAAAGACTATAACATAATACCGGTTTGAAACAAATACCAGTTGAGCATAACTCATACATACAAAAAGTGATCTCATAGCAAGTGTGTGTCCATCAATGACAATCACAACATAATCATCAAAAATGCCAACATGAAAACCCTAAAAATTGCAGTCTGCTTGAAGACATAGATGCAGATATTTGTACGACACTTATGCAGATATTCGTATGATAGAGATTATCAACTGAAATGACAAAGATTTAAATTTTAGACAGAAGCCAAAATACACTCATATGACATAGAATTTTCCAGCCAGAAATTCGTACGACATGCATTTAGACCTTGTACAACAAGGCAAATAAACTCGTATGACACAAGATTCACTTGATACGAGTCAGGAATTTACCAGCCAGAAATTTGTACGACACAGAATTAGGTTTTGTCCCAACCTAAAAGGAAGTTCATACAAGTTGGAAAATCAACTCGTACGACATTCTGAATCAGATCCGACAAGAAAGAAGTTTTGTTGAAGATTGAGAGGCCAAAAAGGATGATTTTGGCCCCACAGTGGGTGCCAAAATGTCATGCCTATGAAGTGTGTACCTATTATACCTATAGTTGCAACACAAAACACTCAATAAATCATTACAAGTAATGGTTAGAAAATTAATCAACGAAAGATAAAACCATAGCTAATCGATCTATTGCCTCTTAGTAAATGCGAGTATGAATTTTGCTCTCAGATCGGGTTATGCAAATTCCAGTGACTTGACTACACTTAAATGGAGGATTTAAATGATGAAGATGCATGATCTAGAAATGATAGCATGATTAAGCTACATGATTTCATGATTATTCTAGAAAATAAGCTAGAATGAAGATGTAATTAAGCTAAAATTGAACATGATAACAATGCTAAAATGATAAACTAAGAGCTATATGACTATAGTAATAATGCTTGAATGCAAATGAGATGGGATGATTATTGCTCCAAAATGGGGTCTATTTATAGGATTTCCAAGGCTAGGGATGAGGTGGCAGGAATTAACGCTCAAGATTAAGTCTCAAGATATCAATGGTTAAATTGGAGGAGGTTGGCAAAGAGGTTGGATTAAAGGGGACAATTGGAGGTTGGTAGGAAAAGGGGTTGGATTAAAGGGGACACTTAGTGACAAGTGTCACAAAGCTTTTCTCATGAGAGGGCAAAGTGTTCAAGGAAAGGGAACATGGTGGTTATGATGTGCAAGCTAGGATGGGGTTAGTTAAACCCAGGGTTAGATGGAATGAGCTAGGTTTAGAAGGGGATAGGTTATGGATAGAAGTTAGGAGAATTTCAATTTAAAAATTCAAATAATAAGAAAAGGCTAATTAATCTCAAAAACTCATTATTGATTTGTTTTAATTAATTAGGAGATTTAGAAGAAATGAATTTTGATGGGGGAATTAATTAATTTGAATTAATTAATCAAAGAAGGTTATTGAAATGAACCTATTAAATAAATCCTTAGATTTATTTATAAGTAGATGAAAGGGGAAATTTAATCAAATTTCTTAGTGAATTCAATTAAATTAGGAAGGGGGATTAATTAGTTAATTGCTTATTTAATTAATTATCTTCAGACCATTTTTAGGTATATACAATGTTAATTTTGATTGTATTGTTATGATCAGTTCAACTAAGGCAGTTAGAGATATACCTAAGATTATGAAGACTCATAATTTGGTATGTAAGGAATGTCAATTTGGAAAGAAAGTTAGAACTTATTTTAAGAGCATACATGATAAATATAATGATATACTTGATTTGATTCACACTAACTTATGTGGTCCAGCAAGGACTAGAAGCTTTCAAGGTGATAGGTATTTCATGTTGATTATTGATGACTATTCTAGAATGATGTGGGTGACTTTTCTAAGGGAGAAGTCTAAAGCGTTTGAGAAATTTAAGATATTTAAAGAAAAGGTTGAAACATAAACTGGATTGAAAATCAAATGTCTAAGATTAGATCAAGGTGGTGAGTTCACTTCTCATGAATTTAACAATTATTGTGAGACAAATTGAATTAGGGGACAATTATCTGCACCTCAGACTCCTCAGCAGAATGGAGTAGTGGAAAGACAGAACAAGACCATTTTGGATGCAACAAGATCTATGATGATGGAAGCCAAATTGTCTCACATCTATTGGAGAGAATCAGTGAGTACAACAATCTACACAATCAACAAAGTTCACATCAAAGGTGAAACTGGTAAGACCCCTTATGAATTATTGTTTGGACACACACCTACTGTTAAATATTTCAGAATTTTTGGAAGTAAATATTATATCAAAAGAGATGATTCAATTGGAAAGTTTGATCCTAGATGTTATGAAGGGATATTTCTTGGTTATTCAATTCAAAGCAAAGCATATAGATGTTATAACAAAAGATTGCAGAAAATTGTGGAGAGTGCTAATGTGAAAGTGGATGAGCAATACAAAAATAAATCTATATCATATGATAGGAAACCATCAGTGGAAATTATCATATCTAAACTGACAATGCCTCAACCGGTACAGGAAACTGAGGCAGTTACACCAACACAATCAGAAAATTCAACTATGACTGATGATCAAAGTAGTGAACTTGAAGTTTAGAAGACACCAAGGCATGTAAGATTAAATCATTATGAAGATCAAATCATTGGAGATAGGAACAAGGGAGTTATGACAAGAATAAGGCTGACAGATGAAGAGGTATGTCTTATTTCTCAAATTGAACCGACATCTGTTATTGAAGCTTGTAAAGATAAACATTGTTTAAAGGCTATGGAAGATGAATTAGATTAGATAGAGAAGAATGAGACTTGGACTTTAGTTCCCCAGCCTAAAAATAAGAATGTTATTGGAACTAAATGGGTTTTTAGGAATAAACTAAATGAGGATGGTCAAGTTGTAAGAAACAAGGCTAGATTGGTTTGTAAAGGATATTATCAAATGGAAGGAATTGATAAAGGTGAGACATTTCCACTTGTAGCTAGAATTGAAGATGTTAGACTATTTCTTGCATATGAAGCTTATAAGAACTATAAGGTTTATCAAATGGATGTTAAATGTGCATTTTTGAATGGTGAACTTGAAGAAGAATATACATTGAGAAACCTGATGGATTTTCACCGATAGATGATAAAGATATGGTTTGCAGATTGAAGAAAGCTTTATATGGATTGAAACAAGCTCCTAGAGCTTGGTATGCAAGGTTGGATAAATATCTTTTGAAGCTTGGTTTTACTAAAGGCAGTGCTGATAGTAATTTATATTATAAGATCATTGATGATGATATTCTGATTATTGAAGTATTTGTTGATGATATAATTTCTGGAGGAGAAGATAAATTGTGCATGGAATTCTCTAATAATATGAACAATGAATTTGAAATGTCCATGATTGGTGAGATGATATTTTTCTTAGGTTTGCAAATTACTCAAATTGACAAAGGTATTTTTATCTGTCAAACTAAGTATCTGAGGGAATTGTTGAAGAAGTTTGGTATGGATAATTCCAAACTAGTAAGTACTCCTATGGTGACAAGTGAGAAATTATCTATCAAGGATACTTCTACACCAGTAAATCTGACAAGGTATAGGTCTATGGTTGGTGGTTTGTTTTATCTAACTTAGACTAGACTGAATATTATGAATGCAGTAAGTATTGTTTCAAGATATCAAAATAATCCTAAAGAAAATCATGAATGTGCAGTGAAGAGGATATTTCTATATTTTCAAGGAACAACAAAATATGGCTTATGATATCCTAGAGATGATGATTTCACTTTATGTGCATATACTGATTCAGATTGGGCAGGAGATACTGATGACAAGAAGAGAACTTCTGGTGGAGCTTTCTTTCTTGGAAAGAAACTGGTTTCATGGATCAGCAAAAAATAGTCATGCATTTCTTTATCTACTGTAGAAGCTAAGTATGTTGCAGTAGCAACTAATTGCACTCAAGTCTTGTGGATGAAGAAAATGTTGAAGGATATCAAGGTAAATTGTAGTGAACTGATAGTTGTCTATTGTGATAACTCTACAACTATTGACATGTCTAAGAATCCAGTATTTCACTTTAAGACTAAACATATATCAATAAAGTATAACTTTCTGAAGGACAAGGTAGAAGGAAAGGAAGTCAAATTGGTTTATGTGAACACTAAAGAACATATTGCAGATATATTTAATAAACCACTATCTAAGGAATCATTTAAGTATTTGAGAGACAGGTTAGGGGTTTCTGCCCCTCCAGCAGAGACTTGATTGATGCAGTTTGTCATCAATACGACATGCATTATCAGAGATATTATTCATTCTGGCACTAATGAGTGGTGCTACTACTCAGGGGGAGTAGTCAGCTTAGAGATTCAGAGGTTTATATTCTTGCTTTGATATTTTTGTCAGATTTCTAGCATTGATGTCAAAGGGGGAGAGATAGTGATGTGAAAAATAAATTCAGAGATATCATTCACTGGGGGAGAGTTATTGATATTCAAGAGATTGTTGGTCGTATTTAACAGGGGGAGACTTTTTAGGCATTTCTTAATACTTAGATGTTTTTCACATCTAGTGCTTCCATCAATGCCAAAGGGGGGGATTTTTGGCATTATGGATGAATTGATTATATGTTGCATTGATGTTTTTTCATTGATGTCAACACTAGTTGTTAAGGTTGGTTACTGACAGACAAGTTTTGGTTACCGGTAGAAGATCTAGTGTTACCGATAGAAAGGACTATCTGTTGGACACTTTCGACATGTTTGAGTCAATGGAGTATGTTTGATTTTATGTGTTACATGCTTCTAGAGCATGTTTTGGTCAGTTGGTATTGACTTGGTAATCAGATGCTATCATACACTCTTGTAAACCCTTACCGACATTGGTTTAAGGTTTAACTAGCAGAGCTTTCACTAAAGAATCTTGACATGATGCATAAGTGGTGTTTGTGAGGCTTCTAGATGGATTTCAGGATGCTGAAGATATTCTTTGATTGTGCCTCAACTAAGTGAAGACATTGCTTTGGCATGGTGGACCCTGTTAGGATTCCCACAGATATTGAGAGGGGGGGGTGAATCAGTATCTAACCGGTGAATTGAATTTCTTAACTTAAAACATGTAGAACATATTATAATAGTGTACCGGTATGCAAGAAATAATGCAATAAACAGAATTAAAAGCATCCACGTGAAAAGTACACCATGACACAAGGAATTAACAAGGAAACCCGATGTGGGAAAAACCTCAGTGAGATTTGTGACCCACAATATTCACTTACTGGCCAATAAGAGAATATTACTACTACAAGAGGGGCCTACACATGTAGGAAGGCCAACTACCTAGAGCTCACTACTCAAATACAAAATGGGAAGTCCCACTGACTTACAATGATGGATTATATAAATCCAGTATCTTGTACTACTTCAGAATAACATCTATAATGCCAGATCTAGTACCGGTTTCTGCTCTGCTTCTTACATAAACCCTTAACCTATAACTCGCATAATAGGTCTACCTTATTTCGCCTAAAAACAATATTCTTGCTGGTGTAATGCCTTACCGATGCCATAGGATTGTAAGGTTACCATCAATGACAAAACCTTTAATCACCTACAATGTCTCATTGGAGTGTGCATATGCCAACAATCTCCCCCTTTGGCATTGATGGCAACACTCATGAGAAAATTCAAAAGTGTATCCAAAACTTGTAATCCAAAACTGTTTCCAAAAATATGTTACCAACAATATAAGAACTCCCCCTGAGTAGATAAGTCTTTTGCCAGTTATTTTCTGATACTACTACTCCCCCTTTGGCATCAATGACAAAGGTTGTCAAGGTGTCAGTAGAGTTGTAGTCTCAACCTTGTAACTAGATGGTTACAATTTGAAAAATATCTCCCAAAATCAAGTTTATACTTTCCATAAACTTCTTGTTGTCCTTTATTGTTGTCTCTGTTCTTTTAACTGTACCAGTGAGGTGCTGCATATGCTCTGTCGGTGTTTTCTGTCCCTGTACTAGTGCCTCAAATATTTCCTTCCGTAATGATGCTAGATAGTCCAATCTTGGACTCAGTTTTAGTCTCAAATTCTTTGCCTTATTTACTATTCTCTCCTTTTCTCTTTCTAACTTAAATAACTATTCCTCAAAACTTGTTATCCTTTGTTCAAAAACTGATAATGAATCAGGTGAGTTAACAAAATTATCAGCAAGTTTATTGATTTCATCCTGTACCTTGCTCATTTTCTTATCTATGTCTACTGTCAAAAAGTTTGTCTTGCAAGTATCTTTGTACAAAGGTTTGTATTCCTTCAATAAGTTACATAGTTCCAGTAGAAGTGTGTCAAATTCCCTAGTACACTTCTTTATCTGATCTTCAAAGATTTTTTGGTTTTCAATTTCTAACTTATCCTTCAATGCCTCTTCCTTTATTTGCTCAACAGTCACTGTGTTCTCAGTAATGTATTTACAAAAAGTGTCAAGTTGTTTTAAAGAATCCTTATTGTCCATGTTACAGTTAGGAGCTATCATCTTCAAAATTAGGATTGTATCATCTATAGCTTTATAAGCCTGTGAACTACAATCTGTTATCCTTTTGATGGAGTCCAAAAGTACTTCAGTTACATTTCTTGATTTGTATCCTACTGAGGAGGAACCAACATTCTGAATTCTGCCAGTGGAGGAAGTAACCAAGCTTGTAGTGACCTCTGGTAGATCAGTCTGTGTTTCCATTTCTTTAAGCAATGGTTTTTGATCTTCTCCTATTAGCGGTGGCACTATTTCCACATGAATTTGTTCCTATTCCGGAGCCTGTTGCTCTTCCTGTCTTTCTGTTTGTTGCTCTATGTTATCAACTTCAACTTTTCTTTCAGTATTGTTGATGCTGTCAGTTGTCAGTGGCTCATTAGACATATCTATCTTGTCAGTTGTATCTTTGTCTATCATAATGTTGACTTTTTGTGTATCAACATCAACTATGTATAGTACCTCAGGATTAGGATTTGTATCCTTTATATCCATACTCTCATCTGCCGGTTGATCTTAAGTATTTGTTACCAGTGATGTAATTGGCTGTGGTGGGAGTAAGTTGTATTTTACTTTGATGCTTGGGGGTCCACCAACCTTTCCTTTTCCTTTATCCCTTTCCTTCTGGTATACTTTTATTGGTTTGGGGTTCCTGTACTCTTCCTATTTTTCCTTCTCAACAAGGAATATATCCCATGCATTTTTTGTTTCCTCTGTTACTTCATTCACTCTTCCAACCTTTAATGCAATATGCTAGTGTGCAGTAGAGAATACTGACCGGTTGGCTTGTGTAATTAAGTCATCTATCTCCTTAGGTGAATTTACTGGGTAAACAACAAGTAAATTTTCAATTTTGATTTTCTTATCAAGCTCTACAATAGCTTGTCTTCTTGCTTCCAGTCTTTTGAACAATTCATCTGGTAGTTCATCTACAGCTTCCATTAGAAACTTCTTATAGATATCTAGGTGTAAAATGACATTGTTTTCAAGTTGTTCTTTTTCATCTGCTGATAGTGTATCATAGACCTTTCCTATGTTCTTGAGTTTCCCTTCCTCTGTGATTTCATTTAGCAATTTGTCAAGAGGGGCCAAGTTTTGTCTAGTCTTCTTCTTCTTTGGTGTCAACTTTTTCTTGGTGTTGTCTTTCTAACTAGAGACCTCACTGCCTATTATTTTTGTCTAGTCCTTCTAGGTGAGGGTGTGGATGCCGGTGAAGGATCCCTTTTCCTTACAACTCTTTTGAAGGTTGCAGGCATGTCACTCTCCAAAGAAGTAGCTACTAGTGATAGATGAGTCTCAGGCTGTAGAGTTCCTAGCTCATCCTCAATGATATTGGTTTGTTTCAGTATATCTTCTTTAATAGCCTTAGCTTGTCTAGAACCTCTTCTCACAACTGCTTCAACCTTTTTCACTCTTTTCTTAGATTGAATTTGATTTTCTATGGTCTCAGCACTACCAAATACTTCTTCCTTTGGTTCATTTGGTGCTTCCAGAAGTTCTTTAGCATAAGTCTCAATAATATGATCATTGGTTTCATAACCCATCTCTGTTACCCAAATTGTTCTAGGGATGACTACTTCCATCCAGATCTCATCCTATTTGATTACAAAACATATATCATCCTTGTATTTGTTAACAATTTCTTGTGATAGTCTGATCCTTTTGTTCATCCTAACCTTTAGTGCTTGAAAGTGGTCATGAATATTCTTTTCTTTGTTTTCACCCATATTGTTGAATAGGTTTGTTAACTATTTTCCTATAGGTATATCAAATCCAAGGTTCTTATGACCAATACCGAGAACCTGTTTAGTTATGTGTAGCATCAAGCATACAAGTAGATTTCCAAATCTAAAAGTTCCTTTCTTATCCTTCTTTATTTTGCTTAAGTTATCAATCAACTCATCTTTTAACCATTCACATACATCAATTTTTATATTGTCTTTAACCATATCATAAGCACTCTTAATGCATAAACTGGAAACTGAGTTAAGTCTATTTGCATGAGTTTCTTTGTACCCTAAAATCATGCTAACAAATATCACATTTATATCAGTCACATCATTAACCCTTAGAGACCTTCTGTCTGATGTTGCACCAGTTAAGTTCATTACTAGGTTATTGGAGACCTTCTTAGTCTTGTCTGGTCTGTTACCGGTGGAGGGTAACCCTGTTACTGCTTTCACAGCTTCCTTTGTAATTTTGTGAATCGAATCAAGCCAAAAGAATGAACCATGTACCCTAATTAAAACTATCCTAATCACTTCCTTGGGAAATTCAGGAATGCAAAGGATTTCAGTGAATCCTAGGGTTTCAACAACTTTATGTTTAGGTTTTATATTTATAGAATTATCACATATAACAGTCTTATACATGCTTTTAATTTCTTCATCTCCTAATTCCTCTATGTTGCAATGGATGTATATTCTGGGATCTTCTGCAAAAACAACTCCTTTTGGAATTTGGGAAAAAGCACCTACATTGTCATCTTTCTTAGCTACCTTGAGAACTAGTTGAAATATGGGCCTAGGGTGTTTTATAACCTTGACTACTGTAGGGTTTGCTATGAATTCAGGTGTAGAGGAAGATGCCATGATAAATACCTTTTTCTGCCTTTTGATGGATTGATTTTTGAAGTGCTTTGGCTCTTTGCTCGAAATGCCTTAGCTCTGGAGATTTCGTGCTCTTCGAATGTTTGAATACTCGATGAAGTGAAATGGAGCCAAAAACATTAATTTATAGTGTCGAACTGCCAACTACCACATTTAATGTATGTCGGTTAAGTAGTCACTTAACATTGTCTGCCGGTATAGAAGTAATTTACAACTTCTCACCATTAACTGAGGGAATTATAGCATATGTCTCATTGATTGCCAAACCCTCAAGAAATTTTTTTTCAATTTGATGAAGAGTTTCCTGTTGGTGGAGTATTACTCTGTCCTACCAGTGAAGCACTACTTTGTCTTGTCAGTGGAGTGATGACTGGTTCTACCGATGGAGGAGTATTCCCAACAATATTTAGGTCTGACTTTATAATCCATTGTTTTGAGAATTCTTGCTTAACCTCTTCAACTTTTTATTTTCCTTTCAAACTAGGACCTTTTTTGTCTGTCGGTGATCCTTTACTTCTACAAATTTTTGCAATATGCCCAATCTTGTTACATGCATAACAAGTCACATTATTTTTCTAAATAGCCTTTCCATAACCTATGTCGGTTGTATTCTGCATTGATTAGATAAATGTCCAAATCTTCCACAAACATAACATCTCACATTCATTCTGCAATTTTCAGAGTTGTGACCAACTTTGTTGCATTTTGAACATTGACCGGTGGGTGTGTTGATATTCTGATAATTTCTAGATCTACATTCATTTGCTCTATGACCATACTTATTACAGTTAAAGCATTTTCCATTGAATTTATAAGCATTAGGTTGCCTTACTGGTTTGCTATGATCCTATGTGTTTGCAGTACCGGAGCTTTCACCAACTTCAAAGCCAATTCTAGAAGTGTCACCTTTAGGTTTTTGATTCTTCAGCAAGTTGCCAAGTTCCTCTGAGCTTTTCTTGAATTTTTCTTTAAGTTGATTTGCAGTATCTAGTTCTCTTTCTAAGACTTCTTTCTACCTCATCAGTTCATTGGAGTCATTCTGAGTGTGCATCAAATCTGTTTTCAACAAATCATTTTCATAGCTAAGTCTTGTGTTCTCATTTGCAGCATCACTTATTCTTCTTGTCAATTCTTCTTCATTCTTCTTTCTATCTTCAATTTCTTTACAAAATCTCATAGTCATATTCTACATCTCATTCTTTGTTGTCATGTTCTCTTGTTTCAACTTGTTTATCATATCATTAAGTGATTCCTTTTCATCATTCTCATTTTGCATCTTTTCACAAAGTTCTCTTCTCTTAATTCTTGCAATAGTAAGATTCTCTTGAAGTGCTTGAATGATATCCTGAGCAGCTTTTAGATCATCTTCAAGTTTAATGTTTTTCAATTTCTCTGTATCATAGCCTGAGAGAGCTCCTTCAAGTTGCTTCATCAGATTTTCCATCTCTATCGGTGTCAAGATCTTCCTCAAGTTGTTAGGCTTCTGAAAATAGAGGACCAAGTTCTGATACCAATTGTTAGGATTCCCACAGATATTGAGAGGGGGTGGTGAATCAGTATCTAACCGGTGAATTGAATTTCTTAACTTAAAACATGTAGAACATATTATAACAGTGTACCGGTATGCAAGAAATAATGAAATAAATAGAATTAAAAGCATCCACATGAAAAGCACACCATGACACAAGGATTTAATGAGGAAACCCGGTATGGGAAAAACCTCGGTGGGATTTGTGACCCACAATATTCACTTAATGGCCAATAAGAGAATATTACTGCTACAAGAGGGGAATGCACATGCAGGAAGGCCAACTGCCTAGAGCTCACTGCTCAAATACAAAATGGGAAGTCTCACTGAATTACAATGATGGATTATATAAATCTAGTATCTTGTACTGCTTCATAATAGCATCTATAATGTCAAATCCAGTACCGGTTTCTGCTCTGCTTCTTACATAAACCCTTAACCTATAATTCGCATAATAGGTCTACCTTATTTCACCTAAAAACAATCTTCTATATCTCTTACAAATGTTCTACAGATGCCAAGTCGGCTTACATAGATTTTACAATAATAAACAAAATATAATATAACAAAAATCCTGTCGGCCTCTGTGCCAGTATGCTTCCTTTCTTTGCCGGTGCTGGTGTAGAGTCTGATCTTGCTAGTGCCAGTGAACTATCTTGCTGGTGTAATGCCTTGCCGGTGCCATAGGATTGTAAGGTTGCCATCAATGACAAAACCTTTAATCACCTACAATGTCTCATTGGAGTGTGCATATGCCAACATACCCAGATTAGGTCTAGTGCTTATCTAGGTTATGGACTGGTATCATGTTAGCATGTTCTCTACATGTTACCGAGATGATTTATGGATTGGTTAATATTGTTTTGGTCTTAAGACGACATGGCATATCATTGTAAAATGAATGTATGTAATGATATTATTGTAATATATTTTAGGTGGCCAACCTAATTGGTTTAGGCCTTAGGGCTGGTATAAAATGATGTAAGATCTCATTGTAGATCATGGGGAATATGTGTCATGGTCTTGGAATGTAATATCATATGCGAAGGAGATTTGGTTGATCATAGGTGATAAATATGGGATTAAGGAAGAGGTCAAAGGCCTCTGATATTGGGCTTAACCGACACTAGAATCAGGCATGGTAGATGTTATCTCTAGTAGTTCATTATTCTAGATTATTGTCCATTTATCTTGAGGTGGTTATAACCTCTCTATAGTCAGTGAGACTATTTTGTAATGAGAAGTACGTTCTAGGTAGTCTTCCTTCCTACATATGCATGCCCCTCATTGTATCACATACATTCTACAGAAGTATCATCTGAGTGTGGGTAGGCTTCTTACTGTGGTTTTTCCCTTTTTGGGTTTTCCACATACAAATCATGGTGTTATGTGGTATGGCTGCTGTAGATAGGAATCTGGAAATCATCAAAGCAATATAAACATTAAACTAGCTCAATCACAAAACCAGACTGCAATGATAACAAAACCTACAAACATTTAATAGAGATATGGAAATAAAACATTCAATTCAAACACAATCCATCACAAATGCGAATGTCTCCTCCATGATTATCCATTGTCCTTCTTTCTCCTTCAAATTGCTTTGTTTTGTGGATCTCACCTTCAAGTGCATAAGCATAGTGTGAAAGCAAGATTGGCAAGACGATAGCGCAAGAATACTAGAAGCGTGATTGATTCGGGGATTCAAAAATGTGATCAATTGGGATCTTTGATTGAAGAAATTCATCCAATTTATAGACAAATTGGAGAGATGACAAGATTAGCGTGAAGAGATTTGAAAGGAAATTTCAAATCAAGATTGACAAATATGACAAATTATGACAAATTGACACTTTCTATGCGAGATTGATTGATTGACAAATTATGACAAATTGACAAGGTTGCTATGCAAAATTGATTGATTGACAAATTATGAGAAATTATGACAAATTTGCTATGTCATTCCCATGAAATTAGGAGAAATATTAAAGAAAATAGAAAATTAGATGAATTAGAAAATTGATGAAAATTAGAAAATTAGGAATTAGGAGAAATTAGTAAATTGAAAAATTAGGTAAATTAATTAATAATTTTTCATTCATTAATTAATTCACAAAGAGAGGAGAAATTAGTTAGCCAATTAAATAAACATTTAATTGTGACAAGAAGACTTAGGATAAATAAATAAATTATTTAACCTAGAGGGAAAATGACCAACAAGGTTAAATGAACAAATCATAAAAACCCTAGAAGATGAATTAGAAATGCAAGGACGACAATTAGGTCTTGATGTAGGATCGATTTGATCATGATTCTAACTTGATAAAAGACCAATGCTGATAAATGATTTGATTGATAAATGCGCCAATTGACAAGGAACAATGACTAATTGATCCAAATTGACATGATTGAGAAGGAGACAATTGATGACAAATTGATCACAAAATGACAAGATTGAAAATGACAACGATCGATGACAACTCAATCGCAAAATGATGAGATTGAAAATGACAAGGATTGATGACAAATTGATTGCCAGATGACAAGATTGAAAATGGCAATGATCGATGACAACTCAATCGCAAGATGACAAGATTGAAAAGAGGACAAAACCCTAATTAGGATTGACGATGTCCAAAATGATGACAAATGAACATGCACATTGATGCAATAGGATAAGATCGACCAAAATTATGACTGAAGATTGTTATCGACAAGACCAAATTAGAAAGTGAGACAAATGAAGAATTTAGAAGAAGGACTCAATGCTCGCAAATGATAAAGACCAAGTGCGTAACATAGGAGAAATGTTAATGCGACGCAAAAACCCTAAAATAAGGCAATGCGCCAATGTTAAAGTATGACTCCGCAAGCATTGACTAGTTTTAGACGTCTACATTTTGCCCCTCTTTAAGACAATGCAATTTTAAGTGTTGTTTCAAAGAACAATAATGAAAATTCCCCAGACACTGACAATGACATATGCATGCCCCCTCGAGGAATTGGCTGGAAACATCTAGAAAAGAGGCCAATTGGTCGATAAGAATGATAAAAAATGATAGGAGAAAACAGACTGACAATCGGGGATTGGATACACAAAGGACAAGCAATTGAAGGTGCAAAAGACCATGACCATCATAAGATGGAGAGAGTGCATGTCCATCTATGCACTGACAAAGATCTATAAATGAGACAAAGAGAGTGAAAAGAGCTCATTTGCACTAGCCAAAGAGGACGATTTGTTGCTCTAGAAAAGGACGCTTGTAGAGAGATGGCGAACATTCCAATGGCAGATCACCTCGAGGAATGTGTACGTACCTACAGATGATCGGACGACACGGGAGTAGCAGTATGTATCTCAGAAACCCATATTGTCAATTTCATGAATTTTGCTTGCTTGCGAGACATTGCGAGGCCCACAGGGAATGAAAAAAATGACTTTTGTGCCTATGTGGGTGCATCCTACGCTTGTGTAGGGTACACAAGCGCAAGTTGATGCTACATAGGTGCAGGACATAGCACACAGGTGGAGTTGTACATTGAGAACCCCAATTTGATAAAAAACAACATGCGAATGATCTTGAAAAGGGGGATAAGAGTAGGATAGGTCAAAATAGATTAGAAACACCCTGATTTGTGGATGAAACAAGAAAATGCAACCCGTAGGAGAAAACCCTAAAATTGACAAAGTGTACCCTAATTATGATGCAAAGTTGACAGTATCCACTGATTACGCGGGAGAACCGACCTGACTGCTTCATGTTACGACATAGACTCAGGAGCACGGATAGAGATACATTAGCAGGACTTGGATTATACTATATCGCATTCATGCCCGAGATTAGGACAAACACAGGACTGCTTACCGCATTGGCAGAGTGATGGCATTCGGAGACTTCCTCTTTCCATCTGGCGACTGGAGAGGTGACAGTGACACTAGAGGATGTATGGCGTATCCTCTACATTCTGATTCATGGGGAGATGATAGAGTATGACCTGGTGATAGGGAGAGATGCTTTGTGCAGATTATTTGAGTGTGACGCAGATGATCTAGATATCATAGAGAGGGAGATTGGCTGGGAGACCATGGCATCAGAGTATGATCAGCGATATGTGGTGATAGCCGTGGTTATAGCATGCCTACTAGCAGGAGATAGACGAGGACATGGATTCCCTATTGGATGGGGAAGAGTGCTAGAGCAGATGGCGATAGAGGGGACGGTGTATGCATGGGGACCATGCGTGCTTGGTATGCTATATTTTCAGCTGCATCAGATAGCATATCAGGGGGTGTAGACTTTGAGCTGTGGAGTCACACTGTTACAGGTTTGGGCATTTGAGCACATAGCCATATGTCGACTGATTGTAGAGAGATAGGTATTACCACATCAACCATATGTGTACTGCTATGGGGGAGCATTGAGACAGGGTCCTTTCGGATACATATTGTATTGGCGACATGAGCTAGACAGATTGAGGGAGTTCACATGGAGGCCATATCTTGATTGCCCTGGATGGTCAGATGATAGTGATGAGCTACCATATTGTAGACAGGAGAGATACCTGATTGGGCAACCAGTGAATCACCAGAGAGTGATTGAGATGTACCTGCCAGAGAGAGTCAGATGACAATTTGGAGAGAGGCAGGATGTACCTAAAGGGACTACACACTTTGCCCGATCTCACAGAGAGACGAGTTAGTGGGGGAGGATGATTCAGCCACACATAGCATATGCTAACTTCACACAGCTATAGTAGAGACAGTGGGATTGGAGATCAGATGTGGTGGATGTTGGGATGACAGAGGAGTATGAGCGATGGTTTGCACGATGACGGCCAGTGCCATTGACGGATCCTGATATTCTGGTACCGAGGAGACAGGAGGACTTCCCACTCGCTGGAGAGGATGAGGACAAAGATGAGGATGAGGAGGATGAGAGTGGTGATGAGGATGAGGGGGATGACAAGGACAAAGATGATGAGGATGAAGATTATGAGCCAGATTCAGCTGATCAGGAGTCATTGCAGGATATACCCATAGAGCCAGAGACAGCTAGCATAGAGGAGATGGAGATATGCAGGGCTACCATAGCGAGTCAGCATGATCACATTGCGACATTAGAGAGATAGAATGCCATCTTGAGGATAGAGCAGGATCAGTTCAGAGCAGAGATAGACAAATTGATAGCGGCTCGAGATACAGCAATAGCCCAAGCATAGCAAAAAGAGCAGAGAGTGACTCAGTATATTGGGTCGATTAGGGATGCCAGTGCACGTGAGATGGAACAGATGTTGGTAGAGACCGGAGAGGAGATACGCCATTGGAGGACATGATATGAGAGTGTAGTTCCACCAGAGCAGAGAGCAGCATCATATCAGGCATGATCGAGGACAGAGAGTAGGCCACGTTCTCGGAGGTCAGTGAGCAGCATGGGGGTGAGTGGACCTATGAGACCACCACAGCTAGGACCAGGGACAGGAGGGACATCATCCTTGAGACATGGCAGGGATGAGGAGGATAGAGGGAGCACCCAGTGATAGAGGCACGTGCTCCTTATGACAGAGACATATGTAGTTTGACATTATGTATTCAGCCTGCGGGCCATACTTAGGACAGACAGTCCAATTTTGTACTCCGATATTATTTTGATATATGAGATGATATGCATCGATATGATGGGATGCAATGTGTTATGACTTATAGTTATTTTCCATGTATGGATGGCTTATGCACTGTTGATGTACCATTGTGGAACATGTATGGATATATTTTTTATGTGTTTTTGATGCATTTATAATATGAAATGGATAAAATGCTTGATGTGATGCTTGATATAATGCAAATTTACTAACCAATGAATGCAGGATGCAGCTTATGTTTTTGGAGATCGGAGAACTAGACAGAACTGACTACCTGAACTGATGGAAGAAATGTTAGTAAGAAGAAATGAGATAGAGGACAGTTAGAGATGAAGAAAAACTTGCTTTCACTAATGCACTTTGTAGGTGAGAACCTTTATTTAATGTAGCAAAACGGATGCATAGCATCATGGCATTGAAGGCCAGAGCTGAAACACAACCCTTTTTGCAAAAGACAGACACATTGCACACCAGGAATGAGTGAAGCATCCTAGGGTGCCTACATCAAGGGTCGAGGTATGTGCAGCATTCACCAAGCGAACGTACTTATCTCAGACACCCAATGATATAGTTGCCCCAGTTTGTGACAAACATTCCACAAACAACAAACACAACAAAAAACAAAAGGGACCATGAACCATCCCAGTCACTCTAAATCACTCAGTGACATCATCGAGCAACATAGGAACATGATCGAAGATAAATCAATAAATGATAAGACTCGCTAATTCCAACAAGTCAAACAAACATCTTGATCTTCATTGTCAAAAGTTGAAAGTGTTGATAGGACGATCATGCTGTCTAGTTTCAGGGAATGCAGTACCCCATCTAAGACAGGACACAGTCTAGTTTCGAGTATACCACACCTTGTATAAGACTCATGATAATGGTGACAAGGTCAAATGATATTGATGTTGATGTTCGATTGAGAAGACAATTGTGATCAGTTTGAATGTCTGGTTTGATTGAAAAAGTTCATCTGTTAATGCGTGATTTCAGTAAAGCATAGTGTTTGATTGATTGTCGTTGGATGTATGCTCAGCGATCTGTCTATGCACAAAGGGGATATTTTTGCAAAATGCTTGTTTTTGGATTTTAATGTTTTTGAAAAAAATTTGTTGATTTTTTTCAAGACTTTATTTGACTTTTAGGGATTTATTTCAAGACATTTTTCAATTTTTATGATTTTTTCACGACTTTTTTTAATTTTTTATGATTTTTTCAAGAGATTATTTAATTTTTTTAATGATTGTTTCAGGACATTTTTCAATTTTTTATGATTTTTCAGGACATTATTTGATTTTTTTGGATTTTTTTCAGGACATTTTTCAATTTTTATGATTTTTTCAAGACATTTTTCAATTTTTATGATTTTTTCAGGACATTTTTTGATTTTTTTGGATTTTTTTCAAGACATTATTTGATTTTTTGGATTTTTTTCAGGACATTATTTGATTTGAAAGTTCCAGTAATTGATCATGACAAGGGGCATGCACCCAATGCACATCTGAATGACATATATAGAGACCAGGACCAAAACATATGCACAAGGACTGGAAACTGGAGTATGCAAGACAATGATGTTGACCAATCACAGGCCTGGAACAGAACATTGGGTTTGGACAAGGATAGGCGTGATAAACTTGCAGAGAGAAAGCATAGCTAGAGGTCGTGATAGATGACGAAGCAATGATATTTTTACACATGGCGCCTATTTGCCAGGTTTTCACCATGGTACTAGCCCAAAGCGCCTATTTGCCAGGTTTTCACCATGGTACTAGCCCAAAGTGCCTATTTGCCAGGTTTTCACTAGAGGGCGAATCATTTTTCTTTACTTTTTGTTCTTTTTCTTTTTTTTTTCTTTTTTCACTTTTTTTGTATTTTTTGAGCTTTTTGATTTTTTTTGTATTTTTTTCAAGATCATATTTGAAGAATTGCTGATAGAAAATTGTGCCCAGTACTTGCGAAGGTGCATACTATTGACTAGATCTGACAAAGGTTCACCTTCTGGGGTGGCAAGCTGATATGCCCCTGAGCCATAGGCTGCAGTAACTATGAAAGGCCCAACCCAATTAGGTTCAAACTTGTCTTAGATGATGTCAGTAGATTGTGCATTCTTGGGGTTGGCCTTTAAAACTAGATCTCCCACTTCGAAGTGTTGGCCTTTGACGGAGACGGTTTTGATATGCTTGCAAATGTGTCAGGGCTGTCTGACGTTTCTCATCTAACATCTCAAGCTGATGCAACTGAGAGACTCTATGCGTCTCATCATCAATTAGATGTTGCAAGGAAACATGCAAAGAAGGAATCTCCACTTCCAAGGGTAAAATGGATTCTGCACCATACACCAAGGAATAAGGTGTTGCACCAGTAGGTGTGCGGATACAAGTACGATAAGCCCATAGTGTTGGATTCAACTGTACATGCCAATCTCAACCAGCATCATTGACAACCTTTTTCAGGATCTTGATAATGGTTTTATTTGATGCTTCGGCTTGAACATTACCCTGTGGATAGTATGGACTGGAGAAATGATGTTGGATGTGAAATTTTTCACAGAGTTCCTTGACATCTTTATTCTTGAATGGACAGCCATTATCTGTGACTATGGCAAGGGGAACCCCATATATGCATATGATATAATTCAATAGGAATTTTGAAATTTGCACACCAGTGATATAGGTCATGGGGATAGCCTCGATCCATTTTGTAAAATACTCTGTGGCTGTAATGATAAACTTGTCTCCATTTGCAGATGTCGGGTGAATCTTGCTAATAAGATCCAATCCCCATTGAGAAAAGGGCCACTGAGATATGACAGAATGAAGCTCTTGGGCTGGCGCATGAATATAATTTCCATGGATTTGGCATTTGTAGCACTTCTTGACAAAATCATGAACATCCTTTTCCAGAGTGGGCCAATAATACCCAGCATGAATCAACTTTTTGGCTAAGCTCAGACCATTGAAATGGCCCCCACATATACCATTGTGAACCTTGCGTAAAGCCATTTGTGCTTCATCTAAATCCAAACACCTGAGGAGGGTATGGTCAAAGGAATGACGGTAAAGGGTGTCGGCAATGATGACATATTTGGTTGTCTGTCAGATGAAGGCTCGGTGTTGGTTAGCGGAAAGGTTAGGTGGTAAGGTTTGGGATTTCAAATATTGATAGACATCATTGTACCATGGGGAGTTAGGACCAACAAGAACACACATCACATCTACTGTCAGAATTTCAAAAGAAGGGACAAGCAACTATTCGACCAAAAATTCACATTTGTCCATATTGTGGGGCATATTTAACATGGAAGCAATCGTAGCCATCGCATCTGCCGACTTGTTTTGAATTCTTGGAACTTGACTAAAATGGATAGCCGTGAATTTTGTCTTGAAGAAATCTACCATAGCTTGTAGGGAATAAGCTTTTCATCTTTTGTTTTGTAGTCATCATTCACTTGATGGATGACTAACTGAGAATCTCCATAGACTTGTAAATGTGTGATGTTCCAATGGACTGCTACTCGTAGTCCTGTGACCAGAGCTTCATACTCTGCAATGTTATTGGTACAATGGAAATTTATTCTGTAGGATTTTGGAATAGCATCACCTTGAGGGGTGACAAACAATATACCTGCTCCGGACCCGAACTTGGTATGGGATCCATCAAAATATAACTTCCATTCATTAGAAGATGTGGAAGCATAGACTGATTCATCTGGAAAATCGGTCAACATGGGATGATCATCATAAATAGGAGCCTCGGCAAGTTGATCTACTATGATTTGTCCTTTTATTGCCTTTCGCTCCATGTATTCAATATCAAACCCACTGAGAATCATAACCCACTTTGCTAGGCGACCTGTCAAAGCTGCCCTACTAAGAAAGTATTTTAAGGGATCAATTTTTGCAACTAGCAATTTTTGATGACTTAACATATAGTGTCGAAGCTTCTATGTTGCAAAGACTACTACTAAACATGCCCGTTCAATAGTTGAATAATTCAGCTCATAGCCCACTAGTGTCCAACTGATATAATAAATAGCCCGCTCTTTGCCTTTCTCATCCTATTGGGCCAAGAGAACTCCTAGTGCCGTTTCGGTTGCAGAAATATACAATATAAATGGCTTCCCTTCTATAGGAGGCATTAGAATAGGTGGCGACAGCAGATAATCCTTGAGAGCTTGAAATGCTAATTGTCATTGCTCAGTCCATTTAAAAGTGGCACCTTTATGTAATAAATGCTGGAATGGATGACATTTGTCTGCCAATTGAGCTATAAATCGATGGATTGACTATAGCTTTCCTTGCAAACTTCTTAGTTGACGAAGATTGGAAGGAGGAGGCATATCCATTATTTCTTTAACCTTGGCAGGGTCGACTTCGATGCCTCTCTGAGAAACAATGTACCCTAGTAATTTGCTGGCTGTGACACCAAAGACACACTTCTTTGGATTGAGTCTAAGCTTGTAAGTTTCCATTCGGTCAAAGATTGGGCCAAGGATGGCTAGATGACTATCTCTTGTGATAGATTTGCATAATAAGTCATCAACATAGTCCTCCATCAAAGTATGCATGAAATCATGGAAAATTGTCGTCATAGCTCTTTGATATGTTGCTCCAGCATTTTTAAGACCAAAGGGCATCACATTCTAGTAGTAAGTACCCCAGCACATGTGAATGCAGTCTTATGTTGATCTTCAGGAGCAATGCAAATTTGGTTATAGCCAGAGAAACCATCCATCAATGAGAGAATCTCATAGCTAGCAGTCATGTCAACTATGATGTCTATATTTGGCAGTGGAAAGTCATCTTTAGGGCATGCTTTATTGAGATCCCTAAAATCCATATAGATTCTGATGCCCCCAATTACTTTGCTAACTGGTACCAAATTTGAAATCCAGTCTGCATAATCAATGGGTCTGATAAAGCCCACGTCTAGTAATTTTTTTAGTTCTACCTTGACCAAGAGAGCCACTTGGGGATGCATCTTTCTGAGTTTCTGTTTGATAGGCTTGGCATCTGCTTTTAATGGCAAGTGATGAAGGACTAATTCTGGATCAAGGTCAGGCATATCTACATAGGACCACGTAAAACTGATCTTTTTCTCAAGAAAGAAATTGACAAAATCTATCTTTTCCTGTTTTGATAGAGAAGCAGCAAAAGGAATGACCTTAGGGTTGTCAGGTGTACCCAAATTTATTTCTTCAGTCATTTCCACAAGCAATGTTGATTTATCATGAATTGATGAGGGTACGTCCAATCTTCCACCTTTGGGCGCCTCAGAGAGGTTTTCACCCGCAGGTACGTCTTTTATTTTTACTTTTTTATGATCAGAGAGTGCCTTACGGTTTTCACTCAAAGACTTATCTTTTTGATTTTGTACTTTTTCTTTTCTTTTTTCATTTTTATGATTGGAAGATGGAGTTGACTCCCCAAAATATGCCGTGGAATCCAGATCAATAGCAAATCCTGCCTTATGATCACCTTGTGGTATGCCTTCCCGTAGTCCAAGGAATTCTGTAATTGCTTCATCATTTTGAAAACAATCCAACATGAGTGGTTCTTGTTGGTCATGTTGGATAAGCTACAGATAGACAAGGGGCATGTCATCATCGGTTTTAAGGAGGGAGAGGGCCAAGATGGTAAAGATGTAAACATCTGTGGTATCACTGTCCAAACTGCTTGCAACTGATTCAGAGCTTGGATCCCAAAATGACTCTATCCAAGCATTAGGACATGTTTTAGGAGGGGGAGTTATTTCATGTTTGTCTTCCATGGGCAAATCATCAGGGTCAAGGAAAACATTGTCAAGGGCATAGGAGCTAGAAGAAAAAGAACTCCACTCCCATTCATTGGAATCAGTTTCGGGTGGGGTATCCTCAGGTGTTGTTTCATCATCAAAGTCATGCCCCTTTCTACACGTGGTCATTTTGGTAGACGAGGGTCCAATTCGCAATGGTACAAAGCCTAGCCCTAAAGTTGGAGGTTGCATCTTGGGTATAATAGGTTCTAGCCTTCCTTTCTTGTCAGGGCCTAGGCCATTGCAGCCATCATATCCTTTCTTCTGCAAAATAGTAAATCCTTTGCCATACCGCTCCATCGGCAACTTGATAGGTGGGGTCTCAGTTGGATCCTTATAAAGCCAATCTATGACATCATCATCCAAAGTTTCTTTGTCAAGTTCACCCCATCCTGTAAATGTAGTGGGGGGCTGATATTGAATGACTATCTTAGGTTCCTTTTGCAACAAATGTGGTTCGCCATGTGATTTTGGAGATATTGGTAAATTCCCAATGAGGAATGTTTGAGCCATTGAATACTCTCTGCATCCTTGGTCCTGTATCTTCAATTTACCTTTGACAGCTTCTAACAATTCATTAGGATCCACATAACTATGTGAGTGGGCCTCTTTATTGACTGGGACTTGCTGCTATGGGGAATCCTTTAGAGTAGCACAAAATTGAAATGGATTAGGATCTCCTAGAATTGTTATCTCAGTTCCATTGTAAGGATATTTTAAACATTGATGATAAGTGGATGGAATTGCTTTCATTGCGTGGATCCACGAATGGCCAAGAATCATATTGTAAGGGAGATTGAGGTCTAGGACCTATAGGAAAGTGTTTTCTATCACTGGACGGACTCTGATAGGCAATGTAATTATCCCTTTAGATGGGCGCTCAGCATCATCATATGCTTTGATTGTTATTCTTCTGGAAGAATCAATATCATTTTCTGTATAACCAAGACCAATGACCACTCTCAAGGTACAGATGTTAAGACCAGCTCCGCCATCTATCAAGACTCATCGGATTTTGCAATTATGGACAAAGACTTCAAGATGTAAAGGATCATTATGAGGGAGCTTATTAGGTGAAATATCATTATCAGAAAATGCAACATGCTGGGAAACAGCTAGATGTCCTATTCGGCCTTGAAACTGGTCAACATCAATGTCTGTCGGGACAGTGGATTCAATTAAAGCTTTATCTAGGACTGCACGATGCATAGGGGACATTTTCAACAATTCAAGAATTGATATTTGTGCAGGTGTCTTCCCCAGATGATCTAGGAGATTATATTGACTTGTAGAAGTTGATTTGGGAGGAACTGCAAGAGCTCCTTTCAGGACTATTTTGGATAGACGAGTGGTGACTGCGCAAGAAGGATCTTGTCCCTTTATTCTTAGGGTGGAAACATACTCATTTGACGCTTGAAAACAATTGATGACATTGTTATAACCAGTATTGGCATAATTTGCTGTTTGGGTAGAGTTTGAAAAAGATGCTTTACCCTTGTCATGATCAAGGAAAGGAGTTTTGAAAATTGTATGATCAGTGTTAGAGGTTGCGTTGGGTGGATCTACCTCAATTACCCCTTGCTCTAACAAGTCTTGAATCATATGTTTCAATTGAAAACATGATGTAGTTCTATGTCCTTTTGACCGATGGTATTCACAATATGCATTATCATTCCACCAATGCGGCTTTACCAATGGTTCTGCCTTGATATCTGGTAACTTGATAAATTTTGCTTGTATTAATTGTTTCATTATTGACTCAATAGGCTCTCCCAATGGCATAAATTGTCGAGGAGGTCCATCCCTTGATCGGAAAGGTTTTCATTACTGATTTTGTTGCTGACCTTGTTGTTGATTATATTGTTGAGTAACATTGCTTGCTGGTGTTTGATTTTGTTCCATAGCTGACATATTAGGAGCACTCAATTTCTTGATTGTGAATGGGGGTTGATTTGCATTCACCGCTCTTGTGTCAACAACTCCATCATTAGTGACATTCTTATTTTTGTACCAAAATCTATTTCTGTCCCCTGAATTGTTTGTGTTGTCACTGTCTTTGTTGAGCTTAATGATTCCCTTAGCTACAAGAGCAGTTTCAATGTTCATCCCTTTCTTAATGAGTTTCTCAATTGTACTGGAAATTTTCAATTTAAGTTCATACATCATTTCTGGGACCAAATTTTGAATAAATAAGTTCACTTGTTGTTCTTCAGGTATATCTAGGGAAGAACGACTATACAAGCTTTGCCATCATTGCAAGAAAGTCACTAATGGTTCACCTGTTGCATAAATCTGACATGGTCACGTCACTGTCAATGTTGAATGCAAAGTGAGATATAAACTTTTGAGCCAATTCCGACCAAGTCTTTATATTCCCTGGCAGATGCGAATACCAATCCATGGCTTGTCTAGTGAGGCTTCGTGCGAACAAGAGCATTAAATATGTTTCCTCATAACTCACTTCAGTACACACCACAAAAAATGCTTGAATGTGATCTTTTGGATTGCCATTCCCTTTATATTTCTCAAAATTAGGTGCTTCAAAATGCTTAGGGAAGGGAGGCATGTACAAGCTCTTGTCAAATGGATTAGGACATAAATCTTGATCTGTATACAACTTCTTTGCTCCTTTGGTTTCCAATGCATTGACTTGTCGTTGCAACTTCTCAAGCTGTTGTGCAAATGCGTTAGGTAGTGGAGATTTTGGAAGTTCATCATTTACTCTTGGGTGTATGCTTTGTTGATACATCCTATTTTCCATCGGTTGTTGATGTTCTGAAATTACCGTCTTTGGTGTCTCCGGCATATATGTTCTTGGTACACCTCTTGTTGTTGTGGTTGTGCCATGCATTGATATTGACCTTGTTGTTGTGCTTCTTGTGGTGGAACCATCATTTGTAACCTAGATTGATATTGCAATTGAGGGTGTTGTTGATATTGCACAGACGTCAATTGCGGTTGTGAAGTATGATAACTTGTTTGTCTTGGCACATATTGAGGCACATGTTGTTGATGCTGACGAATCAGAATTTGCTAACTTTGTGCCAATTGTTGTTGTCTCGGTGTAAATCCCATCATTTGCAAAAAACTTTGTTTGGGAGGTTTTTGTTGTTTCTCCTTAAGATGGGGTATGGCCCTTGCATTGACTTACTGTGTTATTTGTCCAATCCATTGTGGTGGTTGCAAGTTTGCATTAACTTGTAATGGTGTAGAGGGTGCTGCAACTTGTTGTCAAATGTGGTATTGTTGTTGTTGTGCATTGTTTGTTTGCACATTCGATTGTACCTTTTGTGTATTACTCAATTGTTGCAACATTTGTTGTTGGTGCAAACCACTATCTGTAGCTCTTTGTGTCGCCATTATCAAAGGATCTATCACAATAGTTTGCATAATAGGTACTTGAGTGTTTGGCAAATATATTGAACTTAATGGGACATAGGAACTTTGTTGCATTGTGGAATTATTTTGGACATTGGTGAGATCAGGCATTCCAGTCGTAAAGCTTTCTTGCATCTTAGATTTTGATCCAATTTTATGCATGCGAGGAACCACTTCTTGTTGAGGGACAACTGTCAATATTTGTGTGGTCCTCATTTGATCTTGTGTTATAGGTGTTGTGTTAAATAATGGATTATTTATTGTTTCAAATGGTGACTTTTGAGGAATAGTCACTGTCAATGCCTTTGAAGCACGTTTACTCATCAAGGTAGGTTGAGTTTCTTGTTGCACATTTTCTTCATTTGGATGCGGAGAGAAACTTAACAGCTCACCGCCTTGTTGTTTTTGCACATTGATTTGCTCACTTGAGGAGGTCACATTACTCATCATGTCAAGATATTTTTGTGGGAACATTTTAAAGACCTTGTTCAAGAATTTATCCATCTTTTTCGTCATCTTGGGATCTTTAAGGAACATATCAAGATCATTGGAAGCATTAGAATCTGATGAAGAATCTAGTAAAACATTTGGATTTATTTCTTGTTGAATGCCTTGATCTGAACCAAATCCTTGTGAAAGAGTTTTTTCCTCATATAATGTTTGAATTTCATGTTGTAGGTTCGGTTGATTCCAATCAAAAGGTGCATTTCCCCTTGGTGTTGGTGGAACACTCCAATGTCCTGGTTTCATGGGTACAAACACTGGTTCATATAATGGAGGTGGTCCAAGTTGAACCATTCCATGTGGTGGTAATGATGTGCTTGATGAACCTTCAATTTGTACTATTTGACTAGTTTGAAACTGTGAGTTTGATATGTTGTCAATGGGTTGATATGTTGGTTCGCCCATCTTCTTAGATTTTGACCTTGTTTCAATAGGCATGTCACTATGCAAATGCAATATTTTTGGAATTTTTCAAGGATAATATATGATATGCAACAAAATGCAAACTAAATAGATGAGAATGCAATCTATGGCAAGAATACGACCTATGTTTTTGTTGTTTTTTCAAGATTTTGACAAACCTTTTGGAATGCAAATCTAAAAAGAGACCCTTAGGAAATTGAAATGATGTCTATACCTCAAAGGACAAAAGGACCAAGTGACAAAAGGACAAAATGACAATGTCTCCCCTAATATGCTTGGATACTAAGCTAGGTTTGACCAAATGACAATGATGACAAAAAGACAAAAGTTTGATAAGGTCTAGACTTCCTAACAATAACTTAGGGTTTATCAAAGATTTGGATTACTTAAGTATGACAAAACCTAGTTTTTGAGATTACGTGCAAAGGGACAATTACTATGCAAATGACCCTAATATGATATGATAATGACCTAAGCTTAATGAAGAGACCTAGGGTATGCAAATGTGACATAATGTTATGAGGACAAGGATGCAAATGCAAATGTATGACAATGTCAACCTAAGACAAAACCTAAGGTTGAATTATGAAATGGTACTACTCTAATGCAAGAGGACACATGCAAATGGATGACCCTTATTGATATGCAAAGGAGTATGACCTAGGTGAAACCTAACCTTGGTAATTGACAATGAATTTGCAAAATGCAAACCTAGGATGGACCTAAATCTAAGTGACATGAATGTTGAGACAAGATTTTGAAAAATATTTGACAACCATGTTTGAAGGTGTTTTGAAATTTGTTGAATGAAATACTCTTGTGTTTAACCTTGTTTTGAATCAATTTGTCTTGTTTTTGAAATGAGACACAACTCAACTTTTGACAAGCAAAGAAGACAAGATATTTTAACTTAGACTCAAGACAATCATGCTCATTCACACATTTCTTATGGTAGGTAAGGACAGTAGGTACTTGAGAGGTAGACTCGTTATGAGATTCAAGGAGAATACATAGATGCTTGACCCCACAGGCTCCCCTCCATGACACTCACTTCTCAGGGCAGCCAAGCATCAGGCCCCATGGAAATCTCCCCATGGCAAACTTAGTATCTCTTCCAAGTATCTAAACTCCTCCTTCTCAAGCAACTAGAAGGATTCTTGGCCTCTAAATACAAGGTGTTTAATAAGGATTTCTGTTAAGCGCTACTCCTTGGTGTCACGCAAGTGTGATTGAGACATAGGCCCACCAAGATATCAAAACAAATGTAGTCACACAAGCATGATTTAGACCATGAGGCCCTACTTAGATGTTGATATGAGAAAGAGTCCAAGGGTCATCACTTCCCAAGTAACTACAATTCCCACGCAACCCTTCCTTCAAAGCTTTCACCCATCAGGTATTTATTTATAGTGAGTTAGAATGCCAAGGTACTTTAGCTGTGCTCACTTTGGGTCGTTCCCTTCTCACGATTGTCACTTGCTTACAAAAGAAAGAAAATGGTCGGGAAGGCAGGCCCTCTAAAGGTAACAAACAATCCAAAACATAAGAATGGTATCGAAGATCTGGATTTCTGATCACCCTAAGAAGGATGAGAGCATACTCTCCTACTCCAATGTCAAACTCGACAAACAAAGTAAACACATGTTCATTCCATCCTACTTAGAAAACATACTAGGTGCCTAATTATGAATCACAAACACAAAGTTCGGTTGGAATACAAGGCAACCTGCAAAATCACTAAGTTAGAAGTTTGATTTGTTTGGTCTTTGACTAGCGAACCTGCATAAGATTTGTTAGTAGTTTCATTTTTGTCTTTGCCATGCGTAATGCCAAAGTGCTGCATAGAGAATCAGTACCAAAGAAAACTAGAATACTCGAACAAAATGCAAAACAAAGTAATTTGCAAGTAAAAACACTGATTTTCACCTCTGTTTCTGGCCTTACACAGGCACAAAATGTCTTGACATAGGCGCAGAATGCATTGACATAGGCGCAGAATGCATTGACACAGGCGTAGATCCCTTTGACACAGGCGTAGAATGCATTGAAATAGGCACAGGTCCCTTGACACAGGTGCAGATCCCTCCTACACAGGCGCAGAAGTGCCTAGAAAGCCCTGAATTACCCTGTTTCTTGGGATTTTCACCTGCAAATCAGCTCAAAAGGCACTCAAAACATGGTTAAATGGTTAGTTTCATGTCAGGTTCACCAATTAATGTAGATAGGAATTCAGCGATCATCAAAGCAATATAAACATTAAACTAGCTCAATCACAAAACCAGATTGCAATGATAACAAAACCTACAAACATTCAATAGAGATATGGAAATAAAACATTCAATTCAAACACAATCCATCACAAATGCGAATGTCTCCTCCATGATTCTCCATTGTCCTTCTTTCTCCTTCAAATTGCTTTGTTTTGTGGATCTCACCTTCAAGTGCATAAGAATAGTGTGAAAGCAAGATTGACAAGACGGTAGAGCAAGAATACTAGGAGTGTGATTGATTTGGGGATTCGAAAATGTGATCAATTGGGATCTTTGATTGAAGAGATTCACCCAATTTATAGACAAATTGGAGAGATGACAAGATTAGTATGAAGAGATTTGAAAGGAAATTTCAATTCAAGAATGACAAATATGAAAAATTATGACAAATTGACACTTTCTATGCGAGATTGATTGATTGACAAATTATGACAAATTGACAAGGTTGCTATGCAAAATTGATTGATTGACAAATTATGACAAATTTGCTATGTCATTCCCATGAAATTAGGAGAAATATTAGAGAAAATAGAAAATTAGATGAATTAGAAACTAGGAAATTAGAAAATTGATGAAAATTAGAAAATTAGGAATTAGGAGAAATTAGTAAATTGGAAAATTAGGTAAATTAATTAATAACTTTTCATTCATTAATTAATTCACAAAGAGAGGAGAAATTAGTTAGCCAATTAAATCAACATTTAATTGTGACAAGAAGGCTTAGGATAAATAAATAAATTATTTAACCTAGAGGGAAAATGACCAACAAGGTTAAATGAACAAATCATAAAAACCCTAGAAGATGAATTAGAAATGCAAGGACGACAATTAGGTCTTGATGTAGGATTGATTTGATCATGATTCTGACTTGATAAAAGACCAATACTGATAAATGATTTGATTGATAAATGTGCCAATTGACGAAGAACAATGAATAATTGATCCAAATTGACATGATTGAGAAGGATGAGAATCGATGACAAACTGATCACAAAATGACAAGATTGAAAATGACAACGATCGATGACAAATTGATCGCAAAATGACGAGATTGAAAATGACAACGATTGATGACAAATCGATCGCCAGATGACAAGATTGAAAATGACAACGATCGATGACAAATCGATCACAAGATGACAAGATTGAAAAGAGGACAAAACCCTAATTAGGATTGACGATGTCCAAAATGATGACAAATGAACACGCACATTGATGCGACAGGATAAGATCGACCAAAATTATGACTAAAGATTGTTATCGACAACATCAAATTTGAAAGTGAGACAAATGAAGAATGTAGAAGAAGGACTCGATGCTCACAAATGATAAAGACCAAGTGCGTAACATAGGAGAAATGTTAATGCGACACAAAAACCCTAAAATAAGGCAATGCGCCAATGTTAAAGTATGACTCCGCAAGCGTTGACCAGTTTTAGACGTCTACAGCTGCATTGTGTTGATTATATGTTTCATTGTTAAGTTTTATTTCTTATCGATATCTGTTTCTGCTATTTCGGTACTTAATGTTTATGTGATCTAATTAAAGGTTATTAAGTAGATTAATTGATATAATCTGTCAACAATTGATTCACCCCCCCTCTTAGTTGTTCACCGGTTATCCTAACAAACATTGTCAAGCATTTGCATTCATATGCTTGGTTCATATCATATCATATCATATCATATCTTGAGACCATATCATATTCATATCATATCCTTAGGTCCTTGTAATAATCATTGCCTTCTTGTATTTAGTCTCAAATTTTGGTTTTGTCAAACTTGAATGATTCAAATATTTAGATTAAACCCTAAGTCATTATTAGGGAGTCTTGACCTTGTCCAACAATTGTCATTTTGTCATAGACATTATTTTGTCAAACCTAGCTTAGTATCCAAGCGTATAGGTGTGACATTGTCAATTGTCCTATTGTCGTTTTGTCCTTTGTCTTTTTGTCAATTAAGGTCTTGACTCCATTTCAGCTTCCAAGGTTGCATCTTTAGGTTTTCATTCCAAAGGTTTATCTAAATCTCAAAAACAACAAAAAACATAGGTTGCATCTTTGTCCCAGGTTGCATTTGCATTCCTCAAAATTGTACTTAGTTGCATTTTATTGTCATTTCAAAAATTCAAAAAAAACAAAAACATAGGTTGCATTGTCCTCTTAGGTTGCATTTACAAAATCCATTAGTTGCATATCATTGTCATCCTTAAAATAAAAAATCCCAAAAACATTTCATAGTGACATGTCTATTGAAACAAGGTTCCAAGCTCCTATGATGCAACAAATTTTGACATATCAACCGATAAATGGTCCAATGAATAACAATGCAATCACAATTCTATCCAACCCAACAACAAGGCAATACAATACAACCAAAATTTAATCCAAATGTTGGTCCACCTACAAACAGCTACCAGAGTATGGAATCATTTAGTTAGGACCACCACCATACTTTGAATCAATTTTTCAACTAGGGTGTGGCAATGTTTTATCAGTGCCACCAACGAATATGTCACCAATTTTTTATTCAAATCAGTTAAGTCAAGGTCCCTACGTAAAAAGACCCTTGATAGATGGTCAACATATCTTTCATCAAGATTATGGTTATATTTAAGTTCAATCATTACCAAACTTCCAAGAAGAGGTAGATTCAGATGATGAATAATACATAGATTCTAAAGTTATTGAGGCAATGAACAATCCCGAGTTTTTGGAAATTTTGGATGAATTAATCTTAAGCAATTCTCAAAAATACTTAATTAAAAAATTAAAAAAAACCCCTCCTGCATCCTCTATCTAGTCTGAAAGATCACTTAATTAAAAAACACAAGAGCGGGTACAGGTACAGGTATAGGTTGTGTGTGTGAAAAGTGGACCTGTATCTATATCTAGAATACACAACACTTCAATTAAGTCATTAGATGCATGGTTAGTAAATCAATAATCAATGAATAATAAACCATTACAAAGCAACCTATTGCCTTCTAGTAGATGCGAGTTTAGATTTCTCTTAGATTGCTAAGCTATCTAGTGACTAGACAACAACTAAACGAATGATTTTTTAAATATATATGAGCATGAATATGAGCTAAATGGATGCAAGATTTAAGCTAGATATGTAAGATTAATCTAACATGATTTAAGCAATATTAATGAATATTTAAGCTAAATTATTTAAACAATATGAAATAACTAATATGAAATATCTCAATGCAAATTCTCAATGAACCTAGAGCAAAAACATCATAATAACAATATATTCTCCAAGATTTTTGAATGAGAGATGAGAGCCTAAATTTATAGAAAATTTAGAAAGAAACCAATGGCAGAGATCAAATGATGATGAGCAGTCAAGATTTTCCAAGAGGAAGCACAATCTAGGTGAATTGATGTGATTGGATGCTTTTCTCAGTTTTAAAGGAAATTGAACTAAAATTAAGATAAAATAGAAAAAAACTAATTTATTCTCTATTTCATTCAATTTTAATATATAATTGTTTTAATTGCTTTCTTTGAGATTATTTATCAATTTTTAATTTGTTTTCTAAGATTAACTCCAATTGATTTCTTTTCTCAAATTTTTAATTATTTTTTGGTCAATTAATTCATTTTTTTATTTGTTTCCTTTTTTGAAGATTTGTGCTCATAATTTCCAATTCCTCTTTCTTGATTTGTTTCCTTTTTTGAAGATTTATGGCGATTTTTGTTTATTTTTCAAATTAATTCCTCTTTTTTGATGATTAATGGCAATTTGATTTATTTAATTAAATATGCAAAAGATATTTAATTAAAATAAATAAGATAATTGTTTTAAATGATTTACTTGGAATGATTTAATTAATTAAATAAATATTTAATTAATATTGGTTGATTAATTTTTCCATGTGACATTTGATGATTAAAGAATTAATTGTGTGCTCAAGATTATTTAATTGCATTTGGTTAGGATCTTGGTGACATTATCGAGATTAGGGGCTCATGGTTTAGATGACCATTTTTAGGGTATTACATTTGCCCCTCTTTGAAATAATGTGCGAGCAGAGCGTTGGTTCAAAGAAAATTTGATGTCTAGGAGATACCAGTTCTGAACTTGATTGATCATGAACTAGATGAAGAGCAAGGTATTCAACTTGTTTTGAAGCGATGAAACTAAACCGAGTTGATTAAAGTGAAACCGGTCCCGAACTTGATTGAACTAGGACCGATAGAGAGAAAAGATACCGAACTTGAACTTGATTGATCAAGAAGTGAATCTTACTGATCTAGAACTTGATTGAACTAGATACAGTGAGTGAGGATAAAATTGATCTTGAACTTGATGGATCAAGATACGATGAGCGAAGATAAACTATCCAGCTTGATTCAATGCAATGAAACTGAACCCCTGCTTAGATTGAGTGTGATCAAAGATACTCTTTAAACTCTTGATTGAGTTTAAACAAATAATCATCTTGATGAAAAGTGATGAAAATGATTAACATTCAAAGACAATATCAACTTGATATGAAGCGATAAAACTAATATGCCCCTAGAGATTGATTCAATTCAGATGGTCAAAAAATCTCAACTTGATATAAAGTGATGAAGTTGAGATGCCCCTAGCGATGAGGTCTTGTTTGATGTTTAGAAAAGATTAGCTGCTCGACTTGCAAAGAAGATTTTTGAAAGAAATTCTTGACTTTGAGGTCATGAGTATGCCCCCTCGGGAGAAAAATCGAAAGATAGCGAGGGTTGCGCAGTGATTGTAGGCAATTTTCTTTTTGTAGCGATGATAATTTATTTGAGCACAAAGATTAATGTTGAAGATTAAAATCAGAGTTAATGTGAGAATTCAATTGAGATTTACTTTTAATTAACGAGAAATTGAGAACAAATTGAAGAAGAGAATGAGCAGTTGATGAAAGTGCTAAGTGGTCAACATCGTGAAATTTCGATGAGAGAATTGACATCAGATTTCGATTTCGATCCCGAAAATGGACTCAGGACAGTCGATTTATGAGCTCTTGATTTGATTTCATCGTACTTGTGTTGATTTATTATGAGATGTTGTTCTATATGCTTTATTCTATATGTATGCATATCTTTTCAGTATAGATGAATGAATGCAAATGAAATATGGATGTTTATTTTTGTCTTTTTATGCAAATAAATGATGATGCAAATAAATGAGGAGAATGGGTAACTAGTAATGCAAATGTTTATTTTTCTTCATGCAATAATATGAATGCAAATAAGTGTAAAAGGAAATGTATGGATCTATATAAGATGCTCATGTATGCAGCTAACATCTTAATACACAAGTACTTGATTGGAGAAATGATGATGAAAAAGAGACCACTTAGCTAAGAAATGATGATGCTTCCAACTTCTCATTCAGAAGATAAAGAAATCAGTGTTACCATACCAAAATCACTCTAAATTCATGAGATGCAGAATGAAATGCAAGACGAGATGCAAAATGAGATGCAACCAAAACCTAGTCACTGGATTTGAAAAGCTTAATTTTCATCATTAAGCATTTTACAAACATAGCAGGCAGATTAGAGTTCCTTTCTTTTCATGTGCAATATTAATTATCTTGTCTGCAATGACCCTTTTTTCGTTCATATCCTTGGACAAATTTCGCAGGGACCTGGATTGCATGATAAAGAAATTCCCTCAAAATAGACAAAGAAATAATGGGAACCTCCCTATAGAATACAAATAAGCGGAGTCGAGGTATGTGTGGTGATTTGACCTTAATGAGAAGGCACTTATCACAGATACCCAGCTGATTAGATGTTTTCAGATCATCGGAATCATTCCTACAAGCAGAAAACAAAGAAAATATTATGCCCCCAATCCTTGCTCCTCTTAGTCAAGATAGACTTCCTCGAGTTACTCAGAGGGATAATAATTGAAAACCAATATAAAAGACAACACACAAAGAAAATTTCATGCATATCTCAAATAGTTTAGTGATTGTTTTCAGTTTTGTTTTGCTTGTGTACTCAGTGGTAAAACTCTTCAGTAGTCAAGAGACAAGTGACTGACTCGGAGTGAATGACTGGGTATCACTGACGTAAAGATGACTTGGTTGATACTACTTAGGACATGTAAATTGGTCAGTTGATTACCCTAAGACTAGGACATTGATCATTTTCAAGCCATGAGGGTTCCAACGAACCAAGATGTCACAAAACTTACTAAAATATGTACAAGCGAAAGCAAAAATGTATGAAAGCAGGAATGTCAATGTTGCGTTGATAGATGGAGCACTTGAGTACAAGAGGCATCCATTTGCTAGGTTTTCACATGCTTGGCAGAGATTCATTTTTAATTTTTTTACCAAGGTGCTTGTTTACCAAGTTTTCACCAAGGCATTTTCTCTCTTTTTCCTTTTTTATTTCTTTTTCTTTTTTTTTCATTTTTTCAATTTCTTCAGGACTTTTTTTTATTTTTGGGATTTCTTCAAGACTTTTTTCTGATTTTCTTTTTAGGATTTCTTCAGGACTTTTTCTAATTTTTTAGGATTTCTTCAGGACTTTTAAGGATTTTTAGGATTTTTTAATGTTTGCCCCTAGTGTCTAGCAAGGCAAAAGGGATTTTGAGTACTTGAATGGATAAGCAAATGATGGTGGATTCTTTCAAGGACTATCTCACAACGTTAATCCAAGCACAGGGTCCAGATATAGCAATGTAAACCAAGGATTTTAGCGATGTAAAGCAAGGGTTTTAGCAATGTAAAGCAAGGGTTTTAGAAATGTAAAGCAAGGATATAGCACAACAAAGCAAGGATATAGCATAATGAAGCCATATGGTCCAAAGAAGTGGTCATGTCAAGAGGTTTGTGGAAAGCATGTTTATGCATTTTGTCCATAGTCTTGATCAAGATCAAGGAAAAGATCAAAGGTGTTAATGAAGGATGTAAGTGACTAATGGATAGGAGCTAAAGGTTCTGCATCAAGTGTAATAGATAGGACACATGAAGCCTGTAAAGATCCTTAACCTTGTCAAGATCAAAGGTGGAAAAGGGATATGAACATAGATAGAGTGGATGAGGGATAATGGAGGATGAAGGATAATAGATGGATGTAAATGGATGGAACTCTCCCCCAGTGTAAAGTGAAAAAGTATAATGGATTATGCATGATGCTTGTTTGCCAAGTTTTCATCATGGTACTTACCCAAGGTGCCACAAGAAGTGGTTTTCACTAGTGGACGAAATTATTTCTCTTTACTTTTTTTAATTTTTTTTTTTTTTCACTTTTTCATCTTTTTTTTTTTTTGAAAGATAATGGAGGCATGATAGGGGATGGAAGAAGGACCCCAATGTCTCACTTCTTTGGATGGTACCCTTGGAATATGAGTTGCAATAGACCATGGCTATGAAGGTATGCTCAAAGATGTTGGCAGGATAATGAAATGAAACTAGGGCAACGATTTATGCAAAGGATTGGATAAGAGGGATGGAAGGGTGAAAAAGAGGTGTTGGATAATGGGTGGGATGTTGGAGGAATTATGTATGGCTAGATGGAAATGTTAGAAAGATCAATATTGGCACACATCTTGAGGGATGGTGGACATATGGAAGAGAAGTGAATCTCAGATTTTGAGATTTGGATGGAGGAAAGGTTACAAATTTTGGGGCATAAGTACCCAAAATGGATGAAGGAGGTGATGGAGGAATAGACTCGGAAGGTTTGGATGGAGGAACAACAATTTTGGGTGCCAATTTTGATTTTTCTTTAGACTTTTGTGCTTCAAGTAGCCGCTTAGGGATCCACATGGCTTTTGATTTTTGATGCTTTTGTAGTTCCTTAGAGCGCATTGCTTGTACAAGTACCTTAGGAACCCATATAACTTTTGACTTTTCTTCTTTCTTTGTGGGCCTTTGTGGCGTTTTGTATTTTTCTTTTTCTTTATTTTGACATCTCGATTAGATGGGACATGTTGATCCTTGAATACATGTGGATTACTTGACTTATGACTATAATGCTTGGCATCCAAATTGCTTGGAGGGAGAAAAGAATGTGTGGATGGATAGGAATGATATGAAGGTATTTTAGATGGATGGAAGGTACTTGAAGATGTGTGCCTTTGTTGATAAGGGATGGAGGGATATAGGGACCTAGAATAGATGGAAGGGGCGAAGGAGAAGGCATGTATTTGGATTTAACTGGAGAAATGTAGGATTTATGAGAGATACCGACATCTTGAGAAATGTCCCCAAGGCCATGAACTTTAACATTTTCTTTAATATGGAGGGGTTCTTGCTTGTGGATATTCTCCCCTTTTCCTTTATATATATTTTCACTTGTAGGATACACTTTACTTTGGGAAGAAGACGCGAGTCCATTATGAGGTGGAGGTGGCTTGCAAGAAATGATAGGATCATGAGAGGGTTTTATGGGAATGATGGACTCTTGAGGAAAACATGGAGAATTATGACAAGGGAATAAAGGTATACTTTGATCTTGACATGGAAGAGGACCATTGGATAGAGTAGGAAGGGTGTTTGACTCTTCATTTTAAATAGGATCATTTGAAAAGGTGGAAGAGGCATCATGATCTTGCTTAGGAAGTGGATTAGGAATGGGATTTGGAAGGATGCTTTTCTCTTGAGATGTAATTGAGTCATCTTGGAAGAAATGGAAAGGTTAAAGGGCATCATCATGGGATTATAGTGAAATGGGATCTTTTTCAATCATTAGATGGGATTGGAGAGTTTTGGTGTCTTGATCTTGATTTATGATAGGACTTGTTTCTTCATTTTCCAGATTATCCCCTTGACATGAAGTCACTTCTAAGGAAGGGATAGGATTTTGCATAGGCGTAGGGGATTCTTGGAAGGTCTTCATATTTTGGCATGATGGGGAAGAATTTTGAGTGGGTATCTCTAGAGTGGGTACATTTGGAATTGAAGTGCAGGATGGCATAAGATCTAGGATTTTTAAATCTTTAGAGGAACTTGTATCAATATTGGCATTAACTTGGATTTCCATAGGAGATAGCCCTTGAAGGTAAACATGAGAAGTTTCACTGTTTGAAGGAGATGGTGTGGATTGTTGCTGAGAAGTTTTAGGAGATGAAGTCATCATGGAAGGGATGGAGGCCACATCTAGATCCTTACTAGACACGGGTTCATAATTTTGATCATGCTTGGTAATGACATCTGGTTTCTCTTTACGTGAATTATTATGATCTTCAATTTCAATAACACCATAATCAAGGAGGTATTGAATTTTATGTTTTAATTCCTTACACTTTGAAGTCTTATGTTAATTATACCTATGATATGCACAATACTTACTCAAAATTTCACATCCCCATGTGGTCTTTTTAGGCAATATGATAAGATTGTTCTTATGAAGCTCTTCCAAAGCTGACTCAATAGACTACCCCAAAGGTGTAAATTGTCTATCCAGGGGATAAATGTCTTTTTGTCTTGGTGAAAGTGTCTTGTGAGCTTGTTTGAGATTTGGCTTTTGATTGTCAATTATTTGTTGTTCCATCTTATGTAATTGTTTTAGCATTTCTTGAAGTCTAGTGTTCTTAATATCATGATTTTTGATCTCAAGAGTTGTCATTGAATCTTTTTGTTGAGCCTGAATGTCATATATTTATCTCTTGAGATCTTGAATTTGTTGAGCCAAGGTAGCCATGCGCTTCTTACTTTTGTCAAAATTTTTAGAAGAGCTTCTGGTTTGAACAGGCATTTATAACTGATAGGACCGGGAGCTAGATGTGATGCAGAAGTCAAGATCAAATTGTAGTTAATTGTTTATTTAACGTAGTGATTGAGGGAAGTAACTAAGATCTGGTTTGGTTTCAAGAACAATCTATCCTGTGTAAGATGTTATATAAGTTAACTTAGGTTTGATGAGTAGTTGATTGAACTAGCTGAGAGATGATCAACAAAATCATGCAACGCAACAACAGGGGTACACTATCAAGATTGTTTATGCTAAAAATTATGATGAGTAGTTGATTGAACTAGCTGAGAGATGATCGACAAATCATGCAATGTAACGACAGGGGTACACTATCAAGATTGTTTATGTTCAAAATTATGATGTCCAGTTTTATGCTTGTTGTAGACTGATCTGGGTAGGTTTGACTGTTTTGATTGACAAGAACAGGAATTCGTATGACAGAGTTTGCAAGTTGAGACAACAGTTTAATAGCTCCCAGATGATAGAGATAGTTTTTCGTACGAGTTACTGCTTGATTTTGTACGATAGTTGGGCAGACTCTAGACGATAATCTACTGACTGTGATGTATATTCATACGACAGAGGATTGGACAGAGATGAGATTCTAACAGACAAAGTTTCAATGACTGACAAAGACTAGTTTTTGATAAGGACTAAGTTTTTGATGTTTGACAAAGACTAGTTTTGGACATGGACAGTTTATCACTGAGTTCTTGATTTGTTTTCTCCATATTTAGTATTTTAGTTTCACTTTCAGGGATGAAAACATAGAAAACACACAAGATATATAATAATTCAATCACAACATGCTAACCCTACAGAAGTTGGCTTAGAGAAGAAAATATTTGCTTGCTGACTTAGGTACACACCCAATAGCTAATCAGAATACGATCGTTGAGTCTCACGCAATGGATTCTCAACGTCATATTAGCCGACTCCAAATGCTAATAGGGGAACAATATGGCAAGTGTCTTGGGAGAGTTACTATCTCTCTTGCACAAAGATTATCCCCCTTTCAGAGGTGAATCGGGTAGCCTCTATCTTATAGTTTTTAGTAAGGGTTCCATTCGGAAGGGCTGCCTGACTATCACGCAAGCATGATTTAGATACAAACCCAGCAAGATGTTGAAACCATGTAGTCACGCAAGCATGATTTAGACCGCGAGGCCCTACAAGATGCTCAACATGAGACACCTCATAAATGAAGTAGTGCCACCGATTATTTCGTCTCCTGGGACTTTCACCCCAGAAGTGTTTTATTATAGTGAGTTGGATTCCTGGCTTTGGCCGGACTCACTTGGGTCATTCCCTCTCACCAAGCCTTCGGGGCTTCTTGGGAGGTAGGCCCTCTAAAGGTATCAATATATCTCAAACTCTAATAGAAAAAGCCTCAAGGTCTGGATTTTTGATTGTCCAAATGGACAAGAGCATACTCTCCTACTCTAGATTTCTCCCCAAAACACGTAAAACAAAGTTCTTTCCCTTATATAAATTGAAGTGTTCCTAAAAATATTAAGAAGATAGAATGTTTGTTTGTATCTCCAGAGGAAACCTGCAAAACAAAGATATCAATAGTTTGAGTTTATAATCTTTGGCAAGCGTATGTTTAATGATTGAATTCTTTGTCAAGCGGATCTGCAAACATTAAAAGATTAAGATTAGTTGCCAAAATAACATAAAAACAATCATCAAAAGAAAATTATATCATGCAAACTATAAATTAAACTAATCTAACAAGAATTTCCATTTTTTATGACTATCCTAGTTGTGACAGTTTTGATAGTACTACAGTCTATCATTTATAACTTTTCAACCAAAGATAATTAGGAAAATCGCTTTGGTGGAAATGTGGAAAACTGGTTTTATAGAACATATTAAAATTTTGTTTAGATCCAACGGTTTAATAAAAATTTATGCCCTCCGAACAAAGACCATTTTTTGACAGTCATAGAAGAATAAGTAAAATGGTAGTACTACACTATGTCATTCCTAACTTTCAAACCAGAAATTTTTAAGAAAATCGCTTCGGTGAAACTGTAAAAAACTTGGTTTTCAAAAACATATAAACAATTGGTTGAGATCCAATGGTTAAATACAAAGTTATACCCTTTGAATAGAGACCATTTTTTACTGTCACAGAAGAACAAGCAAAAAGAAATATTTTTATTTGCAAATTTAACACATGTTTATTAGTTATAAAACCCAAACATTAAATTTGCTCATGAAACATTAGAAATCTTGTAGTCGTGGGTTCAAGCCCCATGGTGGGCACCAAAAATGTGTGTGTAAAAAGTGGACATGTATCTGTATCTAGAATACACAACACTTCAATTAAGTCATTAAGTGCATGGTTAGTAAATAAATAATCAATGAATAATAAACCATTACAAAATGACCTATTGCCTTCTAGTAGATGCAAGTTTAGATTGCTCTCAGATTGCTAAGCTATCCAGTGACTAGACAGTAACTAAACAAAGGATTTTTTAAATCTATATGAGCATGAATATGAGCTAAATGGATGCAAGATTTAAGCTAGATATGCAAGATTAATCTAACATGATTTAAGCAATATTAATGAATATTTAAGCTAAATATTTTAAACAATATGAAATATCTCAATGCAAATTCTCAATGAACCTAGAGCAAAAACATCATAATAACAATATATTCTCTAGGATTTTTGAATGAGAGATGAGAACCTGAATTTATAGAAAATTCAGAAAGAAACCAACGACTGAGATCAAATGATGATGAGCGGTCAAGATTTTCCAAAAGGAAGAACAATCCAGGTGAATTGATGTGATTGGATGCTTTTCTCAGTTTTAAAGGAAATTGAACTACAATTAAGATAAAAAAAATAAAAAATATTGATTTATTCTCTATTTCATTCAATTTTAATATTTAATTGTTTTTATTGCTTTCTTTGAGATTATTTATCAATTTTTAATTTGTTTTTGAAGATTATCTCCAATTGATTTATTTTCTCAAATTTTTAATTCTTTTTTGGTCAATTAATTTCTTTTTTTATTTGTTTCCTTTTTCAAAGATTTGTGCTCATAATTTCCAATTCAAAATGTGTGTGTGAAAAGTGGACCTGTATTTGTATCTAGAATACACAACAATTCAATTAAGTCATTAGATGCATGGTTAGTAAATCAATAATCAATGAATAATAAACCATTACAAAGTGACCCATTGCCTTCTAGTAGATGCAAGTTTAGATTGCTCTCAGATTGCTAAACTATACAGTGACTAGACAACACCTAAATGAAGGATTTGTAAATCTATATGAGCATGAATATGAGGTAAATAGATGCAAGATTTAAGCTAGATAACCAAGATTAATCTAACATGATTTAAGTAATTTATGAATATTTAAGCTAAATGATTTAAGCAATATGAAATAACTAATATGCAATATCTCAATACAAATTCTCAATGAACCTAGAGCAAAAACAACATAATAACAATATATTCTCCAGGATTTTTGAATGAGAGATGAGAGCCTGGATTTATAGAAAATTCATAAAGAAACCAACGGTTGAGATCAAATGATGATGAGCGGCAATCCAAGTGAATTGATGTGATTGGATGCTTTTCTCAGTTTTAAAGGAAATTGAACTAAAATTAAGATAAAATTAAAAAAAACTCATTTATTCTCTATTTCATTCAATTTTTTTATATAATTGTTTCAATTGCTTTCTTTGAGATTATTTATCAATTTTTAATTTGTTTTTCAAGATTAACTCCAATTGATTTCTTTGCTCAAATTTTTAATTATTTTTTGGTCAATTAATTCTTTTTTTTATTTGTTTCCTTTTTTGAAGATTGTGCTCATAATTTCCAATTCCTCTTTCTTGATTTGTATCCTTTTTTGAAGATTTATGGCAATTTTTATTTATTTTTCAAATTAATTCCTCTTTTTTGATGCTTTAATGGCAAATTGATTTATTTAATTAAATATGCAAAAGATATTTAATTAAAATAAATAAGATAATTGTTTAAAATGATTTACTTGGAATAATTTAATTAATTAAATAAATATTTAATTAATATTGGTTGATTAATTTTTCCATGTGACATTTGATGATTAAAGAATTAATTGTGTGCTCAAGATCTATTTAATTGCCTTTGGTTAGGACCTTGGTGACGTTGTCGAGATTAGGGGCTCATGGTTTAGATGACCATTTTTAGGGTATTACACAGGTACACATGGAAGACTCTTCAGTTGAGCTTCTTACATCACATAACTATCACATCTAGAAAGCTTGTATGATGATTCTTCTTAGGTCAAAAGGGTTGTGGTCCTATTTAGATGAGACTTAGCCTCTGTTGTAGTATCCTTTTGAGATTATTCACCACAGTAATAAGATGGATGTGAAGAGTGCCTTCTTGCATGGAGACCTTCACGAGGAGATCTATATGGAGCAGCCTTATGGATTTGTGCAGGATTCCTCTTTGGTTTACATACTTCAATATTCATTATACAGTCTCAAATAGGCCCCTTAGGCCTGGTATGAGAAGATGGACTCTTTCTTGCTCTCCACACTCTTCACACATCATTTCAATCCCATAATTTATATTTACTCTTAGGGGGATGATATAGTTACTCTTGTGCTATATGTTGATGATCTCATCAACATATAGCACAAGAATAACTATATTGAAAGTAACAATGGGTCTCGACAACTAGGCCTGATGAGGTACCCAAGTACAAAAGAGTCTCTAAAAAGAGGCGAAAAGGGAGAAAATGTAGTGGGAACAAAACTCCTCTCCAAGAAGACATGAAAGCTCAAGTGAAGGACTAAGAAGCCTCCAAACAAGAATTTTCCAAAAGATGGGAACAAAAGATGAGCATGAAGAATCACTAAAGCACAAAGAAGCTGCAAACTCTATTGTAGAATGACTGCTAAGATGCTGAAATAAGAAACTCCTTTGAAACAAAAGATGGCCAGGATCAAGAAGACATGAATCATCATGAGTGCCCTCAATGACACTACTCAAATATGAATTAGATGGAAAACACAGATAAAACATCTAGAACCCGAAGATACAGATGGCACAAGTACCAACAGTCTGAAGAACTGATCAAATGAAAAATGGAAGGTCACCTCCAGAAAATAGGAATGCAAGAGTGTCCATATGATAAGTATTCCATCTCACTGAAATGCATGGGTAACTAGCTATTGCATCTACCTAGTACATAGGAACAAATACTGAATACATAGCTCACTCCAATACGAAACCAAGGAAGCATTAGCACCAATAGTAGAAACCCCCCCATAATGCTGACAAGGGAGAGGTATGACATGTACACTGAATTTGAAAGCCATAATGTAGTGCATGAAGAAGAACCAAGAACATCTAACCATGTAGACATGAAAGTACAAGCAAATACAAAGGGTGTGCAAACCAAGGCACACATGCATGAGAAAGGTATGAAGGCAAACAAAGGAAAACAAAGGAAAACATCAAACCCCCTATGGCACTTTATATCATAGTGCAAGTACAATAAGGCACAAAACTGATGTGCAAGATCCCATAATACATGTGCACTACAGAGGCACTTTATCTTAGCATGATTACAAAATCAAAAGTGCTTACAATGAAATCTTAGAATGTCAAAAAAGACAAGACTGGAAATACATGAAGAACAACCAAAAAGAAGTCATCCCATGCAAACAAGAATTTTCCACGATGGCATATGTCCAAGTAATTCACCAGAGTGTGAAAACACAAAATTTTGAATAAAATGTACCTAGAGTAAAATCTAGAAAAAGTGCATGGATGGTTGTGATGAGCTCTAAAACACCATCCCAACACTGCTAGAATTGCAAAAATCAAATAAACTGGCAAAAAGTTATGAGCTCAGGACTGAAAACAACACCTTTGACTTCAAATGGTTATAGAATACACTATCAATAAAACCAGGTGATGAAACCCACTTATCTAGAAAGTAGACAAAACTAGCTTTTCGGCGATATCTCATTTGCCAAAAAATGATATCATATGCCCAAGTTATGGGAAAAATAAATAAACCCCTCTTTTAGGACATAAAGAGGGTCACAGGGGCCATGCAAGCTATCGGTACCACTGATGTCAGCATGATGTCATGCTGACATCAGTACTGATGCAATGTACTTTTTCTACAGAGGGTTAACTTTTTTTTTTGCCATAACTTGGGCATATGATATCGTTTCAATTTAAGTCTTATCAATGTCATTCTAAATTGTCATTTCATGATCATGATCAACTTTTAATGTTAATCAATCATCATTTATCATTATCATTTTTTATCAATTTCCATCAATCCTTGTCAATTTTGATCAATTCGTCATCGATCCTTTATCAATCATCCTTTATCAAATAAACCTTGTCAATTTTGATCAATTTGTCATTGGTCTTTGTCATTATCAATTTAGTAAACTTTTGGTCCTTGTCATTTATCTTCTTGATCATGATCATCATCATTCATTTATTGGATTAATTGTGTCATGACATTGTTTTGACCAATTTCATTCCTTTTCTCCTTTCTAGGGTTTAATAATTCTTTAATTATTAATCCTTTCCAACATCCTCCTTAGGATAAAATAATTTATTCATTTACCCTATCTTGTGTCACAATTAAATATTTTATTTAATTGGCTAATTTCCCTTTCATGGGCTAATTAATAAATGAGATTATTAATTATTCCCACATTTCTCTCCCTTAATTTTCTCCTAATTTTGTTATAATTTGTCATCCCTAATTTAATGCTTCTCATTTCCTATATTTTCTCCCATCTTTTTGTCCACTAATTTGTCTCCTCCTATTTGTCATAAATCATTAAGCTATTTTTTCTCAAATTTGTCATAAATCAATAAGCAAATTTTGAAGCCAATTTTTCATAATTCATGAACATAATTTTCTCTCAATTTGTCATCCTTTTGGCATAGCAACTTGTCAATCAATTTGTCACAAATTTTTCCATTCAATTATGCCTTTTTCAAATCAATTCACCTTTTTCGAATCAATCATTCTAATTTCATGATTTTCCTCAATTTTGGTCTATAAATTAATTTAATTTTTCAATCATTTGAAACAACCATATCTCAAGTATCCTCACGATGTCGAATTCACTTGTAATCTTTCTTTCTTTCTCACTTTTTCATTTGTAGGTGATACCCACAACATATTTGGAGGAAAAAGAGAAACAATGGAGGTCAATGAAGGCAACACATTGGGATGGTTTGCACCTTTGTTTTAGTGTTATGCTTTTGTTCCTTTATTAAATGTTCTAGGATTGGATTTCATTAGCTATTAGGTTTGTGGTTGTCTAATAGTTATGCTTTTGATGCTTTCCCCTATTTTCCTAGCCACAATGAGAATGGAATTGGTTGCATGATTTGGGACCCCGATACAACTAGTGATGAGATTTGGCATCAATATTGGAATAGTGGATTAATGTATGGAGTTAGTACTGCTTCCCACTTACTAACTATCCTACGAGTTCATATTCTAATCTACACATGAGCTCGATGTATTTTTTGGTTTAGCATATGAGTAGATCTTGATTGAGGGTGGAGGGTAGGTATGATTTGATCAGAGGAAATGATTTTTCAGTTACTTCCTTGCTCATGATTCCTATGTATTTGAGTATATTTCAGATTGTTTACTGTCATGCTAGTTCCTTCCTAGCATTGGTATTAACTTCAGAGTACTTAGAGACTACCGTGCAGCTAGTTGTGGGACATCTTTTGGGAATGACTCAATTATTCTTCATGTCAATCTGGGATAATTTGATTAATTATGGTCACGTCATAACATCAGTATGTGTGCTTGCAGTGAGTTAGGTTTTTTAGAATACTCATTTTTCCTACACAAGCATTTGGAGGAAAATTGTTGATGTCATGCTATCAATCATTGACTATAGGAGTAGTACTTGGATCGTGATTGGTAGGGAGTTTTGTGAGGTTGTCTCTCTTGAGGTGCCTTAGCAGAATATATATCATGGTATTGATCTCAATTCTCTTAGAGTTTCTATACCTATGATATTTGTTGTAGATTACACCAGCAACTCAAGATGGGCTCATATGTTTTATTGTGTGCCTGTGTTGAGTGTTAAGAACTTCCATGAGAGATCATGCACATTTGGAGAGTTTTCCAGTGTTGATAGATCCTTGAGATACTACTATCTCCTCATATTTTATAGTATTGGTATCAAGATAAAGTGGAATCCTAACATTGGCATGGTTGGTGCATTACTTCAGTGGATTCTTGATGACTAGCTTAACAATTTTGGGCATGTTGTTTATATCATAGTACCGCAGTGGATTGGTGGAGAAACATTCTTGAGGTTCATATGGGATCCAAGAATTTGGTTTTAGCATTCAGGTGTAGATTTCTTGAGGGCAAGCAATCTTTGGGAAGGGAGGATTGCAATGTCCCCTTTTTGGGACATTAGAAGTCAATTAAATAATTAAATTTTAAGTTGTCAAATTATATCAAATTTGATGACAACTTAATTTAATTATTTGATAAAGATTTAAAATGACTTAGTGAGCTCATTGAGTGATTAATAGTCATTTTAATTTAAAAGAGGGAAAATAAAGAGACAAAGAAAAAAGAATATGAAAGGAAAGGTAGGAGGGGAAATGAAGAGTCACAGTGTTGTGATTTAAAACAACATTGAGAGGCTCATTATAATTATGCTTGGTTCATGCTTTGATATTGTTCTATCTTGGAGAGTTCTGGGAAACTTTGGCTTTTATTTGGTTTGAGGATAAAAGCCCTTGAGCTAGGAGACAGTTGATGGAAACCCATTGTCTATTGGAGATATCACTCAGGTATCTCACTTTGTGATCCAAATTCATATTGTTGGTTATCCAATCCAACTATAAGCTATGTGGCTACAATTGGATACTTTTTTGTTGTTAATCATATGAATATTTAAAGTCAATATTCATATGTAATTTTTAGGTCTTGTTTTAAACTGTTATTATATGATTTCATTGGAATTGTTGCAAGTTATCGAATGATTGAAATTATTTGCATGCAAATTGTTTGTGAAAATTTTTGTGGAACATATAGTAAAAATTTGAAGCAAATATTTATAGGTATATATTTCATATGAGCTCATGAGAAGAAGGAAAGAGAGAGCACGAATACATGCTAGGTGTTTTCTTCTATGTGATCCATGAAACTAATGAAAGAGGACATGTATACACACTCTAGATGTGTTTTTCTATGTGGATCTATGTTGGGGAGGAGACTAGGAATAGTCTAGTTGTGTTCTACTAGTTCCACTCATTCTTGTGCATGTGTGCAAGTGATGTCTAGTTTCAAGTGTCTAGCACCCCATATAAGAGTTTTTTTCCTCTGGTTTTGAGCGTTCTTTTACTTGTTTAAGACATATAATGCAAATACAAATTCCAAGGGGTGAATTTGTAAATGCCAAAGGGTGAATGTATTGATTTGAGAACATCTCATTTAAGAGTTTTTTTTCTCTAGTTTCGAGAATGTTTAGCACTGTCTAAGATAGATATATGTCTAGTTTCAAGGACATCCCATGTAAGAGTTTGTTTTCTCTACTTTCAAGAATTTGCACCCTGTATAAGACATATATCAAATGCTGCATCTAGTTATGGTCATGAAGCATCTCATATAAGAGTTTGTTTTCTCTGGTTTTGAGAATAAACACCCTATTTAAGACATGCAAAAATATGGTACAATATGGTACAAAGAGGGTGATATGGGTTCCCCTCCCTAAGATGTCAACATAGTCCTATGTTGATGTCTTAAGGAAGCTAGGAACAAGGATACCCACCTTGAACACTAAGGAGATATCCTTTAGGCAAAATTTTCATAAATTTAAGCTAAAGTGGAAATACTCTTATAAGCAAGGATAAGATAGTTGAAAAAGAGATATTTGGAAACAAGTGTAAAGGGGATCCTTGGAGGAGAAGAGATCTTTTCTGAAAGACATCTACCTTCAAGAGGATTTTCTTTAACAAACATAGTATGTTCTACCAAAATAAGGGAAGGAGAACAAGAATGCATACCTTTCCCCTATTGCTAGGTGAAAGAGATTCTTGATGAATAATGACAAACATTTGATCCAATGTGAGGGGAAAGTTTATAATAGATATGCATTGCCAAGTGAGGAAGAGGTTGTAGCCAAGGACATGCACCTCTTGCATAAGAGAGAATCCTTGAGCAAACAAAAACTTCACACAAGGAATGACATCAAATCATAAGAAAATTCTACTCAACAAAGAAAAAGTGGATCCTTAGAAATGATAGGAGAGATAAATCATTTCCCCCCAAGTGTAAGAACAATGAGAGGGATTACACAACTTCCGAAGAGTGATTATTCATAAGAGACATACTATTTAAAACAAAGAATAGGTCCTAACCAAGGAACACATATACTTGCATGAAGGATAATTATATGCAAGGAAGGATATCACATTATGAAAAAGTAATACAAGAGAAGAGGCAATCTTTAAAAAGGAGAGAGATAAGGAAAATTCCATCCTTTCCCCCCAAGCAAGAGGTAAAGGAAAAATTAGGATGAAGGATCACACATTTCCTAAGGAAAGATTATTCATAAGATATGTGCCATTTCAAACAAAGAATAGGTCCTAACCACGGAACACACATGCATTCACATGAAGGATAATTCCATGCAAGAAAGGACATCATGTTATGAAAAATACAATCCATAAAGGAAATAGTGAAACCTTGGAAAGAGAAAAGATAATGTTCTTCCCCCCCAAGAATAGAGACAACAATAAATAGACTATTATGTTTCTCACTAATGATGATTTCACCTAAAATCATACCACCATGAATGAAAATGAGCCCCCAATAGGAAGGCTAACAATTTCACATAGTGAGGAGCAACATAATAGGAACTTGAATGTTATTTAAAATTATTACAAGAAATATGTCATTCATTATCACATGTTACTTTTATGATACCTAAATCAATATAATGTATTTTTATTTTTAAATATTGACACTCATTAGTAGAATGGCCATGAATTTGATGGTACTTGCAAAAAGAAGAATTTTGAAAATGTTGTCTACACTTCCTTCTTCTTTTAGGTCAAAGAAGAGAGATTAAGTTGGCATGAAGAAGTTCAGAGAAAACATTATCTGGTTGTAGGACCATAATAGAATAAGAATATGTAGATTCACTAGACAATGGAGGAGGGAATGTTGACAAAGAAAGAGGTTGGAAACCTAGATGTTCATTAGAAAAGTGTGATTTCTCATGAATTTCAATACTTTGTTGCACACATCCAAAAACTTGTCCATTGTATCCATGTGTAGGATGAAGAGAGGGTTTTCTCTTAGGTGGAATTGGATTGAATTTTAAAGAAGCCTAATCAATTTCTAGACATGTGTTAGGGTAAAAATAAAATTTATACACCTTAGATTTTCTACAAAAAGGTGTGAAATCTAATGACACCCAATCATCCTCCAATATTTCTTCTTCAAGAACTTCTTTAATAGGAGATGTTGTACTTGTCTCAATTGATGAGAGGATTGTAGGAACTAACAAAGCATATCATGCTTCAATTCTTATTTTTTCATTAGTTTCCAAAGCAAGCACTGGATTATTATATGTGTAAGGCACTACATGATAATTAGGAACAATTTTTGTTTTTTGTTGAGGTTGCAAGACATCTTGATGAAGGTGTATAGCCTTAGGTTCCTCAACAATATGAATGGAATTGATTTGATCTTTGTTAGGCTCTTCATTTTTGGGAGAGCATTGGAAACATTATAATGATGAGAAATGGTATCATCCTCTTGATCTAAAGTATCATCATGAGTAAGACAATCTTTAGGAAAGGGACCATCAAATATCATTAATTATTCATCTCTAGAGGGAAGATCATGAAAAGAAGGTATGGTATCTGTAGACACCTAAAATTATCCTGTCTAATTAAATAAATATTTTTATTTATTTAATTATTTAAGCCTAATTCTTCTATTAATTAAATAAATCTTTATTTATTTAATTAATTCATTTATCCTTTTCTAACCTTATTTCTCATTTAAATAAATACTTTTATTTATTTAAATTATCCTTTTTCTAAATTAAATAAATACTTTTATTTATTTAATTGATCCCACTTCCTCTATTAATTAAATACTTCTTTATTTATTTAATTAATTCATTAGCCTTTTCTACCCATGACACATGTCATTCATCTCTTAATTCCTACACTACCTACCCTCTCATTATTTTCTTATTTTATCTACCTACCCTCTAATCCTAGCCGACCATTTATCTTGTACACCTCTCAATCTTATCCTGTCATTTCTTACAGTGTCTTCTATATAAGGAGGTGCTTCCTTCATTATCAACCCTAATCATTCTAATCAGCTGACTCCCCGACTACCCTTTCAAATTTTCACATGCGATCAAGCCTACGTGCACACATAAAATCTGAGAGTAAATATATCAAGCAAGATCAATGGATATAGGAAGAATGGAGATCCAAACCCTATTGGACATGTGATGGTATAATCTTTGTGATTTTATTTGATTTGCATTGTCTTAGGTAATCTTCATATGTTATGGTGGATCTTTGTTGTTGTTAGGCTAGGGTTTTGTGATTGAATTCATTGTCTTTCAATATTATTATTCACTTTTCACCATAAACAGTATCACTAGGAGAAGTGGCCACAATATCATCCTCTTGCACCAAATAATCCTTATAGGGGAGGTACACTTTATAGGAGAAGAAGGAACACAATTCTCCAAATATTCATCTTTAGGAGGGAGATCTTTAAAATAAGTTTCCATATTCCCTTTTTTCACCAATGTGCCCTCATTAATTAACGAGATCAATTTTTGGAGAGGGTAAATCATAGCTATGAGTGAAAGGGAGAACTAAGTTATCATCATATGCATGAAAGGGAACATCATGAACATATTTAATGTAACTTGAAATTGGACTAGCAAAAATAATACAAGAACTTAATATGCTCTTATGATTAAACAAGAAATTGATATGTCATGTAACCATAGTATGTTCACTCAATATGTGCATGGAAAATTGAATAGGAAATTTTGAATTTTAAATTTGAAATTTGTGATTAAACAATGTAAAATTTTGTAAAAGTGATTGATTAATCAATTAATTAAGAATTTTGATTTGTGAATTTGAAAGATAAATTCCTCTAAATCATAACATAACATATCATAGAGATCAGATTTGAAAATGAATTTGAAAAATTATGCAACCCACAAACTCAATCAATTAAAATAATTTAGGGTTTTTTTATTGAAACCTCTAAATTTATGTAATTCGATTAAAATAAGATCTATGAATGCAAAATTAAAATTAAATTTTTTTATGAATTAGATCTGAAACAATTAATCCAAATTAGACAACTCACAACCTCAATTTTAAAATTAAAAATTAGGGTTTTTTTGAACTTAACCTCTAAATTTTTAAAATTCAATTGGAAATTAAACTTGTAAATGTAAATTTAAATTTGAAATGCATAAACACTCATATCTAAGAACATAAATAACAATAAAATATGTAAGGAGTTGGGTTCACCAATATGTAATGGTTAAAATTAGGGTTTCCACCATTAGATGTAGTAAAACCACTAATTTTGCTTAGGGACGACTATATTAGGGAAATATAGGAATTAGATAGATCTAAACCCAATAGATCTAGATTCTGATCTAATTCTAGGGGTGTTGAATATGCCCTCTTCTTTCCCTTGAGTTGAATTGATTTTTTTAAGATACTAAAATTAGCGAAAATGTACTGAAATTGATGTTAAAATGCATGAATAGTGAGCTAGAGTTGTTGTATCAAACCACAAACCTAGATTTGAGGATTGTAAGAGGATTTGGACTTGTTCCCAAAAGGATCTCCTAATTTTTTGAGATAGGTGTGACAGTCACTTTGGTCCTCCGCACTTTTCACACTCCAATGGGGGATCGATTCGTCTCTAAAAATAAAGTTTATCTTGAAGATCACAATTCTAAACCTACTTCCTACACACATAAGAAGGGGAAATAGGTTATAAATAGGGGTTATCCTAAGTCAAAACCCAAATGAGAAATTAACCTTGAATGAAATATTGCAAAATCTAAAATAAATAATGGAAAGATGCACCTTAGATCTACAATGACTGATAATGATCCTTTTCTTCTTGAATATGATCACATATGCTGCATGAAATGGCATGAACATGAGAAAACTCTAATCACACACACATTCTTGCATATGAATATTGTAATTTTCTCCACAATAGTTGAATGAAGAAAATGCAACCTTGAAGACCTTTGGAAATGCTTGATGATGAACACTTCAATTCTTGAATGATTGATTGCTTGAATGTGAAGACTTCTTAGATTGAAATGGATTGATTAATGTATTTCTATATAAGGATCTAGGCCAATTTATCGATTATTCCAATCTCCAATGGTTATATTGATCCACAGACTTCATTTCCTACTAGAGACATGGGTTTCACCCTCCTTAAAAATTGGGCCCCATAGAGGGGGAGCAGGGTGTTGGGTGCTCTGGTCCAGGACTAGGGCATTGGTGGTACCTTGGTCCTCCTCAATTAGTGACCAAATTTAAGGCCAAGGGAGGAGGACACACCTCCGGAGAGTCATTTGGTAGGTGCATATGGCATAAAAGTTGGAGTTAAGGCATTGAATGGACCCAAATAGGAGATGAGAGGGAGGCACACTAAAGTAGGGGCATAGACATGAAGTGTAAATTGGCCTAGTGATAATTTACAATACTAGACTTGTAAATATGAGGAAAAATGTCAAAGATATTATATAAAAAAATGATTAACAACAAATGGATTCCTTGTGTGTTTTTAATAAATTTAGGAAAAAAATGAAATTTTTTATCGTATTACAAAGTTACATGTGTTTCTGTTGGAATCAGGGATCAGTGTAGAAATAAATAACAAACAACCACAAGATCATAACATTAGTATTTTTATGTGGAAACCCAAATGGTAAAAACCACAGTGGGATTTGAACCCACAATATTATTCCACTATGGCCAGTAGCAAAATGATATTATGAATTGGGAATACACAGGCATTCAGGCACACTACCTAGAGCTCACTGCTTAATTACAATAAACTAGAAGGCTACAATCCTTAAGGAAGTCTCACTGACTTACAATTTGATTACAATAGTGAAATATAATGAAATGAACTCTAAAGTGGCATCTGAAAATGCATGAATGAGTTTTGGTTAAGCACTAAGTCTCTAACTATACTCACTCTATAAATACTTTGTTTCTATCTTAGTTAGCTATCAGATTATCTATGAACAAAATACATGTGTGAAACTATGCTTAATCACACCAAAATGGATCACCACAAAAATATTACACCAGAAACAAATCACTGATTTAGTCTTATATATCCAGTCATATCAAAATTAATCTCCTCCAAGTCGTCAATCAAAAGTGTAACATGTAGCTTCAAGTTGGATTCAATCTTTAACAAGACATAGCACCAAACCAAATTAATTTTCCAAAATGATTTTCCAATGTCGGCCTCATCATTTGCACCTCAAACTTAGTCACCAAAATCTCCACAATCACTGAAAATCTTACCGGACCAAAATTGCATTGGAATAATCCTGATTTACCAATTAACTGCCTACCGGTTAACTCCTTCTTTCGGATAAGATAAATTATGACCATCAAATCAAATCTACAAGAAGAGTTGCCATCAATGACAACCCTAAACCATAAATCAAGCATCATAAATCATTGGATGAGTGTCAATTGCCAACAATATCCCCCTTTGGCATTGATGGCAACACATGTGAAAAATGGCTAAGTGTTGAAACCTATGAAACCTATACACTGGATCAAGAATGAAATAATTTTAAGGCTCCCCCTTAGATCAAAAATCCAAAAATATGCATCACTGAACTATACACTCCATACACAATCAACCTATACATTTTTCACCTTATCTCTCCCCCTTTGACAACAATGCCAAAGATAGGGTGTGAAGAAAAATTCCCTGTACATATATGCACACCAGATGACTAGGTCTATACTTACTTAAGGACATCTACATGTGTGGACTTAAGAAATCCAAATTAGGTGTTCCATCATGCCTGCAATTTCTCCAAAATTGAAACAAAAACATTCAAAACATAAGCACGAAATTCTATTGCTACCAACTTAGTTGGTATCTCCTGAATCATATTTTGAATACAGTCCATCTTATGGCACACCAAGGTGTCTAACCAGGGACCAATTAGGTTCCGGATTTCACCTACCTGCCTTACCATTTTTTCTTTCTCCTTCTCAAAATTCCCAATCTGTTCCATAATTGTCAAAATTTGACCTTCAATACTGTCAGTTAAGTTAGCCATAGGGTCATAAGCTTGTGAAATCTGAGCTAACTAACTTCTACAATTATCTATTTGCTTGTCTATTTTAGTAAAAAAAATTGTCAAAATTATACAAGACTTATAAATCTTACCACCTTCCATTAAGGCCTCATTAATTAGTTTCAGTTCTTTGTGAAGATTGGCCTTATCATTTTCACATTTGCAAAAATGTTTGTATTTTGGCATCTTTGAATTTATCCATTGCCTATCAAGTTGATGCCTTGGTCAAAGAATCAAACTTAGTAAATATATGATCTATTAAGTGTTAGAGCTTACTAGATGAACTAGTTTTAACATCTAGTTGAAATTATGGTACCACCTGTTCTAAAAATTTAACTGTTTTATTAATAAGCTTCTTCTCTTCAGACTCAAATTGTGCTAACTGTTGACTAGCTTGATCTTGAAGAGTAGCAACAACAATCATTCTCTCTATCGGAGACATTTGGTTAAACGACTTGTCAAAACTGATGTTAAACTAAGGAAAAGTCTGTTGGCTTTGAATTTCGAAAGTGTCAATTGCCATAAGGATTGGAGTTCCATGGATTTTTCTTTACAAGTTCTGAACCTTTCTTCTTCTCAGTATACTAGAGTGTTCAACAGGTGTTGTGCATAAGCATCTAGAGTTCCTACATCGACCTCATATCCCATCGGCAATATCCACACCATCTAGGGTTCAACTACCTCCATGAGACATTCATCCTTATTCACCTTGAAATAGATTGTCCCTTCATATTTGTTGACAATCTTCTTAGGGATTCTAACCCTCTGCTTCATTGTATCTTGAAATTCTTAAAACATGCCCACAAAGCAACATTTTTGTTGTCTCTATTTATAATCCTGTCAAGACCCTATTTAATCTCCTGGTCCACCAGTCTGTCAAATGCCCACTACACTCTACTGGTTCCGGGGATCTTATTCAAAAACAAAAGTGCTAAACATATAACCAACGAACCAAATTTGAAAACATACTTTTTGTCCTTCTTAATCTTTTTCTAATTGATCATTAACTCCTCCAACATGACACTGCATAGATCATAGTGTGCATCTTCTTTAACCATCTTATAGGCTGTATGAATGGCTATCCCTGACATAGAATTTAGTCAGATAGACTAATATATCTTATATCCAATGACCATTGCAACAAACTTCACATCATCATCTTTAATTTTTCTAATCCTCATTGATCTACCATCAAATTTTGCACCAGTTAACTTGTTAACCATAAGGTTTGTGACCTTCTATAGTCTTGGCTTCTCACCGATTTGGTACAAGCATGTAACTTCCCTAATTTCCTCTAGAGTGATCTTTTAGGGTTAATCTAGCCATATAAACTTGTGATGAATTCAGATCAACACATATCTCACCCATTCCTTTTCATCAAATGACAGAAAATTCATGAACTAGGTGAAACCCTTTCTCTACAATTGCATGACTTCAAGCTTAGGGTTATCGATTTCGTCCATGTTATTATCAATATAGAGATCCAAAATGTCTTTAGTGATGATTTCTTCAATCTCACAGTGAATGTATGCTTGTAAATCATCAACATGCAAGAGTCTATGTGGAATGGAAGAGAAAGCTCCAACCAGGTCATCCTCCATGGATTTGTAAGGATGCTTCTTAAATATAGGACGAGTTCTATCTTTGACTTCAACAAACAATAGAATAGAAATGGAAGAAGAGGATGCCATTTTTAATTTTTATCAATTCAAACTCAAAAATTTTCTTTGAGAAATACCTCAACTGACTATCGAATGCCCTAGTTCTTTTGTCGGATTGCTTCTAGCTCTCTGATCACCTGGAAGTCTTGATCGCCTAGTTCTGCAACTCGAAAACACTATTCACAAAGTGAAGAATAACTCTTATATTTTCCCTTTTAACTTTGAAAACCCTAATTTCCCTTTGGAATAAATGCACCTCATATATCCAACTGAATGCCATGTTTAATTACCAAATGCCGAAATCAACCATCTGAATCCCAGATATCAACTGAAGTTCAATTACTGCCATTTGTAATCCATCGACTACAAATCCCATCAAGGGCTATTGCAATATTTGCATGAATTTTCCTCCCCTTAAGGCCAAAAGCCCTAGCTACCAGATGAGGGTTCTGCACCAGATTCAGATAGATCCACCATGTACCTTAGATTCATCTTTCTTTACCCACATCTTCTTATGTTGATCTTTGATCTCTTATACTTTTGTCTTTCCATTTTCATCTCATTTTTTCTTGTCTACCAGAGCACTATTCTTTCTTTTGTAGTACTTTTCAATGTGATCATTTTTATTACATGCTTGGAAAATAACATTATTTTAAATAGGTTTGAAGGTCATCTGATTTGGTCTTGTTCTTCACTAATTAGAAACATGTCCAAACATTCCACACGCATAGCATCTTTTGTTTTGAAAGGTATTCATTACTGCTCTACACATACTTGACTTGTGTCAAAAATTATTGCATATGAAACACTGACCAGTAAAGGTAGGTTTTAGTCCCAATCGATGCTGAGAGGGGAGGGGTGAATCAACACTTTAGCTATTTTACTAAATTAAAACTTTTTTACTCAAGTCTGCACTAACTTAAAATTCATCAATACAAACAGTTATTGTAGGAGAACTTGCATGCATGAAAAGATACACAATAACACCAAGATTAATCTCTTGGAAACCCAAATGGGATAAAACCATGGTGTGAGTAGAAACTCACAAAATTTGCACTCTTCTGGAGTACGGCCGGTGAGGAGCCATCCCTATTAGGAGATTACAAAGACACTATTAGGTGTCACCCGGTTAAGGGATTTTATTTAAGGCCTATTAGTTCCTTTACCTTGTTAGAGGTAGCCTTGTTGAAGGACTTAGGATCATCAATTAAGATGTCACCCAGTTAAGGGATTTTACAAATGGACTTGTTAAAGTCCACCCGGTTAAGGGATTTTGAGTTGGAATGGTTAGAAAGCAACATGAAGTTGATCTGCTAGAATAGCTATCGATAGCTTGATCAAGACACAATGAAATTCATACTCTGTCTACACTGATTGTGTCTGCTCTACACTATATCGGTCCTCTTCTCATACCCTCAGCTTTGAACTCTGTTGATCTACTTCACACACACTTTGTTATACTAAATCATTTAGTACTTCCTCACTCTTCACTTTGCACTTTGGATCGCCTCTCATAGGATTTGCATTTTGAAATTTTTTTGATCAAAATGTTTTGTATGAACTCAAAACACTTTATACACTCTCTATTGTCACCTTTAGGTGTTTCCTTAATTAATGCAATCACAAATCTTGGTAGATTTCAAAATCAAATCTTCCCACTCTTTCTGTGTGCACCTTGCACCAATTCTGCCAACTACTCATCCAAATTTACCATTGTATTCCCCAAAAATAGCGACTTCTAGGTTGAGTTCAGTCTTTTAAATGCAAACCAAAAAATCCACAAGTAATCATGGCTTAACTACATGATGAATGAGGTTGAATTCACCAACCTTTAGTTTGGTGTTAACACAAACTCACCAACTCACCTTTTTCCATCACAACTGTGTAACCGATCACCACTCCGAGATTTACGGTGACAACCTATCTTCCTTTTTCTTCACCGATCTACTGGTATACCACTGCACTCTCCACTACCAGTTCATCCTTTGATACCAATTTGTAGTACTTCCATCAAGCCTCTTTTCTTGTTTTCCAATGAGGTTCTGGTTTGGATAGGACTTCAAACCTTCTTTCCTAAGTCATCTTCTATGACTTCATCATCATCAGAATAGCCAACTTGAAGATCTGACCTTAACACTGATCTTCTTGAATGACAGACTGGCTAGCTTAGTCTATCTTCCCTTGAGCTGATTGAACCTTGATCATCTATCTTTGATGTTGCTTCCATGTTGTTTGCAAGCCATCACCTTTTCTACTGAGATACACCACTCCATCGGCTAGTGTTAGTCATCAATGACAAATCTCAGCTAATATACCGATTCATTGGATTAACCAGTTTTGTCAATATCAGCAATGCCAACAATCTCCCCCTTTGACATTGATGGAAACACTTCATAATTTGTATTATCAGTTGCTCCTACATGTACTTTCTTCATTTCTTACTTTTCTATGTACTGATCATTACTTCTGCTCTGAGTAATGAGTATCTCCCCCTAACATTGGTAATACTTTGTTTCCAACAAACCACTCTAACCACTTCTAGAAACCCTCTGCTTCAACAACTGCTGCTCAACACTAATTCAGACATTCTTCCCACTACTCACCAATATTCAAACATTATAATAATCTCCCCCTTTGACAACAATACCAAAGATGTATTTTAGTACACTTACAAGACTGCTCCCCCTAACCAGAATAGTCCACACTTATCAATCTAGTCCTAGAAATTTTTCATAAAGAAAGCATACACAATTGATATAGAGCCCTTCTTCACTTAATTTAATGCAGGTAGGGGTATCAACCCTAGCTTACCTCTGAGGTATTCAAAGGTGTCCTTCTATAGTGGCTTGGTGAAGATATCAGCCACCTGTTCTTTTGTTGGTATATACTCCAACCTCACTTCCTTGTCTTGAGCTTGTTCCCTGAGGTAGTGGTATTTGATAGCTATATGCTTTGTCTTGGAATGCATCACCAAATTCTTGGATATGTTGATAGCACTGGTTTTGTCACAGTGAATCACCACAGGTTCAGTCACCTTTTCTTGGATACCTTCCAATAATTTCTTGATCCATACTACCTATGTATAATTGATTGCAGCAGCCACTAACTCTGCCTCAGTTGTAGATTGAGAGATGCAATTCTATTTCTTGCTTGTCCATGACACAATCCTATCTCTAAGAAAGAATGCACCTCCACTAGTGCTCTTTCTATCATCGATGTTCCCTACCCAATCTGCATCAGTGAAGACACTTAAGTTGAAATCTCCCTTATGTGGATACCAGAGACAATACTCATTAGTCCCCTTAAGGTATCTAAATATTCTCTTAACCACCACCATATGAGTCTCTTTTGGATTTGTAGAAATTCTGGCAACCAAGCCAAATTCTTGTGCTATATCTAGTCTGTTGTGTACTGCATACTGCAACTTACCGATCATGGATCAGTAAAGTGTCTCATTCACATAATTAGACTCATCATTTTTGTAGATCTTGTAACCTGTAACCATTGGAGTTCCAACAGGTTTGGAATCTTCCATTCCAAAAGTCTTCAAGATTTCCCTTATGTACTTGGTCTGGCTAATGAAAATACCATTATTTAGATGAGATACTTGCAGACCGATGAAGAATTTTATTTCACCCATCATAGACATTTCAAATTATCACTTCATTTCATTTGTAAAACCTTTTCTCATCTTATCATTTCCCCCAAAGATGATGTCATCTACAAAAATTTCTGCAATTAGATGTTTTCCTTCTTCTCCATTTTTTAGGTACAAGTTACTATTGTCACTAGTTCTCATGAACCCTATGGTTAATAGATATGAGTGCAGCCTCTCATACCAAGCTCTTGGTGCTTGTTTTAGCCCATACAGAGCCTTCTTCAGCTTGCATACCATATCTCTTCCATCTTTTGATACAAACCCTTTTGGTTTCTCTATGTACACTTCTTCCTCTAAAACTCCATTCAAGAATGCCGATTTTACATCCATTTGGTAAACTTTGAACTTCTTGTAGGCAGCATAAACAAGAAATATTGTGATCCCTTCTAGCCTGGCCACAAGTGATAAGGTTTATCCATAATCCAAAACTTCTTCCTGAGCATACCCTTTGCAGACTAACCTTGTTTTGTTTCTTACTACTTGATCAGTTTCATCCATTTTGTTTCTAAACACCCACTTGGTTCCTATCACTTTTTGGTTCTCCAGTCTAGGCACAAGAGTCCAAGTTTCATTTTTCTCAATCTGCTCTAGTTCCTCCTCCATGGCTTTGATCCAGTCTTCATCTTTTAGAGCCTCCTTTGTTGTTTTGCGCTCAATTTTGGAGAGTAGACATGCATTCTCTCTTTCTCTTCTTCTAGTCAATACTCCTGCATCTTTGTCACCAATGATATTTTCAGCAGAGTGATTGTTTCTTACATACCTTGATAGTACTGGTTCATTTCTTGGAGCTTCTTCTATTGGTTGTGCAGGTTCTACTTCACATGCTTCCTCATTTGCCACTACAACATGATTCTCTTCAGAAGGTTCAATCGGTACAGTGTACTTGAATCCTTGATAATCCTTTGGTTCACTCTTGCTACCCTATTTATTTTTTTCAGAGAACTCATCCACTCTGACATTGGCACTCTCCACAATCTTACTGGCCAGTTTGTTCAAACACCGATATGCTTTACTCTTTGTGGAAACCTAAGAAGGTTCCTTCATCACTCTTGGGATCAAACTTTCTAGAGTACTCATCCCTCTTGATATAGCATCTGCTTCCAAATACTTTGAAATAGCTCACATTGGGTGAGTATCCACACCATAATTCATAGGGAGTTTTATTTGTCCCTTTCTTCACTTGTATTCGGTTCAAGGTATACACAACAATGCTTACTACATCTCTCCAGAAGATATGTAGAATATCATTCGGTATCATCAGAGTCCTCACACAATCAATCAGAGTTTTGTTCCTTCTTTTAGCAACACCATTCTGCTAAGGTGTTCTGGGTGCAGACATTTGTCTCATAATCCCCTATTATTCATAGTAATTCATGAACTCTTGAGAGGTAAACTCTCCTCCTCCATCCAATCTCATACATTTCAGATTCTTACCAGTTCCTTTCTCTACTCAAGCCTTGAAGACCTTAAACATGTGAAAGGCTTCATATTTTTCTTTCAATAATACAGCCCACATCATTCTTGAGAAATCATCTCCAAACAACATGAAATACCGGTCCCCATAGAAACTCTTGGTCCTCATAGGACCACACAAGTCTGTATTAACTAAGTCCAGCACATTCTCAAATGAATAAGATTTGCTGCTGAAACTAGACCCGATCAACTTTCCTAGTTGGAATTCTTTACACATAGCATTTTCAGGTTTCATAATATCAGGCATTCCTTTGATAAACTTCATTTATTGACTTTTGCTATGCTATCAAAGTTAACATGACATAGTCTTTTGTGTCACAACCAACTATCCTCTACCTTTTCCATTATACAAATACCTACAGTGGTGTCTAGGTGAAACAAATTACCTCTAGATTGTTTACCGGTAGCAATCAGACTTCCTGATTTATCATTTATTTTGCATATTCCTTTATTGAATTCTAATTGGTAACCTTTATTGTTAAGTTGTGCAACACTTAATAGAATATATTTTAGCCCTTCTACCCAATAAACATCTTCACAATTTATTTGATCATTTAGGGCTATAGATCTCTTACCTCTTATTGCACAAGGAGAATCATTGTCGAATCTCACCTTTCCTCCATTACAGTCCTCCATGCTGAGGAATTTGTCTTTGTCATCAGTCATGTGGTGAGTGCAACCACTGTCAATTACCTAGTCTCCACACTGGTTTGAACTAGAGATCAGTGCCATATCACTTTCCTCTATGTTATCTTCCTTTACCACTATAAATGCAATTCCATCTCCATCAAATCCTTCTGATTCTTCATCGGTAACTCCTTCTACAAGATAGCACTCCTTCTTTCTCTTGTCCTTGTAGCCTCTAAAATTATCCTTCCTATCATTGTCAGGACATCTAGATGCAATAGGACCTATTCTATTGCAAGAGAAACACTTCACAAGAAGTTTACCTTTATACTTTCCTTTTCCTCTTGGCAACCTTCTTGCTAATAGAGCTTCAATCTCATCTTGTTCCTGTTCTTCAGATAACAGATTGTCACATTCATGAGAATGACCATTTCTTGTAGTAGAATTGTTTCTGGTTTATTTTCTTCTCCTTGTTAATACATATATCATGGAAGCTTTGAATGCAACATCAATCTTTGCTACACTATTATCATAGTTGCTTAGTTCAAAGGCAGTCAACTTACCAATCAACGAGTCAAGAGAAACGCTAACTGTTCCCAAGGATCTGGGTTCCTGAATTGTAGAAACCCTTATGGCATATTCTAGTAGCAAGGTTCTCAGGATTTTGTTGACCACATCATCTTCTTTAAGCTTTCCTCCAACACTTCTAATGGAATTTACCACATCCTTTATTTTTTTTCTATAATGTTCTATATTTTCTTCTTCTTGCATCCCCATCTCATCAAATTTGCCTCTTAAGTTGTCCACCTTGGCCTTTTGTACATAAGGATCTCCTCCATAGATAGTCTTCAACATATTCCACATCTCATAATCTATTTTCAGATCTTGAACCTCAACATACTCATTATCAGATAGTGTGCTAGCAATCATATCCATGGTTGTAATGTTGTCTTGCCTTTCTTTAATCTGATCTGCAGTGAGAACCCCTATAGGTTCATTGTACTCTATGCTTACATGATTCCAGTATTGATATCCTAGGGGTTTTAGGTAGATATTCATTCTACCACACCATAAAGTGTAATTCTCCTTAGAGAACTTAGGACCCTCCTTTTGCATCATCTTGGATCTTTCCTTAAGTATTTAAGCTCTATTGAATCTAAGGACCAAAGCTCCGATACCAATTTTTAGTCCCAACCGGTGCTGAGAGGGGAGGGGTGAATCAACACTTTACCTATTTTACTAAATTAAAACCTTTTTACTCAAGTCTGCACTAACTTAATATTCATCAATACAAACAGTTATTACAGGAGAACATGCATGCATGAAAAGATACACAATAACACCAAGATTTATCTCGTGGAAACCCAAATAGGAGAAAACCACGGTGTGAGTAGAAACTCACAAAATTTCCACTCTTTTGGAGTATGCCTGGTGAGGAGCCATCCCTGTTAGGAGATTACAAAGAGACTATTAGGTGCCACTCGGTTAAGGGATTTTATTTAAGGCCTATTGGTGCCTTTACCCTGTTAGAGGTAGCCTTGTTGAAGGACTCAGGATCATCAATTAAGATGTCAGTCAGTTAAGGGGTTTTATAAAGGGACCTGTTAAGTCCACCCGGTTAAGGGATTTTGAGTTGCAATGGTTAGAAAGAAATAGGAAGTTGATCTGTCGGAATAGCTATTGATAGCTTGATCAGATCACAATGAAATTCATACTCTATCTGCACTGGTTGTGTCTTCTCTACACTACACCACTCCTCTACTCATATCCTCATCTCTACACTCTGCTGGTCTACTTCACACATAATTTGTTCTGCTAAATCATTTATCACTTCCTCACTCTTCACTCTGCACTTTGCAAATTTTTTGATTAAAATGTTTTGTATGAACTCAAAATAATTTATACACTCTCTGTCGTCACCTTTAGGTGTTTCCTTAATCAATGCAATCATAGATCTTGGTATATTTCAAATTCAAATATTCCCGTTGTTTCTCTGCGCACCCTACAATAATTCTGCCAACTACTCATCCAAATCTACCACTGCATTCCCCAAAAATAGTGACTTCTAGGTCGAGTCCAGTCTTTTAAATGCAAACCAAAAAATCCATAGGTAATCATGGCTTAATTGCATGATGACTAAGGTTGACTTCACCAACATTTAGTTTGGTGTTAACACAAACTCACCAACTCATCTTTTGCCATCGCAATTATTTAACTGATCACCACTCCGAGATTTACGGTGACAACCTATCTTCCTTCTGCTTCACTGTCTATCATTATACCACTGCACTCTCCACTACCAGTTCATCCTTTGATACTGGTTTGAAGTACTTCCATCAAGCCTCTTTTCTTGTTTTCCAATTAGGTTCTGGTTTGCATTGGACTTCAAGCCTTTTTGCCTAAGTTACCTTCTGTGACTTCATCATCATCAGAATAGCCAACTTGAAGATCTGACCTTAACACCAGTCTTCTTGAATGACAAACCAGTTAGCTTAGTCTGTCTTCCCTTGAGCCGATTGAACCTTGATCATCTATGTCTGATGTTTCTTCCATGTTGTTTGCAAGCCATCACCTTTGCTACTGAGATACACCACTCCACCAGTCAATGTTAGTCATCAATGACAAATCTCAGCTAATATACCAGTTCATTGGATTAGCCAGTTTTGTCAATATCAGTAATACCAACAAAACATTATTCATGTTGTTCACTTTATTATTCATCCTACTTCTACATTAATTCACCATATGACCAAACTTATTGCAAGTAAAGAATCTACCATTGAATTTATGGGTATTAAGTTGTCTTATCAGAGGATTCTTTCTCTTCTTCTGATAAGGTTTTGCATTACCTTGTCCAAATCTAGAGGATTCACCCTTCTCAAATCCTAGACCTTGCATGTCCTTTCCATGTCTCTGACTTTCTAGCATTTCATCAAACCTTGTTGAGCTAGCTTTTAATTTGTCTTTGTATTCATTAGCAGTAGCAAGTTCATCCGTCAAGGTAGCAATCTATCTTTCAAGTTCTTGACCATTATTCCTTGATTGTGTCAACTCAAACTTCAACAAGTCATCCTCATAGGTAATCCTGAAGCATTCATCAGCTCTTTCCTTCAATGATTGTGCCAAATTATTTTCATTCTTCTTTCAGTCCTCAATTTCCTTAGTCACCCTCATCACAATGGATTGCATCTCATTCTTCAAAGCAACATTCTCTCTCTCAAGCTTGTTAACTTCATCATCTTTATCCTGGTATTCCATGATCTAATCTTCTTTCTCCTTCAACTTGTTCATCAATTCCTTCCTCTTTTCCCTAGAGACATTTGCTTGATCCTTCAGGTCTTTAATGAAATTACCAACATTCAGGTTCTTCTTCAAAGTAAAAATCTCATTTCTAGCTACATCAAGATCCTCAAGTGTCACACTGAGTTGTCTCTGAAAACTGGAATCCATTGAATCAATCTCTTGGATCTTCCTCAAGTGGTTAAGCTTCTTCAAAGGAACTAGGCTCTAATAACAACTATTGGAATTAGGGATCATCGAGAGGGGGGTGAATTAGTAATATACCAAAAATCAAATTCACAAACTTATTCTTTATCCACTGGAAGGATACACTTAAAACTAAAATGCAAAAATAAATAACAAACAACCACAAGATCATAACACCGGTATTTTTACATGGAAACCCAAATGGGAAAAACCATGGTGGGATTTGAACCCACAATATTATTCCACTATGGCTAGTAGAAAAACAATATTAAATATGGGGAATGCATAGGCATTCAAGCACACTTCCTGGAGCTCACTGCTCAATTACAATAACCCAGAAGGCTACAACCCTTAGGGAAGTCTCACTGACTTATAGTTTGATTACAATAGTGAAATATAATTAAATGAACTCTAAAGTAGCATCTGACAATGCATGAATTAGTTCCGGTTAAGCACTAAGTCTCTAACTATACTTTCTCTGCAAATATTTTTTTTCTTTCTTAGTCAGTTACCAGATTACTGTGAACCAAATGCACATGTGAAACTCCGCTCAATCTCACCAAAACAAATCACCACAATAGTATTACACCTAAAGCCAAATGCTAATTTAGACTTATATATCCAGTCATACCAAAAGTGATCTCCTCCAAGTCAACTATCAAAAGTGTAACATGTAGCTTCAAGTCAGCTTTAATATTTAAAAAAAACATAGCATCAAACCAAAGCAATTTTCCAAAATTCTTCACCAATGCTGGCCTCATCATTTGCACCTTGAACTTAGTCACCAAAATCATCGCAATCATTGGAAATCTTACCGGACCAAAACTGCACTAGAATAATCTTGATTTACTAGTTAATTACCTACTGGTTAACTCCTGTTTCTGGATAAGAGAAATCATGACCACCAGATTGAATCTCCAAGAAGAGTTTCTATTAATGACAACCCTAAAACATAAATCAAGTATCAGAAATCACCGGATGAGTGTCAATTGCCAATAGTTTTAAGATTACAAAGAAGGGGAAAATTTGAACAAGTTCAAATATTTTTTGAAGATAGACCTAGAAAAATAGTTTTCATTATAAGATATATCTCCAAGTTATCTTTCCAATGCATTTTGAAAATCCAAAATCTGAGTTTTTTATTATGGAAAAATGGGTTTTGAAGGGACCCAAAACCCTTTACATCAGGATTACAAAAGCTAAATCATTTAAAGCCCAAACAGAACAAAAATATCAGACAAAACCCCACAGGACTAGGAGACAATGGATACAAACAAAAAAGACCACCCAACCCACCAAGATAGCAAAAAGCCAACAAACAGCCAGCACTGACACAACAACACGGACACAAAATCAACCCAAATTTTTAAGATTCTCAGCAACATCATCACTTAGCTAATGCATCTTCTTGGTAGCATTCTTAAATTCCAAAATGTCCTAGGGAACTTTAGTAACTCTCTTTTAGGCTAGCATGAGTATGTTTACCTAGAGGACCCAAATCTTGAGCACCAACAACCAAATCCACAACAATCCTTTCCATATGAGATTTCTCTAACTTGCTAACCATTGTAGACATAGTTCCAACAGAGACTTTAACAATATTATGATTTCTCTCCATGATTCCTTGGAGAGTAGCTTCGCATTTGATAATTCTAGCCTCAACATCCAAAAATTTCTTATCACAGACCTCCTTCACTTTTTGGGTGGATTCCATGTTTTTAGCCATATTGTCAGTCATAACTTGCTTTTCATTTTCAGTCCATAGAGTATCGGCCGCAACCCCCTCAACCACCTGCTTGCCAGTACTAATAGGATGAGCACCAGCATGAGTATGCAGTTTGTCCCCAACACTCACATTGGCCTGCATAAATTCCATCTTCTAGGATAAAGACCATTGTTTGAGATTAATATTCTTAATCTCATAAAACACCCACCTGAAAAGATGAAAAACCTCCATAGATTTGTTCTTGGCAATGTTCAATACATCAAATGAGATCTCCTCTTTAGGATGAAAGTCCTATGAAGTAAAGTCCACTAACTCCTGGGAATTATTTTCTGAGCCATGGGAAGAAGAAGATGCCTCAACATTCTAAGTTTGATCCGGGGAATCATAATCATCATAGCTATATGAAGCTTCAAAGTGGTCTTTCGAGCTTTCCCCTTAGGTCATTTACTCAAACCCTCTCCACTAACATCAGGAGACCCCTTACTAACACCTGAAGAAACCATCTTAAGCCTAGTTTTAGCCTTTTTGTTGGTGTGGGGAAGGAAATCCCCAACATTTCTATCAGTATCCCAACCCTTGGACTCTGAACCCTCACTATCATCAATCTCTTTAGCATTAATGGGAGAGGGCTTACTAGGGCTTTCAGAAACCCTAACCTTCAAATTCTCATAGATAAGAGAAATCAAGCCTTGGTGCAAAACTGGATTAACATGGGGATTCTCCTTAAAATCAGCAATACTAGCATTCAATGATGACAGTAGATAAAATGAATACAAAAAAATTCTCATTGTGGTGAAAATGGTTAAGGGACACAAAATGACACCCCTAGATTTTGGTGAACCAGCCATCCAAAGTGAAAAACTCCATAATCACCCTCAAGAGTCCCCTCCAAATGGCCTTAATCTGATGTGGCTCAAAATGGGTCTTGTTCGCTTTCACCAGGCACTCACGCTCCTTATCTTTCTTGGGGAATTTCTTCACAACAACATCAGAGATTTTTCTCTATAAAATTTTACCCCTTCCATGGACATGCCTGTCACTTCATCTATAAGCTCTTAATTAATCTCTGTAACCCTACCAAACAAATTCACCTTACCATCCTTCCATCCCTTCATAAACTGCCTAGTAACACTCTAATTTTTCCCATGTAGCTTCTCAAGGAATGGTGCCACACCCCCCTTTTGCAACCTATTCCAAATGATAGGGTTCTTCTTCTAATTAGCACAATTAGCCGGCTCCACTCTTTGTCTCTTACCCCCCATAGTCTCAATTCTTGACACATGAACAACACTCTTCGGTGAGACATAGTTAGCAATAAAAAAACTAGCACCAGCTTCCAAGACAAGTAATACCCATAAAGCATGTGAGGTCTAGAGGTAATAATTATAAGTGAAGGCATTCAGACCAAACACAAGCCAAAAAATGATGACAAAATTAAACACTTTCATCATCAAATTTAGTAGGAATCTCCTCAAATCTACCACGTGTTTGATAGTGCATGAGAAGGGACCAAACCTCAATCTCCATGGTGTCTTCCTTAAACCAAGTCTTCCTCGAATAAGTCTAACCCCCATATTAGCAAAATAGTCAGCTACACAATTAACTTCCCTATAGTTATGGGAGATGTAGGACTCATCAAAGGTTTTGATTATATTCATAGAGGCTTTAATGATATTCTCAATATTCTAGGAAGGCTTAATTTTCTCCCTTAGGCATTGAATAATGTTATTCGAGTCATCCTCAATCCACACCTTCCTACATCATAATTGTTTAGTAATTTGCAAAGTTTGGAAGGCGCCCATGGCTTCAGCAAGGTGGTTGGTCTGGGTACCCATGAGGAGTGCCACCACTGCAATACACCTACCATGCTCATCCCTTATCACTCCCCCACACCCAGTCGGCCCCATATTTCCCTTAGCCACCCCAAAAATCCAAAATCTGGATTTGTATGCAAAAGTTATGCCCATTTCTATGAGACAACTACTATATGTGTTTGCAAGGATGAGAGGGCAAAGTTAAGTCCCCTAAGGGTTGGACCCTAATAACCCACATGACCAAAAGATGTCTACTAGGCACTCTATTTAGTGGATCCCTTAGTGTTCCATGTGACCAAGGGCTAACCAGCATCAAAAAATAAAAAAATAAAAATTATAAAGAAAAATTCTATTAAATTTTGTAGACATCTAAAAATGGTCAACGCTTGCGGAGTCATACTTTAACATTTGCGCATTGCCTTATTTTAGGGTTTTTGCATCGCATTAACATTTCTTCTATGTTGCACACTTGGTCTTTATCATTTGCGAGCATCAAGTCCTTCTTCTGCGTTCTTTACTTGTCTCACTTTCGAATTTGCTCTTGTCGATAACAATCTTCAATCATTATTTTGGTCGATCTTATCCTATCTTATCAATGTGCATGCTCATGTATCATCATTTTGGACATCATCAATCCTAATCTATGATAGAATTAGGGTTTTGTCCTCTTGTCAATCTTGTCATCTTTTGATCGATTCGCCATTGATCCTTGTCAATCTCGTCAATTTTGCAATCGATTTGTCATCGGTCGTTGTCCTTTTCAATCTTGTCATTGTGCGATCGATTTGTCATTGATCCTTGTCCTCTTGTCAATCTTGTCATTTTGTGATTGATTTGTCATCAATCGTTGTCCTTTTCAAATCATGTCAATTTGGATCAATTAGTCATTGTTCCTCATCAATTGGTGCCTATCAATTTGGTCTCTTTATCAATCTTGGTCAGTTTGTCAACCAATCTCAATCGTTTTGTCAGCATTGGTCCTTTGTTAATTAGAATCATGATCGAATCGACATCAATTATCTTTAGTCAAGACCTGATTGTCATCCTTGCATTTCTAATTCATCTTCTAAGGTTTTATGATTTATTCATTTAATCTTGTTTGTCATTTTCCCTCTAGGTTAAATAAAATATTTATTTATCCTAAGTCTTCTTGTAACAATTAAATATTTATTTAATTGGCTAACTAATTCCCCCTCTTTTTGTGAATTAATTAATGAATGAAAAATTATTAATTAATTTACCTAATTTTCCAATTTACTAATTTCTCCTAATTCCTAATTTCCTAATTTTCCAATTTCCTAATTTTTAATTCATCTAATTTTCTATTTTCTCCTATTTTTCTAATATTTCCCCTAATTTCATGGGAATGACACAGCAATCTTGTCAATTTGTCATAATTTGTCAATCAATCAATTTTGATATAGCAATTTGTCATAATTTGTCATAATTTGTCAATCAATCAATTTTGCATAGAAAGTGTCAATGTTGTCATGATTTGTCATATTTGTCATTCTTGATTTGAAATTTCCTTTCAAATCTCTTCATGCTAATCTTGTCATCTCTCCAATTTTTCTATAAATTGGATGAATTTCTTCAATCATGGCCTTCCCCTTGATCAATCAATCACACTTCTAGTATCCTTATGTTGTCTTGTTAATCTTGCTTTCATATTATGCTTATGCACTTGTAGGTGAGATCCACAAACAAAGCAATTTGAAGGAGAAAGAAGGACAATGGAGAATTATGAAGGAGATATCTGCATTTGGTTTGCTTTAATTTCATTTCGAATATCTTGTCTTCATGTTTTCTATTGAGTGTAATAGGATTCCTTATCATTGCAATCTGGTTTTGTGATTGAGCTAGTCTAATTTGTATATTGCTCTGATGAATTCCACTTTCCTATCTACATTTTCTTGGTGAACCTGACATGAACTAACCATTTAACCATGTTTTGAGTGCCTTTTGAGCTGATTTGCAGGTGAAAACCCAAGAAACAGGGCAACTCAGGGCTTTCTGGGCACTTCTGTGCCTGTGTAGGAGGAATGTGCACCTGTGTCAAGGGATGTGTGCCTGTGTCAAGGCATTCTGTGCCTGTGTCAAGGCATTTTGTGCCTATGTCAAAGGGATCTGTGCCTGTGTCAAGGCATTATGCGCCTGTGTCAAGACATTCTGTGCCTGTGTAAGGCCAGAAACAGAGGTGAAAATCAGTGTTTTTACTTGCAAATTACTTTGTTTTGCATTCTATTCTTGTATACTGGTTTTCTTTAGTACTGATTCTCTATGCAGCACCTTGGCATTACATGTGACGAAGACTAAGAATGAAACTACTAACAAGTCTTATGCAAGTTCGCTAGTCAAAGACCAAACAAATTAAACTTCTAACTTAGTGATTTTGTAGGTTGCCTTATATTCCAACCAAACTTTGTGTTTGTGATTCATATTTAGGCACCTAGTATGTTTGCTAAGTAGGATGGAATGAACATGTGTTCACTTTGCTTGTCGAGTTTGACATTGGAGTAGGAGAGTATGCTCTCATCCTTCTTAGGGTGATTAGAAATCTAGATCTTCGATACCATTCTCATGTTTTGGATTGTTTGTTACCTTTAGAGGGCCTGCCTTCCCGACCATTTGCTTTCTTTTGCAAGCAAGTGACAATCGTGAGAAGGGAATGACCCAAAGTGAGCACAGCTAGAGTACCTTGGCATTCTAACTCACTATAAATAAATACCTGATGGGCGAAAGCTTTGAAGGAAGGGTTACGTGGGAATTGTAGTTACTTGGGAAGTGATGACCCTTGGACTCTTTCTCATATCAGCATCTAGGTAGGGCCTCATGGTCTAAAATGTGCTTGCGCGACTACATTTGTTTGGTATCTTGGTGGGCCTATGTCTCAATCACGCTTGCGTGACACCAAGGAGTAGCGCTTTACATAAATCCTTATTAAACACCTTGTATTTAGAGGCCAAAAATCCTTCTAGTTTCTTGAGAAGGAGGACTTCGGATACTTGGAAGAGATACTAAGTTCGCCATGGGGAGATTTCCATGGGGACTGATGCTTTGCTGCCCTAAGAAGTGAGTGCCATGGAGTGGAGCCCGTGGGGTCAAGCATCTATGTATTCTCCTTGAATCTCATAACGAGTCTACCTCTCAAGTACCTACTGTCCTTACCTACCATAAGAAATGTGTGAATGAGCATGATTGTCTTGAGTCTAAGTTAAAATATCTTGTCTTCTTTTCTTGTCAAAAGTTGAGTTGTGTCTCATTTCAAAAACAAGACAAATTGATTCAAAACAAGGTTAAACACAAGAGTATTCCATTCAACAAAGTTCAAAACACCTTCAAACATGGTTGTTAAACATTTTTCAAAATCTTGTCTCAACATTCATGTCACTTAGTTTTAGGTTCATCCTAGGTTTGCATTTTGCAAATTCATTGTCAACTACCAAGGTTAGGTTTCACCTAGGTCATACTCCTTTGCATATCAATAAGGGTCATCCATTTGCATGTGTCCTCTTGCATTAGAGTAATACCATTTCATAATTCAACCTTAGGTTTTGCCTTAGGTTGACATTGTCATACATTTACATTTGCATCCTTGTCCTCATAACATTAGGTCATATTTACATACCCTAGGTCTCTTCATTAAGCTTAGGTCATTATCATATCATATTAGGGTCATTTGCATAGTAATTGTCCCTTTGCATATAGTGTCAAAACTAGGTTTTATCATACTTGAGTAATGCAAATCTTTGATAAACCCTAAGTTATTGTTAGGAAGTCTAGACCTTATCAAACTTTTGTCTTTTGTCATCCATGTCATTTGGTCAAACCTAGCTTAGTATCCAAGCATATAGGTGAGACATTGTCATTTTGTCCTTTTGTCACTTGGTCCTTTTGTCCTTTGAGGTCTAGACATCATTTCAATTTCCTAAGGGTCTCATTCTTAGAATTGCATTCATGAGTTTGTCAAAATCTTGAAAAACAACCAAAAACATAGGTTGCATTCTTGCCATAGATTACATTTTCATCTATTTAATTTGCATTTAGTTGCATATCATACATAATCCTTTAAATATTGCATTTGCATAGTGTCATGCCTGTTGAAACAAGGTCAAAATCTAAGAAGATGGGCGAACCAACATATCAACCCATTGACGACATATCAAACTCACAGTTGCAACCCAGTCAATCATTACAAATTGAAGGTTTATCGAACACATCATTACCACCATATGGAATGGTTCAACTTGGACCACCTCCATTATATGAGCCAGTGTTTGTACCCATGAAACCGGGATATGGGAGTGTTCCACCAACACCAAGAGGAAATGAACCTTTTGATTGGAATCAACCAAACCTGCAACATGAAATTCAAACATTACATGAGGAACAAACTCTTTCACAAGGATTTGGTTCAGATCAAGGCATTCAACAAGCAACAAATCCAAATATGTTACCAGATTCTTCATCAGATTCTGATGCTTCCGATGATGTTGATATGTTCCTTAAAGATCCTAAGTTGACAAAAAAGATGGATAAGTTCTTGAACAAGGTCTTTAAGATGTTCCCACAAAAATATCTTGACATGATGAGCAATGTGACCTCCTCAAGTGAGTAAATCAATGTGCAAAAACAACAAGGCAGTGAGCTGCTAAGTTTCTCTCCACATCCAAATGAAGAAAATGTGCAACAAGAAACTCAACACACCTTGATGAGTAAACATGCTTCAAAAACATTGACAGTGACTATCCCACAAAAGTCGCCATTTGTAACAATAAATAATCCATTATTTAATACAACACCTTTTACACAAGATCACATCAAGGCCACAAAAATATTGACAGCTGCCCCTCAACAAGAAATGGTTCCTCGCATGCATAAAATTGGATCAAAATCTAAGATGCAAGAAAGTTTTACGACTGGAATGCCTGATCTTACCAATGTCCAAAGCAATTCCACAATGCAGCAAAGTTCTTATGTCCCATTAAGTTCAATATATTTGCCAAATACTCAAGTACCTATTATGCAAAATATTGTGACAAATCCTTCAATAGTGGCAACACAAAAGGCCACAAATAGTGATGTTCACCAACAACAAATGTTGCAACAATTGAGAAATACACAAAAGGCACAATCAAATGCGCAAACAAGCAATGCACAACAACAACAATATCACATTCAACAACATGTTGCAGCATCTTCTATACCATTACAAATTACTTCAAACTTGCAACCACCACAGTGGATTGGACAAACAACACAGCAAGCAAATGCAAGTGCCATACCACATCTCAAGGAGAAACAACAAAAACCTCCCAAACAAAGTTTTTTGCAAATGATGAGATTTACATCAAGACAACAACAATTGGCACAAAGTTAGAAACTTCCGATTCATCAACATCAACAACAACATGTGCCTCCATATGTGCCAAGACAAACAAGTTATCCTACTTCACAACCACAAATGATGTCTGTGCAATATCAACAACATCCTCAATTGCAATATCAACCTGGGCTACAAACAATGATTCCACCACAAGAAGCACAACAATAAGGTCAATATCAAGGCATGGCACAACCATCGCAACAAGAGCTATACCAAGAACATTATATACCAGAGACACCAAAGACAACAATATCCGAGCATCAACAGCCAAAGGGAAACACTATGTATCGACAAAGAGTACCCACCAGGATCAATGATGAACCTCCAAAATCTGACACAATTGCGCAATAGCTTGAGAAGTTGCAACGACAAGTCGATGCATTGGAGACCAAAGGAACAAAGAAATTGTACACAGATCAAGATTTATGTCCTAATCCATTTGACAAGAGCTTGTACATGCCTCCCTTCCCTAAGCATTTTGAGGCACCTAATTTTGAAAAATATAAAGGGAACGGCAATCCCAAAGACCACATTCGATCATTTTTTGCGGCATGTACTGAAGTGAGCTATGAGGAAACATATTTGATGCACTTATTCGCATGAAGTCTCACAGGACAAGCCATGGATTGGTATTCGCATTTGCCAGGGAACATAAAGACATGGTCGGAATTGTCTCAAAAGTTTATATCCCACTTCGCATTCAACATTGACAGTGAAGTGACCATGTCAAATTTATGCAACACCAAGCAAAAGCAAGGTGAACCATTAGTGACTTTCTTGCAATAATGGCGAAGCTTGTATAGTCGTTCTTCCTTAGATATACCTGAAGAACAACAAGTAAACTTATTTATTCAAAATTTGGTCCCAGAAATGATGTATGAACTCAAATTGAAAAGTCCCAGTACCATTGAGAAACTCATTAAGAAAGGGATGAACATTGAAACTGCTCTTGTAGCTAAGGGAATCATTAAGCTCAACAAAGACAGTGACAATACAAACAATTCAAGGGACAGAAATAGATTTTGGTACAAAAACAAGAATGTCACTAATGATGGAGTTGTTGACGCAAGAGCGGTGAATGCAAATCAACCCCCCTTCACAATCAAGAAATTGAGTGCTCCTAATATGTCAACTATGGAACAAAATCAAGGACCAGCAAGCAATGTTACTCAACAGCCGCAATACCAACAACATACTCAACAATACACTCAACAATATAATCAACAACACACTCAACAATATAATCAACAACAAGGTCAGCAACAAAATCATCAACAAAAACCTTTCCGATCAAGGGATGGACCTCCTCGACAATTTACGCCATTGGGAGAGCCTATTGAGTCAGTAATGAAACAATTAATACAAGAAAAGTTTATCAAGTTACCAGATATCAAGCCAGAACCATTGGTAAAGCCGCATTGGTGGAATGATAATGCATATTGTGAATACCATCGGTCAAAAGGACATAAAACTGCATCGTGTTTTCAATTGAAACATATATTTCAAGACTTGCTAGATCAAGGAGTAATTGAGGTAGACCCACCCAACGCGACCTCTAATACTGATCATACAATTTTCAAAACTCCTTTGCTTGATCATGACAAGGGTAAAGCATCTTCTTCAAATTCTACCCAAACAGCAAATTATGCAAATACTGGTTATAACAATGTCATCAATTGTTCTCGAGCCTCGAATGAATATGTTTCTACCCTAAGAATAAAGGGACAAGATCCTTCTTGCGCAGTCACCACTCGTCAATCCAAAATAGTCCTGAAAGGAGCTCCTGTAGTTCCTCCCAAATTAACTCCTGCGACTCAGTATAATCTCCTAGATCATCTGGGAAAGACACCTCCACAAATATCAATTCTTGAGTTGTTGAAAATGTCCCCTATGCATCGTGCAGTCCTAGATAAAGCTTTAATTGAGTCTACTATCCTGACAGACATTGATGTTGACCAGTTTCAAGCCCGAATTGGACATCTAGCTATTTCCCAACACGTTGCCTTTTCTGATAATGATATTTCTCCTGATAAGCTCCCTCATAATGATCCATTACATCTCGAAGTCTTTGTCCATAATTGCAAAATCCAACGAGTCTTGATAGATGGCAGAGCAGGTCTTAACATCTGTACCTTGAGAGTGGTCATTGGTCTTGGTTATAAAGAAAATGACATTGATTCTTCCAGAAGGATAACAATCAAAGCATATGATGATGCTGAGCGCCCATCTAAAGGGGTAATTTCATTTCCTATCAAAGTCGGTCCAGTGACAGAAAACACTTTCCTGCAGGTCCTAGACCTTGATCTCCCTTACAATATGATTCTTGGTCGTCCGTGGATCCACGTAATGAAAGCAGTCCATCTACTTATCATCAGTGTTTAAAATATCCTTACAATGGGACTGAGATAACAATTCTAGGAGATCCTAATCCATTTCAATTTTGTGCTAATCTAAAAGATTCCCCGAAGCAACAAGTTCCAGTCAATAGAGAGGCCCACTCACATAATTATGTGTATCCTAATGAATTGTTAGACGTTGTCAAAGGAAAATTGAAGATACAGGACCAAGGATGCGGAGAGTATTCAATGGCTCAAACATTCCTCATTGGGAATTTACCAATATCTCCAAAATCACATGGAAAACCACATTTGTTGCAAAAGGAACCTAAGATAGTCATTCAATATCAGCCCCCCACTATATTTACCAGATGGGGTGAACTTGACAAGGAAACTTTGGATGATGATGTCATAGATTGGCTTTAAAAGGATCCCACTAAGACACCACCTATCAGATTGCCGGTGGAGTAATATGGCAAAGGGTTTACTATGTTGTAGAAAAAAGGATATGACGGTTGCAGTGGCTTGGGCCCTGACAAGAAAGGAAGGCTAGAACCTATTATACCCAAGATGCGACCTCCAACTTTAGAGTTAGGTTTTGTACCATTGCAAATTGGACCCTCATCTACCAAAGTGACTACGTGTGGAAAGGGGTGTGACTCTGATGATGAAACAACACTTGAGGATACCCGACCCGAAACTGATTCCAATGAATGGGAGTGGAGTTCCTTTTCTTCTAGCTCATATGCCCTTGACAATATTTTCCTTGACCCTGATGATTTACCCGTGGAAGACAAACATGAAATAACTCTCCCTCCCAAAACTTGTCCTAATGCTTGGATAGAGTCATTTTGGGACCCAAGCTCCGAATCAGATACTAGCAATTCAGACAGTGATACCACGGACGTTTACATTTTTTACCATCTCAACCCTCTCTCTCCTTACAACTGATGATGACATGCCTCTCATCTATCCACAGCTTATCCAACATGAACAACAAGAACCACTCACATTAGATTGTTTTCAAAATGATGAAGCAATTACCGAATTTCTGGGACTCCAAGAAGGCATACCACAAGGTGATCATAAAGCAGGATTTACTATTGATCTAGATTCCATAGCATATTTTGGGGAGCCAACTCCATCTTCTAGTCATAAGAATGACAAAGAAAAAGTTAAAATCAAAAGAATAGGTCTTTGAGTGAAAACCGTAAGGCACTCTCTGACCCTGAAAAAGTAAAAATAAAAGACGTACCTGCGGGTGAAAACCTCTCTAAGGCGCCCAAAGGTGGAAGATTGGACATACCCCTATCAAGTCAGGATAAATCAACATTGCTTGTGGAAATGACCAAAGAAATAAATTTGGGTACACCTGACAACCCTAAGGTCATTCATTTCGCTGCTTCTCTATCAAAACAGGAAAAGATAGATTTTGTCAGTTTCTTTCTTGAGAAAAAGATCAGTTTTGCGTGGTCCTATGCAGATATGCCTGACCTTGATCCAGAATTAGTCCTTCGTCACTTGCCATTAAAATCGGATGCCAAGCCTGTCAAACAGAAACTCAGAAAGATGCATCCCCAAGTGGCTCTCTTGGTCAAGGTAGAACTAAAAAAATTATTAGAGGTGGGCTTTATTAGACCCATTGATTATGCAGACTGGATTTCAAATTTGGTACTAGTTAGCAAAGTAACTGGGGGCATCAGAATCTATACGGACTTTAGGGATCTCAATAAAGCATTCCCTAAAGATGACTTTCCACTGCCAAATATAGACATCATAGTTGACATGACTGCTGGATATGAGATGCTATCATTGATGGATGGTTTCTCCAGATATAACCAAATTCGCATTGCTCCTGAAGATCAACATAAGACTGCATTCACATGTGCTTGGGGTACCTACTGCTGGAATGTGATGCCCTTTGGTCTTAAAAATGCTGGAGCAACATATCAAAGAGCTATGACGACAATCTTCCATGATTTTATGCATACTTTGATGGAAGACTATGTTGATGGCTTATTGTGCAAATCCATCACAAGAGATAGTCATCTAGCCATCATGGGCCCAATCTTTGACTGAATGGAAACCTACAAGCTCGGACTCAATCCAAAGAAGTGTGTCTTTGGTGTCACAGCCGACAAATTATTAGGGTACATTGTTTCTCACAGAGGCATCGAAGTCGACCCTGCCAAGGTTAAAGCAATAATGGATATGCCTCCTCCTGCCAATCTCCGTCAACTAAGAAGTCTGCAAGGAAATCTATAGTCAATCCACCAGTTTATAGCTCAATTGGTAGACAAATATCATCCCTTCCAGTATTTATTACATAAAGGGGTTGCTTTTAAATGGACTGAGCAATGTCAATCAACATTTCAAACTCTTAAGGATTATTTGTTGTCGCCACCTATTCTGATGCCTCCTATAGAAGGGAAGCCATTCATATTGTATATTTCTACAACTGAAATGGCACTAGGAGTTCTCTTGGCCCAACAGGATGAGAAAGGCAAAGAGAGGGCTATTTATTATATCAGTCGGACACTAGTGGGCTATGAGCTGAATTATTCAACTATTGAACGGGCATAGTTAGTAGTGGTCTCTGCAACACAGAAGCTTTGACACTATATGTTAAATCATCAGACATTATTAGTTACAAAAATTGATCCCTTGAAATACTTTCTTAGTAGGGCAGCTTTGACAGGTCGCCTAGCAAAGTGGGTTATGATCCTCAGTGAGTTTGACATTGAGTACAAGGAGCGAAAGGCAATAAAAGGACAAATCATAGCGGATCAACTTGTTGAGGCTCCTATTTATGATGATCATCCCATGTTGACCAATTTTCCGGATGGATCAGTCTTTTCTCTCACATCTTCTAATGAATGGAAGTTTTATTTTGATGGATCCCATACCAAGTTCAGGTCCGGAGTAGGTATATTGTTTGTCACCCCTCAAGGTGATGCTATTCCCAAATCATATAGAATAACTTTCCATTGTACCAATAACATTGCAGAATATGAAGCTCTGGTCACAGGACTCCGAGTAGTAGTCCACTGGAACATCACACATTTACAAGTCTATGGAGATTCCTAGTTAGTCATCCGTTAAGTGAATGATGACTATGAAACAAAAGATGAAAAGCTTATTTCCTACAAGCATATGGTGGATTTCTTCAAGACAAAATTTACGGCTATCCATTTCAGTCAAGTTCCAAGAATTCAGAACAAGTCGGCGGATGCGATGGCCACTATTGCTTCCATGTTAAATATGCCCCACAATATGGACAGATGTGAATTTTTGGTTGAATAGTTGCTTGTCCCTTCTTTTGAAATTCTGACAGCAGATGTGATGTGTGTTCTTGTTGGTCCTAATTCCCCGTGATACCATGACATCTATCAATATTTGAAAACCCAAACCCTACCACCTAACCTTTCCTCTAACCAACATCGAGCCTTCACCCGACAGACAGCCAAATATGTCATCATTGCCGACACCCTTTACCATCGTTCCTTTGACCACACCCTCCTCAGGTGTTTGGATTCTGACGAAGCACAAATGACTTTACGTGAGGTTCACGATGGTATATGTGGAGGCTATTTCAATGGTCTAAGCTTAGCCAAAAATTTGGTTCGTGCTGGGTATTATTGGCCCACTCTGGAAAAGGATGTTCATGATTTTGTCAAGAAGTGCTACAAATTCCAAATCCATGGAAATTACATTCATGCACTAGCCCAAGAGCTTCATTCTATCATATCTCTGTGGCCCTTTTCTCAATGGGGATTGGATCTTATTGGCAAGATTCACTTGACATCTGCAAATGGACACAAGTTTATCATTATTGCCACAGAGTATTTTACAAAATGGATCAAGGCTATCCCCATGACCTATACCACTGGTGCGCAAATTTCAAAATTCCTACTGAATTATATCATATGCAGCTATGGGGTTCCCCTTGCAATAGTCACAGATAATGGTCGTCCGTTCAAGAACAAAGATGTCAAGGAACTCTATGAAAAGTTTCACATCCAACACCGTTTCTCCAGCCCTTACTATCCACAGGGTAATGGTCAAGCCGAAGCATCAAATAAAACCATTATCAAGATCCTAAAAAAGGTTGTCAATGACACTGGTTGAGATTGGCATGTATAGTTGAATCCAGCACTATGGGCTTATTGCACTTCCATCTGCACACCTACTGGCACAACACCTTTTTCTTTGGTGTATGGTGCGGAAGCCATTTTACCCTTGGAAGTGGAGATTCCTTCTTTGTGTGTTTCCTTGCAACATTTGATTGATGATGAAATGCACAGAGTCTCTTGGTTGCATCAGCTTGAGATGTTAGATGAGAAACATCAGACAGCCCTGACACATTTACAAGCATATCAAAACTGTCTCCGTCGCTCTTATAATAAGAAGGTCAAAGGGCGACACTTCGAAGTGGGAGATCTGGTTTTAAAGGCAAACCCCAAGAATGCACAATCTACCGACATCATCAAAGGAAAGTTTGAACCTAATTGGGTTGGGCCTTTCATAGTTACTGTAGCCTATGGCTCGGGGGCATATCAGCTTGCCACCCCAGAAGGTGAACCTTTGTCAGATCCAGTCAAAAGTATGCACCTTTGCAAGTACTGGGCATAGTTTTCTATCAGCAGTTCTTCAAATATGATCCTGAAAAAATACAAAAAAAATCAATAAAGCCAAATAAAATACAAAAAAAAAAAAGTGAAAAATTGAAAAGAACAAAAAAAAGTAAAGAAAAATAATTCACCCTCTAGTGAAAACCTGGCAAACAGGCGCTTTGGGCAAGTACCATGGTGAAAACCTGGCAAATAGGTGCCATGTGTAAAAGATTATTGCTCCGTCATCTATCATGACCCTACAACTTTATCACGCTTATCCTTGTCCTGACCCAATGTTCTGTTCCAGGCCTGTGATTGGTCAACATCATTGTCTTGCATACTTAGATTTCCAGTCCTTGTGCATATGTTTTGATCCTGGTCCCTGTATATAATTTTCAAATGTTCATTAGGTGCATGCCCCTTGTCATGATCAATTACTGGAGCTTTCAACTCGCAAAATGTCCTGAAAAAATCATTAAAAAATCAAATAATGTCCTGAAAAAATTAAAAAAATCAAATAATGTCCTGAAAAAATCATTAAAAAATCAAATAATGTCTTGAAAAAAATCATAAAAAATCAAATAATGTGCTGAAAAAATCTAAAAAAATCAAATACTGTCCTGAAAAAATCCTTAAAAAGTCATATAAAGTCCTGAAAAAATGAACAAAATCATTGTAAAAACTCGACAAAATAAAACAACAATATCCCCTTTGTGCATAGACAGATCACTGAGCATACATCCAATGGCAATCAATCAAACACTGTGCTTTAATGGAATCATGCATTAACAAATGAACTTTTCAATCAAACTAGACATTCGAACTGATTAAAATTGTCATATCAATCACTTAACATCATCATCAACATTATCTATCCTTGTCACATTATCATGGGTCTTATACAAGGTGTGGTATACTCGAAACCAGACTGTGTCTTGTCTTAGATGGGGTACTGCATTCCCTAAAACCAGATAGCATGATTGTCCTATCAACACTTTCAACTTTTGACAATGAAGATCAAGATGTTTGTTTGACTTGTTGGAATTAGTGAGTCTTATCATTTATTGATTTATCTTCGATCATGTTCCTATGTTACTCGATGATGTCACTGAGTGATTTAGAGTGACCGGGATGGTTCATGGTCCCATTTGTTTTTTGTTGTGTTTGCTGTTTGTGGAATGTTTGTCACAAAACTGGGGCAACTATATCATTGGGTGTCTGTGATAAGTACGTTCACTTTGTGAATGTCGCACATACCTCGACCCTTGATGTATGCACCCTAGGATGCTTCACTCATTCCTTATGTGCGATGTGTCTGTCTTTTGCAAAAGGGGTTGTGTTCCAGCTCTGGCCTTCAATGCCATGATACTCTGTATCTGCTTTGCTACGATAAATAAAGGTTCTCACCTACTTATGTGCATTTGTGAAAGCAAGTTTTCCTTCATCTCTAACTGTCCTCTGTCTAATTTCTACTTACTAACATTTCTTCCATCAGTCTTGGCGATCCATTTGCTCCTATCATTTTCTATCATTCTTATCGATCAATTGGCCTCCTTTCTGGATGTTTCCAGCCAATTACTCGAGGGGGCATGCATATGTCATCGTTATTGTCCAGGGCATTTTCATTATTGTTCTTTGAAACAACACTTAGAATCACATTGTCTCAAAGAGGGGCAAAATGTAGACATCTAAAAATGGTCAACGCTTGCGGAGTCATACTTTAACATTTGCACATTGCCTTATTTTAGGGTTTTTGCATCGCATTAAAATTTCTTCTATGTTGTACACTTGGCCTTTATCATTTGCGAGCATCGAGTCCTTCTTCTGCGTTCTTTATTTGTCTCGCTTTCGAATTTGTTCTTGTCGAGAACAATCTTCAGTCATGATTTTGGTCGATCTTATCCTGTCTTATCAATGTGCGTGCTCATGTATCATCATTTTGGACATCGTCAATCCTAATCGATGATAGAATTAGGGTTTTGTCCTCTTGTCAATCTTGTCATCTTGCGATCGATTCGCCATTGATCCTTGTCAATCTCATCAATTTTGCAATTGATTTGTTATCGATCGTTGTCCTTTTCAATCTTGTCATTGTGCGATCGATTTGTCATCGATCCTTGTCCTCTTGTCAATCTTGTCATTTTGTGATCGATTTGTCATCGATTGTTGTCCTTTTCAAATCGTGTCAATTTGGATCAATTAGTCATTGTTCCTCATCAATTGGCGCCTATCAATTTGGTCTCTTTATCAATCTTGGTCAGTTTGTCAACCAATCTCAATCATTTTGTCAGCATTGGTCCTTTGTTAATCAGAATCATGATCGAATCGACATTAATTATCTTTAGTCAAGACCTAATTGTCGTCCTTGCATTTCTAATTCATCTTCTAAGGTTTTATGATTTATTCATTTAATCTTGTTTGTCATTTTCCCTCTAGGTTAAATAATTTATTTATTTATCCTAAGTCTTCTTGTAACAATTAAATATTTATTTAATTGGCTAACTAATTCCCCCTCTTTTTGTGAATTAATTAATGAATGAAAAATTATTAATTAATTTACCTAATTTTCCAATTTACTAATTTCTCCTAATTCCTAATTTCCTAATTTTCCAATTTCCTAATTTCTAATTCATCTAATTTTCTATTTTCTCTTATTTTTCTAATATTTCCCCTAATTTCATGGGAATGACATAGCAATCTTGTCAATTTGTCATAATTTGTCAATCAATCAATTTTGATATAGCAATTTGTCATAATTTGTCAATCAATCAATTTTGCATAGAAAGTGTCAATGTTGTCATAATTTGTCATATTTGTCATTCTTGATTTGAAATTTCCTTTCAAATCTCTTCATGCTAATCTTGTCATCTCTCCAATTTGTCTATAAATTGGATGAATTTCTTCAATCATGGCCTTCCCCCTGATCAATCAATCACGCTTCTAGTATCCTTATGTTGTCTTGTTAATCTTGCTTTCATATTATGCTTATGCACTTGTAGGTGAGATCCACAAACAAAGCAATTTGAAGGAGAAATAAGGACAATGGAGAATTATGAAGGAGATATCTGCATTTGGTTTGCTTTAATTTCATTTTGAATATCTTGTCTTCATGTTTTCTATTGAGTGTAATAGGATTCCTTATCATTGCAATCTGGTTTTGTGATTGAGCTAGTCTAATTTGTATATTTCTTTGATGAATTCCAATTTCCTATCTACAAATTTAATATTAATTAGAAAAATAAAATAAAATTTAAAAACTTTAAAACAAACGATTCTACATATTATTAAAAGGAGTGTATGAATGGGTGGATTTTCTCACATACCTTATGGACTTCAAAAAAACTTAAAAATAAAAAAGGATTTTTTGTTTGTTGCTTTTTTTTTTATTAGAAACCCTTGTGTAAACCACAAGCCATGAGCATGTGACCACAACCCTGTGAGTATATCCTCAAAAATGAAATGCAAAATACATAGTGAAAACACAACGAAAAATGTTGTATATAATAAAATATACCGAAATACATATAATAATATATATGATAGTGTATACACATACCCTATGAGATATACATAGAATAAGTTGATTACAAATACCTTAGTATACAATATACAGTGAATATATTTGGAAAATGAGTGTAAACACATCAATTTTGAAAACTAATGCACCAAATTGTGTGTATACTCTATAATGGTATATTTGTATGTATATATTATTTTTGTGGCATGAATATACTCCCTTTTGTCTATGTATTTTTGTAAAACCTTTAGATATATACACTAAGTATGTTCAAAATTGCAAAATTAGTAAAAATGAAAAAGTATCAGGAAAATAAGCTTATAGTATAGCTACAAATTCCCATATGGTGGGACTCAAAGTGGACCCTAATTTTTTTTTTGAAAAACTTGGTTGTGAGTAAAAAATGGTAAATTTAATATCAAAAGTCATCTCTTGGTTCTCCTAAACACAACTATAAGGTTATTTTTGCAATGTGGTGTTGTTTGTAAAATTCAACCTCCAAGACCCCTTTAGAAAGGTCCCTTTTTAACCTACAAGATTAGAATCACAAATCTCAAAATTACACATGTTAGTATGATTGATCCACGTAGGGTTCACCAAAATGAATGCATTCAAATGTATTAAATGAAATATAAATATTAAATTATCCTATTCAAACTAATAAAATCAAACCTCAAAATGATAAGCAAGTTGATATGTTGATTGGTTGTGTTGGTTCCCAAACCAACAGTCTCTAAGTTCTAGAGGAATTAACACTAACTCATCAACAAACTTGGAGAAGTATTTGGCCAACAAATGAGATTTAGTCACAATAATGAGATCTCCTACACTTCTGGCTTTGCAAGTCCAAGGCAGGTGAACCTATGCAATGTCAAAACAACGAACAACTTCAAAATACCCAGGACATTACATTTACATCAGATCATCTCAATGAAAATGTACTAAGGAAGATGAATGAACTCCTAGTTTTGGCTTTAATCTTAGTTTATAAGAATCTACGCACTTCATTGAAAAAGGGGGGGGAGGGTTTCTACACTAATCCTACTCCTAATGCAGAAAGAGAAGAAAAGAATAAAAGAGATTTTAAATATGAAAAGATTCTAAAAACTGAAAACAACTCCATGACCAGTGCCTTGTATGGGTAGCAGAGTCTACTCTTGGTGTACAACCTTACACCTTACTATTTTGAATTGTAACCATAGAAATCTCAGTATTAATGCATGCCATTAACACCCATTATCTTGGTTCTTCATGCAACCATACTTAAAGATCCTACATACAAGAGATATTACTCATCATCCTATTCAAGCATTTCAATCTCTTCTTTGACGAGAAGCAAAAATAGAATAAACACCAGGCTTGTTGGGATAAAACACACAATCCTTGATTGTCTATTTCATAAATAACATTGTTACATGTAGGAGACAATATCAAGAGAAACTAGTATTCTTTACTTGCTCATTTGATTACAACTACTCAAAATGCAAAGCAATTACAAACTGAAAAATAACACTGACTTGTTGGCAATTGACACTCATCCAGTGAATATCAAAGCTTCATTAATGGTTTAGGGTGGTAATTCATGTCAAATCTTCTTGAGATTCCTATCCGGTAATCATGGATCTTGATATCTGGAAGCGGATGTCAACTATTAGCCAGTTAATTGGTATTTCAGGTTGAGCAGAGCAGTTTTGGTCTGGAATGTTTTTGATGATTGCGGTGTTATGAATCGTGCATGGGATGATTGGGCCGACATAGAGAAATCATTTTATCATCATTTTGGTGATCCAATCAAGCTAACATATGACTACATGTTACATCAGCAAGCCGACTTGATAAATGATTATTTTTTGATTGTGGATATATAAGACCAATGCAGATCTTTTTGGTGTGTGGTATGATTGTATGCGAGTGATTGGTGATTGAGAATACTTTGTAGTGCAGTTTCACGTGCACATTCTTGATCCAGTAGCTCACTGAGACAAAAAATAGAGCAAAATAACAAAGGTGATATAGTCAGAGATCTGGCACTTAAACCAAAACTCATCTAGGCATTATTAGATACTATTTTGGATATATTTCACCGTATTTCATCATTGTAATTGATTATTAAGGTAGTGAGCCTTTCGGAGTTGTAGCCCTTGTTGTATTTGAGCAGTGAGCTCTAGGCAGCGTGTCTGAATGCCTATGCATTCCCCCTCATGTAATATTATTTTTCTACTGGCTATTGTAGAATAATATTGTGGGTTCAAATCCCACTATGGTTTTTCCCATTTTGGTTTCCATGTAAAAATCCTAGTGTTATGATTTTGTGGTTGGTTATTTTGTGTTTCTGCATTTCAATTTCATGTTTATGCTTCAGGTGGTTTAAAGATAAGTCAAAAAACTCATTAACTAGTAGATCATTGATTCACCTCCCTGTCACTACTTATTATAGTTGCCATTAGTTTTATATCCAAAGTCATTCTATATACTCTAGTCGGTTACCTCTACCGAAACATTCAGTCGGTATGCACAGAGCAGTCGGTTATAGAAGAAAGTATTCACAGAGCCCAGTATTCACCGAGCTGTCTACCGAGTAACATTCCATGTCTACCAAGCAGCAACAATGATACACCGAGTTGATATACACTGAGTGAAACACTTTACCAGATTTATTGAACCTAGACACACATGTGGAAACGTGTTACAAGATCGAGGAGCAAGAGAACCGTTATCACATTGGGAATTGCACTTAAGGATTGTGTATGATTTTGAGGTCATCTAACCAAAGAAATATTTTGTATGGTTATTCATTCGATAAATCATGTTTGTAAGATCGAAGCAATGAATCAGATCACTGACATAAGAGATCTATTTATACATCATGGATTAAGGATAAAAGTGTAACAGAAGAGAGATATAGAGGTGTATGAAGCAAGACATGTGTGATACATAAGAAAACACTGAGTGTTATGACTGTTATAGAGACACAGAGGTCACCAAGAAGGATTCCAAAGAACAGTCAAAGAACAGAGTAAACAGAAGGGTTTACCGAGTTATTCTATGGGTTACCGAGGTATTCTATAAACAAGGTAACTCATTTTGAGCACATAGAATCTGCTATAACATTTCAGATGTAAAGTTGCAGATATTTGTAATGATTTATTGTAATATTTTGAAGTTGTAAGAGAAACCTTTAATAGGGTAAAAGACTTTAACAAAGTCTATAAATTGTAAAGCCTTTAACCAGGTGCAACATTTAGAATAAGTGTTGTAAAATCCTTTAGCAAGGTAGATCTAACGATCTTGATACTCCTAATAGGGTAAGCTATCAGAAATAGCTGAACATGTAGCTCTAACCAAGCACTCTTTATTATTGTAGTAGTGAAGTTGTGGGTGCCATCCCCATCGCAGTTTTTCTCTCTAACCAAGAGTTTCTGCATAACCAAAATATATGAGTTATGGAGTGAATCATGTATGATTATTATTTATTTGATTTAGCTTTATGTTATGTTGCAGCAGTTTTTGGTTTATGCATAACAGTAAAGTTATTGTTGTCAAAAGGTTTTGAAGTACTGACTCACCCCTCCCCTCTTAGTACATTAGCTTTCCATATTGGGCCTAACACTCCCTCCCTCTCAGTGATCCTTGAATTCAATAATTGGTATCAGAGCCTAGTTCCCTTGAGGAAGGTCCTAGAGGTTGAATCAATGGATTCCAGTTTTTAGAGATAGCTTAGTTTGGCACTTGAGGATCTTGATGCAACAAGAAATGAGATCAATACCTTAAAAAGAAATTTGAATGTAGCTAAAGACAACATTAATGAATTGAAGGATCAAGTGAACTCTACAAGAGACAAGAGGAAAGAGCTTATGGACAAACTGAAGGAGAAAGAAGATCAATGCATGGAGAATCAGGATAAAGTTGACAAGCTTGAGAGAGAGAATGTTGCATTAAAGAATGAGATGCAATCCATTGTGATGAGGCTGACTAAGGAGATTGAGGACCAGAAGAAGAATGATGAGAATTTGACTCAGTCTTTGAAGGAAAGAGCAAATGAATGCTTTAGGATTACCTATGAGAATGATCAGTTGAAGCTTGAGTTGACACAATCAAGGAATAATGGTCAAGAACTTGAAAGACAAATTGTTGCCCTAAGAGATGAACTTGCTACTACAAATGAATACAAAGACAAATTCAATGCTATCTTAGTGAGACTTGATGAGATGCTGGAAAGTCAGAGACATGGAAAGGACATACAAGTACTTGGATTTGAGAAAGGAGAATCCTCCAGATCTGGAAAAAGAAATACAAAACCTAATCAGAAGAATAGCAAGAATCCTTTGGTAAGACAACCTAATGCTCATAAATTCAATGGTAGATTATTGACTTACAATAAATTTGGTCATATGGTGAATCAATGCAGAAGTAGGATGAATAATGGAATGAACAATATGAACAATGGTCCTACCTTTACCAGTTAGTGTTTCATATGCAATAATTTTGGTCACAAGTCAAACATGTGCAGAGCAATAATGAATAATTTTCAAAAAATGAGATGCTATGCTTGTGGAATGTTTGGACATATCTCTAACTAGTGCAGGATGAGACCAAATCAGATGAACTTTAGACCTATGCAAAATGTTGTTTGTTATGCATGCAATAAAACCAATCACATTACAAAATATTGCAGAAGTAAAAAGAGTGCTCTGGTAGACAAGAACAAATCAGATGAGAAGGGCAAGGCAAAGGTAGAGGAGATCAGAGACAAACATGAGAATATGGGGGTCAGAAAAGATATATCCAAAGTAGACAATAGATCTGCACCTGAATCTGGTACAGGATCTTCATCCGGTAACTAGGGTTTTCTACCTTAGGGGGAACTTTTCATGCAGATTCTAAGAACCCCCTCTTCGAAGATCTGCAATCAATTCTAAAAGGTTGTAGAAGGTTTAAATCATATATGTAGATGTTATCCAGAAGATTTAGTGAATATTTGATGTTTCAATAAGAGACTCCATGAAAAATCAAGGTAATTGGTTGCAACATTTATTAAAATGTAGAATTAGGTTTTTGAAGGTTAAAAAGGCATTTCAAAGCTTTATTCTTCACAATGCGATCAAGAGAAAAGTGCAGAGCAGTAGAGTGGAGAAATTTGGCAATCTAACAACAATTTCAGCAATCCTAAAGAAAAATTTTGTTCCCAATTATGAATTGAGGTATTTATCCATTTCAAGCTATCAGTTTTCAAAAAACCCTAAGTTATAAATGGCTTTAGTATTTGGAATTGCTACCTCATTGGTTGTGGAAATCAAGGATAGGGCTCAACCCATTTTCAAGAAATATCCTTTCAAATTAGTCGAGGATGATCATGATGGATCATTTTCCTCTGTACCCTATGATGTTCTTCATAATGAGGACACCAGGGCATATATCCATTGTGATCTTGATGAACTTGGTAGTGCTGAAATGTTGACCCTGTATAAAAAGCATCTAGTAGATAGCTTGGGGAATATCAAGCCAAAATATTAGCATTTGCAGGACAAGGTTTTCTCTCATTTCATACACTTTCTGACATTTGATGAGAAAGAATGGATCTGGTTCATACTCAACATAATTCATGATGAATTTATGTGGTTGGATAAGCCTTACAAGATCACTAAGCAATAAATTCATGTCATGAGTTGTTTCAGTGCATTCGGTGAAGTGCCTAGCTTAAGGAAAATATCACTATGATTGCTGCCATTGGTTCTCAATTTGACAATAGAGTGATGACAATATATGACATTCTAGAGCATGATGTCAAGTTTGCATCAATGGTGGTTGGATATAAAGTATACCAGTCAAGAAGACAAAACTCTGTCTCCAACACAACAATATGCTCTGCCTATCTAATGTTGAAGGAAGACAAGAGGTATGATTTATGTATGGTTCTCTTGAATGAATTACTAAGTAATTTGAAGAAAATTAAATAAGACAAGAAGAACACCTTTAAGTTTGGCGCCCTTATTATTTTTTGGCTCTATATTTCATTAATGAAATCCCTGGTATTCAAGGAAAGGTCCAATGGGCCTATGACAAGCCAATTGCTATGTAAATCAAGGAAGGGATCATGGGGATGGTGCTGAGGTAAAGGAACCAAAGAAGTCAAAGGTGCAAGATGTTGAGGTAGATAAAGGGAAGGGAGTTGTTGATCTGACAGTTAACACTCCTGCAGTTACAAGGACCCTACCCCAAATCTCTATCAATATTGATGGTCCTCTAGATATGGGACAAATGTCTCCTACAGAGAAGTGGATGCTTGTAGCAATTGGTCAAGCTCGAGCCAGTCGGGATCTAGTCAAATCATAATCCAAAGACAAAAAGATTATTTTGATATATGTTGATATGTTTGCAGAAGGTGGTTCTGGGAGTGAAACTAGATCCCAATTCTAGCCCCTCCGGTAAATTACTTTAATTGATTAACAATGTAAATACAAATTTTGACTCTTTGGAGAAGTATACTACTAAGCATGTATTAGATAGATTTAAAGAGGTAAGGATACAAACATTCCAAAAAATAATAGAAGATGATAGAGTCAGATTAAATAAAGGTTTGTAGACTATCTCAGATGCATTAGCAAAAGGCGGTAAAATATATGTCTTGTATAATTTTACCAAAGTTCACAATAGACATAGACAAGAAAATAAGTGTTTACCAAGGTAAACTTGTTGGTATTTCACAATATTTTGATCCTAATGTATCCCTAACTAGCAGTGTAGAAGGGCGGATAATGGCTCTCAATAATCAGATCTCGAGCCTTAATATGGATAAGGATATAATTTTGAGAAGAGTTTGTAAACTCTAGAATTTGATTGCCCCCCGATTGGACACCATGTTGAGCAATAAGGTTGACCGTTTGAAGGCTATGGGACAACCTATTCCATCCGAACTGAAGGATGTAGAGATTCATGCCTATGTATTCAGTGCATTTATTATAGTTTTGGATAACTTAAAGAGCGGGTGGGACACTCACCGAGGATTTTTGAATAACATTTTTACTGATATCTTCAAGTACATGTAAGGTCTTCAACAGGTATCCTTGTATATAAGTTTTGGACAACACCCCATCTTTCACATTGTTGTCAAAGGGGGAGAATAGAGGTGAAAAATGTATAGTAGAAGAAGTGCAATGTACAAACTATGTCACAGGTTTCAAAATTCTTTGTCTAAGGGGGAGCCTTATCAATTTTGATCTGATGTACACATTTTCAACACTTAGTCATTTTTCACAAGTGTTGCCATCAATGCCAAAGGGGGAGATTGTTGGCAATTGACACTCATCCGGTGGATATCAATTCTTGATTAATGGTTTAGGGTTGTCACTAATGGAAACTCTTCTTGATATTCCTACCCGGTAATCATGGATCTTGATATCTGGAAGCGGATGTCAACCATTAGCCAGTTAATCAGTATTTCAAGTTGAGAAAATTAGTTTTGGTTTGGAATCTTTTTGGTGATTGTGGTGCTATGAATCGTGCATGGGATGATTGGTCCAACCTAGAGACATCATTTTATCATCGTTTTGGTGATTTAGTTAAGACAACATATGACTATACATTACATTAGCAAGCCAACACTTGATAAATGATTATTTTGTGATTGTGCATATATAAGACTAGTGCAGAAGATCTTTTTGGTGTGTGGTATGATTATATGCAAGTGATTGGTTATTGAGAATCCTTTGTAGCATAGTTTAACATGCACATTCTTGATCTAGTATTTGATTGAGACAAAGATAAGAGTAGAACAACAAAGGTGATATAGTTATAGATCTAGCACTTAATCAGAACTCATCTAGGCATTATTAGATGCTATTTTGGAGTTCTTTCACTGTATTTCATCATTGTAATTTATCCGTAAGGCAGTGAAGCTTCTAGGGTTGTAGCCCTTATTGTATTTGAGTTGTGAGCTTTAGGCAGTGTGTCTGAATGCCTGTGTATTCCCCCTCATGTAATATTGTTTTGCTACTGGTCATCGTAGAATAATATTGTGGGTTCAAATCCCATCATGGTTTTTCCCATTTGGGTTTCCATGTAAATATCTTGGTGTTATGATTTTATAGTTGGTTATTTTGTGTTTCTGCATTTCAACTTCATGTTTATGCTTCTAGTGGTTTAAAGATAAGTCATAAAACTAATTAATTGGTAGGTCACTAATTCACCCCCCCCTCTTAGTGATCCTTAAGTAGTCTCATAAGAAAACCCTAGAAAAACCCTAAAGGAATCCTGAGAAAGTGACTTGTCTTCACTTTGAAATCTGCATCTCTTCTCCTTCAAAATTTTCCTTAACTTGCACCTGTGAACCCTCCTAGAAAAGTTGTCAAAATCTGAAAATCACCACCTGCAGGCACTTGTCACACCATTTTCTGCATTTTGACCAAAACTTGCCACTTTTGCACTACTGACCCACTGGAGGTTTTTTCAAAAATCTGAAAAATACTCCCTCGGTAGCTTGTCAACTCATGTTTTTGCCCACTTTGACTGAAAATTTTCTACTTTTGCCCATTGTCCATTTTGTGCCAGGAGCTCAGTTTTATCTCAATCCCCCAAAACTGAAAATTTACCTCTTCTGTGAAAGTCAATCCTTTCTTTTTATTGAAGTCCTCCCTATGGATAAAAAATAAGAAATTTTCCACCTTTTACTAAAATGACCCTTCACTTCACCTCTTTTGTGAAAATAACTCCCCTTTTAACAAAGAATTTTCAGATCTTTTGAAGAGGCCTTTTTCACTGTAATTTGTACCTAGAAGAAAAAACATCTTCCTTCGAGAGAACATGATTCTGCATACCCATACACCTTTCTCACAAGAAGCTTTGAAGGCATAATCTCTCTTGTCAACATTCGGATAAATTCCCCCTTTAGTACCCCTTTGTAGAATCTAAATATTAAGTCCAGTGACCTCTTTGGTTACACATTTCTTCAGTTTTATTTGCCTAGTTTGATAAAATTTCACCATTGGTTGGTTTTCTTGTGCCATCAAACTTACAACCCTAGGTAGCCTTAGCTAAAACATGGCAGCCAACTCTTTTCACAAAGGTTTTTGAGAAAGTTGGGGGAGAACATCTATTAAGAGAACCATCTCCTCTTCAACATGCCACTTTGTATAACTCATTGGCACCAACATAACAACTCTCACAATCATGATGACTATTGAAGGCATCTCAACTTTCTATTATGTTTGATGATCTCATAATACCTATGTGTTTGATGACAAAAGGAGGTGACCAATACACTTGTTATCATTCATATTAAGAAGTTTGTTTTACTTTGTAATTTTAGCTCATTGAATGTCATCTCCCTTGATTTTCCTTTGAAAATAATTACCCTATAGTCATCATCAACCAATACCCTTTCTTCATTGCAGGCCACTCGTTAACTTTCTACTCTGTGAATTCTTCATCACAAGAGCATTGTCATCGGATCTCCCATTTACATACTTTTAAGAAAGGTATATTGAAATATGCAGCAGTGCGTTGATGAGTGTGTTCCATTCTCTCTATGCGAACTATGAGAAAATACAAAATAACCTTGAACTTATTCACATGCAATAGCTTGATCTTCATTGCAATGCACGATTCACCAGCTCTATGCTTGCGTAACCTATGGAGATGTTGGGGTGAAGTGTGGGATTCACACTTCCTTAACAACCCCTTCAAAAGAATGGTATCGAGCCTATCAACTTTTAGCACCATTTTATTATTTTGCGTAATTACCATGTCTGTGTATTGTTGGATATCTGAGCTATGCTCCTAAGTTCTCAAGTCACTTCTTCACTACCCATTCACTTTGGTCTCCTCCATCTGATTTGTGGAGCACTAGATCTCTTCGACATTGTGGGCGCTAACAATAAACTACCAGATCCTTCAATCATTTGTTGGAGGAGATCATTCTTGAATGGAATGAATGAATATGCAAACCCTTTCAATGAGTTCCTTCACATTCACTTTTGTCCTAAATCATTTTGACGCCTTTGAGCTAGTTTTAGTTTGCATGTTTTTTTTCACTAAGCGTTGGCTTGACCCCTTGACCACCTCACTACCCCGTTCCCTTTTTTATGAGTTTGATTTCTCTGTGGAGTGGCGAAAGAAAGAATTCCCCTTTCCTTTCTTACCCCACACTATGATTGGAGGGCACTGATTCTCCCTATGAGGTGGCAGGGAGAGTCTTCCAACTCTCCCGCCAACCCATGCCCTTCTCTACCCGTTCCTCCATACACCGTGGGATAGGGTTCTTATGAGAATTTTACAGTCTTTTAAAAATTCTGCCTCCTTCCTATATTTTTATTTTCCTCGAGCCCCACCAAGATCCTTGATGTGCTTAAGAGTTTAAAACCACATCATGAACATAAAATCATTTATTAAAATGATTTTGGAAATATTTTAAAAATCTATTGAAATCATTATACAAATGATTTAATTTTTTCCTTTGCAAGTAGACTTGTGATGTGGACCCAACAACCCCCCATCGGGCATAATAATTCATATGAAAATTTAAAATCAATTATCAAAGTGATTAAAAATATTTGGCTTCTTTTATGCCCCTCATTTCTAATCATTATTAAAATGATTTTTTTTTTAATCCCTTTTTTGGCAATCAAATATTTAGATCAAAAGACTGATTTAAAGAATTTCATCCACATTTAACCTTTTAATTAAAACCAATAAAATATGATATTATTCAAATCAAAAGGATTAAAATAATATATACTCCTTAATTAATCTAGAACATGTCTTGTGAGGCCTTAATGTTTCTTAGGCCCATGGTGGGCTTGACTAAAACAAATTTCATTTCTGGGAAACTAGACCTAAGGGAATGCTTTAGAAAGTTGAATGGATGTGTTCCAGATGTGGAAAATTGACTGAGCAATCATCAAACTTGATGTTTTTTCAACTTTGAATTTTGGCCCAAAACACCTGAGTAACCTCCGAGACTGGTATCAAAAACTGACCAAATCGGCACATCAAGTCTTGAGAGCTGGCACACTAGAAGAGTGTAATATGAGGAATCCAAAACATCATACGGATTCTCAAAATGATTTTTAGGTCGAAAGATATTAATCTATAAAGTTTCTTACTCAGAATTTTGTGAATCTTCTCATGTTAAACGAACCTGAAACCCCTTCAATCATTGATTGGAAAAAAAATATCAAACATCTATCTCATGAGCTGCCACTTGACACACTTTCACATCTAGATACCCTAAATAGGTGTGCAAGAGGGTTTGACCTGATTAGGTGTCATATGCAAAATATCAACCCTCAAAGTTTTCTCTTCTAAAAAATCTGAACATGTTGATTCTGAAACCTTGCAAATGTCTGTTTGGAATGGGCTTCAAAAACTGATCAAATGACGAGATGGAGGGCCTCAAATTTGGTAAATGGTAGATAATTTTACAAAGAATAATATTGCATAACCCTTTTTAATCTTAGGTCAACTGGGAACAAAATATAAATTTACATATAGGGTTCTTGACTGCTATTTGACACTGTCCAGTTTGCAAAACTAAACTTTTTACAAATGAAATAGGCTTTGAAAACTTGTCAAATAGATTGATGGGACTTTTCCACTTGGCATGGGGCTTAAAAAAATAGTAGGTAAAAATGGAAAACTCTCTGTTAGGCTTTAAAATCAATTGGCACAAAGTTATAAATACTCAAACAGGGCTATTGAGAAAAATAGAATAACTACAAATCAACAACCCTAACATCAGGACCTCCAAAGGAGACTTCACAAATGCATCAAAAATGATTTAAGGAAGCTAAAAATAGATACATGGAATCTATATAAGGTGTATAACCATCCCCCAAAGGGATTATTCATGACAATACTCCGGAGCAAAAATACAAGCTCACAAAATGAGCTACTCGAGCTTGCTTTGAAAGGTGATTCTGAATGCAATTCACAAAATTTTGAGCCTAGGTCTTCAATATTATTCAAAAATTTTGAAGTCCCAATAGTGGCTCTAGCTTGAGGATGCATGCCCCTTGTGTGCATGGCAAGATATTAGATCTCTAGGGAGTAGATCGGGTGCCTATTCCTTTCAGCACAGAGTCAAAAAAGTCTTCTCTGCCCCAAACTGATGTGACTTGAGCATCAAACCACATGTGATATCCCAGGGCAACCTGAAAAGATCAGAAAATGCTTTCCTCTGCCATAAACATGGTTCTCCTTTGACTGCATTGAGGCCAATCTGATGACATAGTTGGAATACCACAGATCTAACATGTTGGCATCTCTTACCTAGCTACTATATTGAAAACTATCATTGCACTCACTACCATTAAACATCTAAAACCCATGCAATGACTAAAAATTCTAATCATTGTGTGACAAAAGTGTGTTACGATGATCATAGTACACACTAGCATGCTTCTTATAACACACATCATGACTGAAACCAATGTCACACTCCATAAAAACACCACTCAACTAAGAAAACAAAAGCTCATTACCTGACACACATCGAAGAACATAGGTCTCATTCAAATCTTTAGTTTGCATGGAAAAAAAATTCTTTGAAAAGAACCTCTCTGCGGATCATGTACACCATGCAAACCACTATCAAGAAAAGAGAAAGGATCAATCATGACACTTTCATGTAACTGCAAATGACCAAGCTGATAAGAAACTTTAGTTCCTTGTAGATCTGAATCCAATTTGGAGTCATTCACATCAGAAACTTGGATGCATGTTGGATCAGAACATTCACTTCTCCATGATCCCTCATATACATGCATTTCATCTTCCCACTCATATGAGAGCTCATCACCATGGGGTTCAACACACTAGGCTAGGGGCTCCCACATATTTGTTTAATTGGATTCATCATCACACTCTCCTAGCCCATCACCACTTTTATCATAGCCATCAAAAGCCATCTCCCCTTTATGTGCACTATCATTCTCATAAAGAGTGCCATCATTAGCATCCTCAAAACAAAAATCTTATTTTTTGTTAGCATGCATATCCTCATTATCAACACACATGTCAAAGTTGAATTCAAAAAATCCCATGCACTCAAGCTCTTTGTTTTCTTGTACATTAGCTACTTCAAACATGGGAGGGAGATTGACAGTAGGTGCATTTCTTAATGCATCATAAAAGATAACCTCACTGTCAAACACCAAATCAACAGGGTGCATAGATTGTTCACCTTTCTCATGTCCATACCTCAGGTACTCTGCTACTAGCAAATCTGAGATGCCTTCACTGCTGATAGAACATGTATCATCTTCACTCATATGTCCCCCACTACTATCCTATTCAACTAAAAGCCTACTAGAGTCATGCGAGCATATGTGTGTCATGTTATGGGAGATTGAACCTCCAACAACCTTCTCAAAATCACAGTCACCTTCCGGAAGAAGGTGGTGACCCTCATGGTATTCATCTTCAATTTCACTTGGGTTGTCATAACATTCATTTTTAGGTGCAATCTTTTCAACCATCTGTTGTTCACAAGTATTATCCTCTTCATGTTGATGATGTGACTGATCTTCAACAATGCAGGGAGGACCAATATTGACTTATGCATTCTCATCACATTCTCTCTCAACCTCTTTATTATCAGCACACAAGTTCTTACCATCAAGCTGCATTTTAGATTTGAAATCCTCAAACATGTCAATCCATGCAACCATTTGACCCATACTAGCTAGTTTCGAATTCCTTGGCAAGTGAACAGTATTAGGTTCATAGACTTGTAAAAATGAGTCTACCCATTCAAATTCTTGAAACATAAAACTCATAGGAATACTTTGAAGTTCTTTCAAGAATCTGGACAATAGTGCATAAGGTTGCTCACCCACTTGTTTCTTCATGTCCAACTTAGCGCTGACATATGCCATTGGGCTCTCAACATAGGAACTATGTTCTTGCTCTACTTTGGGATGATTAAAATTTTTAATACTACTGAAAAGTATAAGCTGAGATAGCAGGGACACTTATATTTTGAAGTCCACATTTGACACTTGGCACATGATACATGTGTGCATGCATTGCATCCCTTCTTGCTGGGATATTCAGAGATCCTAAGAGCTGCTCATAGCCTTGATTGACATCACCAAATCTATCCAAGAACAAGCTCTTGAAACATTGCCAAGATGGCATGCTTTGTGTGGGCAAACTTCCATACCAGTCCTTTGCATCACCCTTTAGTGATCTCACAAAGAACTTCATAACAATGTCTTCTTTGCAAAACTGAAAGTCTTCAATTAAACCATAGAATGACTAGACATGGTGTAATGTTGATTTAGATTCTTGTGAATGAAATAAAGGCACTTAATCTTTAAACTCAATGGGGAATGGATGTGGGTACCCCTCAATGTTGTCAAAATTCAAAGGTCTATACCTCTCAGGGATGAACACCCTTCTAGGTTGACCTTCTTCAAGTTTTTGATTATTCATTATGCATGGGACATCATAATGACCATACATTTTTCTTGTTTTCACAAGCTTATCATACAAATTTTTCAATCACACATGACTTGATAACAATTTTACAATAATATCTTAAGAAAAAGTAAGACATAAAGATTGAAAAACAGACTTAAGACCCTTTGAATGAACCTATTTAACAACGTAACACATTTTTAGCATAACACATTGTTTCATAATACACTATTGAAAAACAAACTTCTTTGACACAAAGAAATGAATGAAAATTACAATAAAGAAGTATGACAACTGAGAATACATATCTTTAAGACTTTATGATATTCACAAAAACTTCTCAAAAGAAGAATACCTAGAAAATATAGCAGCAGGTGATCTCTTGCTTTTGACTGAGAACTCCTTCATAGATAGAGCTCTTCGTGCTTTGTTATCAAGTTCTTTTAAGATAGAGTTGCCACCTCCTTACAGAGGAACAAATTTTGAACAACAAAAATCTATTCATATTATTTTTTCATTTTGGGTCTTCTCCATAAGTAGAGTTACTTGTTTTTTTCTTCACACAAGCTGCTACAAGACACCTTCCAAGCTGAAAAACCATGCAACAAGAGACTCATGGGCAGCTCAATAAGCTTTAGGAAAGCTTGTCCCCAACAGAGTCACCAATCTGTTAGTTCCAAAACCAACAGTGTCCGAGTTCTAGAGGAATTTCCACTAACTCATCAACAAACTCAGAGAAGGATTTGGCCAATGAATGAGATTCAGTCACAAGACTAAGATCTCCTACACTTCTGGCTCTGCAAGACCCGGGCGGGTTAACCTATCTAATGTCAAAACAACTAACAACTTCAAAATACTCAAGACATTACATTTACAACATATCATCTCAATAAATTGTACTAAGGAAGATGGATGAACTCCTGGATTTGGCTTTAGCCTTAGTTTCTAAGCATCTATGCACTTCATTGAGAGGGAGGGGGGGGGGTTTCTACTCCTAATGCAAAAAGGGAAGCAGAAAATAAAAGATATTTTAAGTATGAAAATATCCTAAAAACTGAAAACAACTCCATGACTAGTACCTTGTATGGGCAACAAAGTCTACTCTCGGTTTGCAACCTTACACCTTAGTAGATTGAACTATAACCACATAAATCTTAATATTAATGCATGACATTGCCACCATTATCTTGGTTCTTCCTGCAACCATACTTGAAGATCCTACATACAAGAGATATCACTCATCATTCTATTAGAGAATTTTAATCTCTTCTTTGAAGAGAAGCAAAAATAGAATAAACACCAGGCTTGCTAGGATAAAACACACAATCCTTGATTGTCTATTTCATAAATAACAATGTTATATGCTGGAGACAATAGCAAGAGAAACCAATATTCTGTACCTGCTCTTCTAATTACAACTACTCAAAATGAAAAGCAACTACAAACTGAAAATAACACTGACTATGATTAAAACTTGGCACACTATACATGGAAGCCTTGCTTACAAAATGACAAAATTACATTCAGAATGATTTTTTTTAACTGGGAAGAAGAGAAACCTAAGTAGTTTCAGAAGAAAACCCTAGAAAAATCCTAAAGGAATCTTGAGAAAATGACTTGTCTTCACTTCGAAATCTGCATCTCTTCTTCAAAATTTGCCTTAAATTGCACCTGTGACCCCTGCTAGAAAAGTTGTCAAAATCTGAAAATCACCACCTGCAGGCACTTGTCACACCATTTTCTGCACATTGACCAAAACTTGCCACTTTTGCACTACTGACCCGCTGGAGGTTTTTCAAAAATTTGAAAAATACTCCCTCAGTAGCTTGTCAACTCATGTCTTTGCCCACTTTGACTGAAAAATTTCTACTTTTCCCATTGTACATTTTGTGCTAGGAGCTCAGTTTTATCTTAGTCCCCCAAAAATAAAAAATTTGCCTCTTTTGTGAAAGTCAATCCTTGCTTTTTACTAGATTCCTCCCTAAATTTTCCACCTTTTATTGAAATGACCCTTCACTTCACCTCTTTTGTGAAAATAACTCCCCTTTTAACAAAGAATTTTCAAATCTTTTGAAGATGCCTTTTTCTCTACAATTTGTACCTGGATGAAAAAATATCTGCCTTTGAGAGAACATGATTCTGCATACCCTTACAAATTTCCCACGCCAAGATTCAAAGTAATAATCTCTCCTGTCAACATTGGGACAAATTCCCGCTTTAGCACCCCTTTGTAGAATCTGAATATTAAGTCCAACAACCTCTCTAGTTACACCTTTCCTCGATTTTATTTACCTAGTCTTAATAAATTTCACCATTGGTTGGTTTTCTTGTGCCATCAAACTTACAACCCTAGGCAGCCTCGGCTAAAACATGGTAGCCAACTCTTTTCATAAAGTTTTTTTGAGAAATTTGGCAGGTCGCATCTATTAAGAGAACCATCTCCTCTTCAACAAGCCATTTTGTATAAATCATTGGCACCAATAGACCAAGTCTCACAATCACGATGACTATTGAAGGCATCTCAACTTTCTGCTATGTTTATTGATCTCATAATACCTGTGTATTTGATGATAAAGGGAGGTGAGCAAGACACTTGTTATCATTCATATTAACAAGTGTGTTTTACTTTGGCATTTCTCCCTTGATTTCCCTTTGAAAAGCATTACCCTATAGTCAACATCAACTAATCCCCTTTCTTAATTATAGGCCACTAATTAACAATCTACTTTGCAAACTCTTCGTGATAGGAACATTGTCATCGGATCTCCCATTTATATGAACACACTTTTAAGAAAAGCATATTGAAATATGCAATAGTGCGTTGATGAGTAAGTTCCTTTCTCTCTGTGCGAACTGTGAGAAAATACAAAATAACCTTGAAATCCTTGGCATGCAATAGCTTTCTCTTCATTGTAATATATGATTCACCAACTTTTTTCTTGCGTAACCAATGGAGATGTTGGGGAGAAGTATGGGATTCACACTTCCTTAACAACCCCTTCAAAAGAATGGTATTGAGCCTATCAGCCTTTAGCACCATTTTCTTATTTTATGTAATTACCATGTCTGTGTATTGCGGGATATCTGAGCTATGCTCCTAAGTTCTCAAGCCACCACTTCACTTCCCATTCGCTTTGGTCTCCTCCATCTGATTTGTGCAGCACTAGATCTCTTCGACATTGTGGGCGCTAGCAATAAACTAGCAAATCTTTCAATCATTTGCTAGACGAGATCATTCTTGAATTGCATGAGTGAAGATGCAAACCCTAAACATTTCTCTGCATAGCTTTCAATGAGTTCCTTTACATTAATCTAGATAAAGGTTGCACAAATGCAAGATTAATTTACCATCCTAGATTAGTCTAAATGAAAGTTGCATGTATACAATATTAGTTCACCATCCTAAATTAGTTTATGTGAAAGTTGCATGAATGCAATATTAATTCATCAACCTAAATTAATCTATGTGAAAGTTACATGAATGCATGATTAATTCACCATCCTAGATTAATCGATGTGAAAGTTGCATGAATGTTCTTGAATTTTTTTTCTTTTCAGAACAAAAGAATAAAAAACACCACAAATTTCTCAATTCTTATCCAAATTACAAACTATAAAATAATCTGGAAAAGTATGAATGAGATATAATAAACCCATAAATCGTTTGATTTAATTATGCACGAAAATTATTACCTGATCAAATGATTATGACGGGTTTAGAAGAAAAGTATGCAATTTCTCCACGAAAAATCTGTAACTTTACAAAACATTCAAAAAATATTAGATCCAAGCATTTTCATGTTGGGTTCACCAGAAAATGAGGTAGGAAAATGGAAAACATCAAAGCAATATGATATTAGGCAACCACAAACCTAAATTGCAATGAAAATAGATCCTATCACATTCAATAAAGGAATAAAAGCATAACATCAAAACACAATGCAAACCAAAGTGTAGGTTTTGCCTCCATTGACCTCCATTGTTTCTCTTTTTCCTCCAAATATGTTGTGGATCTCACCTACAAGTGCAAAAGTGAGCAAAAACCAAGATAATTGATAGTGAAATCGACAATGTGAGGATATTCGAGATGTGGTTATTGAAAATGAGCAATGAGAGCTCAATTTATATAAAAATTAAGATTGGTTTGAGATTGAAAATAATCAATGGATGAAATTGAGTGCACAACAGAGATGTCATTTGGGGAAGGATAAAGATAGAAGAAAGCAAATGAAAAGATATATGAGAATAAATAATAAAATATATAATTATCTTCTCATAAATACCAAATTAGCAGGTTGAAAATATCTCCTCACAAAACATAGATTTTTGGAGATGCATACCTCATTTTTGAATTTAAAAATTATGATTAATGAGATATTGCCAAAAAGATTGATTTTTGAAAACCATGGAAAGATACTAGTTTGCAAATTCGGAAAGTAGGAGGATTTTATGAAAGATTTAATAATTAAAAAATATAAAATATCTCCACATAAGAGGATAAAATGGAAGAATAAAAGATTAAGAAAAGTAGGGAATAAATATGAATTAACAAATAAAATTTATTAATTATCCTTATTTTGGAGGAAGATAAATATGATAAATTAATAAAAATGATTAATTAATTTATTGCTCATATTTATGAATTAGTTGATTAAATAAAATGAATTTATTTAATTAATGGACAAAGGAGACAAATAAATAAATTTAATAATTTATTTATTTAGGACTTAGAAGAATTGTTAGTAAAAGGGGGTTTAATTAATTAAACCTAAGAGGCACTATGTGCATGATATGTTAAAAAATAGGAGACACGGGTGTTGACCATTTTTTAGTGTCTACATTTTCCCCCTCTTTGAGACAATGTGGTTATGAGTGTTATTTCAAAGAAATTTTTGAAAAAGATCATGCCCCAGTAGACGACATGATGGAGGTAAGATCCAAAATTTGAGACTATTATGCAAAATGACAATGATAATGACAAGACATAAGGATATGATATGGATATGATATGATCTAGGCATATGATATGACAAAATCAAACCAAGACAAGACTAGAGTTTAGGAACAATGCAATGATAAGGATATGTGAGGACCAATGACTTGAAATATGCAAAATGCAACCTAAGCCAAGACCTAATTTTGGTATGATAATGATAATGCAAAATATAACCTAAGTGAAAATCTAGCTTGGGTATGACAATGAAATAAAGACTTAGGGAAATGATTTTAAACCTAAGTGCAAAATAAGGACAATGAGAATGAAATGGACTAATATGGAGGATAATGACAATATGTTGTCCTAAGACCTAAGTTTGGACTATGCAAAGTCTAACCCTAAGTGACATGTATTTTGAGATAAGGATTTCCAATATTTTGACAAGACATGTTTGAATGTTGGATAAATACTTGGACAAGATTTTGGACCTTTGTTTGGACATTGTTTTGAATTTGGTTTGGAGAATGTTTGGACTTGTTTGAAAATGACTTTTTGTGACACTTGTGTCTTTTATTCAAGTTTTGGCAAACATAGAAGACAAAAAGTCAATTCCCAATAATTTACTATCTCTAATTGAGGGGTACATGATAGGTATCTTTGACATGCATGTATCACAATGTCTGAGTTAACAAATAGAGGGATTTTGGTTTCTAAACACAAGAGGTTTTAGTCAAGGCATCCGTTCGGGTGGGCATAGATCCGACAAATTTAATCGTCGCTATGCCATTCCAACACCCATTGCTTGCAACTTATGTTGCAAATACAATTATTTAGAGTGGTTTGGAAGACATTAGCCTTAGCCCGTCACCACTTTGGGTCATTCCCTCTCACCAATGCCTAGACGAAGTGCTAGGAAAATTGGGAGGTAGGCCTAGTTCTAAGGGTAAAAACACACAAGCAAAATGAAAGAAAACATAGCATACATGGTATTCATTAACCCTTAGAAAAATTGAAGTGTGCAACTATTCTAAAAATCACAAGCACGTAGTTTTGATAAGATTCTTTTACCATGTCTTGTACAAAATGCACTAATAATTTGCACTTTATACTTTGACTTGTGTTTTCCACAAAGCTATCAACATTGTTAGAGATTCGAGAACTATAAATCACCATCAAAATTAATCCACCAAAATTGCAATTATTTGACCTCTTAGATTAATCTATGTGAAACCTGTCCAATTTAACACCCTAGATTAATCTAGATGAAATTTGCATGAGTGCAAGATTAATTTACCAACCTAAATTAATCTAGATGATGGTTGCATGAATGCAAGATTAATTTACCATCCTAGATTAGTCTAAATGAAAGTTGCATGTATGCAAGATTAATTCACCATCCTAAATTAGTCTATGTGAAAGTTGCATTAATGCAAGATTAATTCACCAACCTAAATTAATCTATGTAAAAGTTGCATGAATGCATGATTAATTCAACATCCTGGATTAAACTATGTGAAAGTTGCATGAATGTTCTTGAAAAAAAATTCTTTTTAGAATAGTAAAATTAAAAACACCACAAATTTCTCAATTCTTATCCAAATTACAAACCATAAAATAATTTGGAAAATTAAGAACGAGATATAATAAACCCAGAAATCATTTGATTTAATTCTGTACGAAACTTATTATGTGATCAAATGATTATGATAGTTTTAGAAGAAAAATTTGCAATTTCTCCATGAAAAATCTGCAACTTCACAAAACATTCAAAAAATATTAGATCCAAGCATGTTCATGTTGGGTTCACCAAAAAATGTGAGGTAGGAAAATGGAAAACATCAAAGCAATATGATATTAGGCAACCACAAACCTAAATTGTAATGAAAATAGATCCTATCACATTCAATAAAGGAATAAAAGCATAATTTCAAAAGATAATGCAAACCAAATTGTAGATGTTGCCTCCATTGACATCCATTGTTTCTCTTTTTCCTCCAAATATGTTGTGGATCTCACCTACAAGTGCAAAAGTGAGCAAAAAGAAAGATAATTGATAGTGAAATCGACAACATGAGGATATTCGAGATGTGGTTATTGAAAATGAGCAATAAGAGCTCAATTTATAAAAAAAATAGGATTGATTGGATGGCCAAGATTGATTTGAGACTCAAAATAATCAACTGATGAAATTGAGTGCAGAACAGAGCTGCCATTCGAGGAAGGATGAAGATAGAAGAAAGTAAATGAAAAGATATTATGAGAATAAATAACAAAATCTTTAATTATCTTCTCATAAATACCAAATTAGCAAGTTGAAAATATCTCCTCACAAAAAGCAGTTTTTTGGAGATGCATAGCTCATTTAGAATTTAAAAATTATGATTAATGAGATATTGCCAAAAAGGATTGATTTTTGAAAATCAAGGAAAGATACTAGTTTCCAAATTCGAAAAGTAGGAGGATTTTATGAAAAGATTTAATAATTAAAAATTATTAAATATCTCCACATAAGAGGATAAAATGGAAGAATAAAAGATTAAGAAAAGTAGGAAATAAACATGAATTAATAAATAAAATTTATTAATTATCCTTATTTTGGAGGAAGATAAATATGATAAATTAATGATGCATAGGGCACAAAGAGTTTGTGTCGGTGAAGAAAATTTGCAGAGATAAAGTTAAGCCTTGGAAGGTTATCAGTCTCCAATCACCTATGATCGGAGCTCCACTACTTGTCTTCCTTTACCAGATGAAAACAAAATTGCTATGCAGCTTAAGTATTCAACTGAATTAAGTCATTTAAATTGAAGCACCTCTCTTCGGTTGCGACACCACTGCTCACTGTCGACCCCTTCTCCTCCCTTGATCTTGGGAACCGCCATGGAAGGACTTTTTGGCTGAGTTGAGAGCTCTCTTTTTGACTAGGATACAAGACCCCAAGGCCAAATCAACAAGTGACGGTACAGTACTGAAACACTAGAAACCCTTGAAACTGCCATGGGACTGGAATACAAGTGATAGAACAGTGACAAAACCCTAGGAACCGGCATGGGAGGACCTTTTGGGTTGAGTTAGACCAATCTCTCTGACTGGGATAGAAGCCGAATCAAGAAGTGATGCAACAGTTGTGAAACCCTAAGAATAGTGAGCGAGAAATGAAGAGGGGTAGCCAAACAAGTTACAAACGGCACGATCAACGGTCTTCTTCTTAGGTAATCTCCATGGATAAAAGAGCCTATCGATCCATATAGAGAGTCATAGAAAGGTAACCTATAATTTCATCCTTGTTGACAGAATGGCCAAGTGTGGCAGGTGTCTTCCCATGTATAGAATCGGGACATATTCCAGGTTTGCTCTTTAAAACATAAGGTACTTGACAATCTGCACATTGTCGTCACCAAAAGTTTCTTGTCAAATCAGCATAATACAGTGATCGAACATGGCTGATAGAGGACATTTGGGTTCATTGGCCGATGTGGGCTGGGAAGACCCACCTCATGTTCTGCAGTGGGTCTACACGAAAGGTAGATGGAAGGACATGGCGATACAGGTAAACCGGAGCAGAAATAACAAGGTTTTTCAACCATCTTCAAAATACTTTCAAGGCTTCTTTGGGAACAGACGCAGTGTGGCATGGAGGCAGAATAACAATGGAAGGAGATTCACTCAAGGGCGTTTTAATAATGGTGCAAATCATGGGAATTTTGAGAAGCAATTCAAGGGATTTTTGAGGAAATGGTCTTTGGATTTGGGCAATCAACGAACGTTTGCTAGGGTTGTTGGCTTGGCAAATAAGGAGACCGTGGCTAGGGTTTTTGTTTCTTCACAGCAAGTGGGAAATAAGGTAAATGTGAACCTCAAGGAAGCTAGTCTGGAAAGGGTAAGTATGATTCCATCTGATCCTATTCTGCCCAAGGTTTCTTCATCATAGGTTTGGGTTCCTATCCCTTATATCGATCTTTTAGGTTCTTATGTTGATAAGAAAGTGAATTGTTTGCATACGAATGCTATTTCTGGGGAAATTTGGGGTGATCAAATTAGTTTGTTAAAGCTTTATCATAAATTGTAGAAAAGATGGGGGGATATGCATTATTTTCAATTATTGTCTGTGAATGCTTTTATTATTGTCTTTGATTCTCCTTCTTTCAGAAATGAGGTATTAAGAACTTCGCATCATTGGTTTGGAAAACATTTAATTTCAATTGCGGCTTGGAAACCTTTTTTTGTTCCTTCTTGGTCTAGTTCGAAACTTATTCCTTTCTGGTTTGGTTTACCTAAAATTCCTTTTGAATTTATGGATCCAGATGTTCTTGAGAAAATTAGAAATACTATTGGAACTTTTTTAACATCTAAAATGGACTTTGTGGAGGGGGAGGTTCTGGTAAAAATTTGTGTTCTTATTAACCCTAACAATGTTTGCCCCCGTACTTGTAATATCAAGTCTCATAATGGTATTTGGTGCCAGTCAATAGAGAAATTAGATAAGGAGCTTCTTAAGTCTCCTTTAATTTTGGATGCTCCTTTACTTATGGATTTTAAGAAAAACCAGCAGGTTGTTGACTCTGTCCCTAAATCCCTTAATAAAGATAGTTTGTCGGCAGGACCTTCGATTGAAGGATGTGGAAATGTCTCTTTGCATAAATTGGTAGAAACAGGTCACATTAATCTTGAAAATAATCCATTGTGTCACAGTTCTCGGAAACCAAATGATCACATTTCGGGTTCGGTCTCACTTTTGTCTTTACTGAAGACATTTTCTAATAACGGGGGTATAGTGGATGGTAATCCCCCGATGAATGGAGTAGATCACCCATTGATGATAGATTGTCCTAAGATGCCAAATAATCACACAAAGGGTAAGGACAACAATTTGTCTTCATGCACTCAAAAGGAGGTTTTGGATTCTTCAAAGGATGTGAATTTAGATAAAACTGCAGTGATTGATATGGAAACTATTAAGCAGGTACCTGCCATAGGTTTTCCTAATGATCCTTCTTTAGTTCAGGAAATTAAGAATTTGGTGTCTAATAATTCCCCTCTGAATGTTGAAATTAATATGGCTAATGAATCTTCCTTATGGAATAGTAATCCGTCAGAGGTTGTCCCTATTATTATGCCAGATGAGAATCTGGTTTATCAAGTACATGATATTTTTAACAATCATGCACATCAAATGGATGAGGGTATTACTGATAGAGTTGTTCAATTGAGAATGATTTGGGGGGTATAAACTTGACCCTTCCAATTTCTGCATCTGCTAATCCTTTTGTGGTTTTGGCTACAACAGAGTTGGGTTTTGAAGATAATCCATTTATCTTGGCTTCTCCAAAGTCATGCAAGAGTTTACCAATTGTCCAAACAACTCCAATTTTTTCACCATCGGTGGTTTCTCCTAGGAGAGGTAGGCCTCCAAATAATCTTAAGACTCAAATGGAAATTGATGCTGGAATTCAAATGACTTTGTCCCTTTCTCCTGCTAGTGGGCATGGGAGGCATTCGGTCTCTCTTGGTAGGCCTAAGAAAACATGCCTAACTCCTGTAAGTGTAAAAAGAAAGAGGAGTAAAAGATTCGTGACTAGTCCACCTATGACAAGATCAAGGGCTGTGAAACGTAATTTGCAAGGTTGCTTTGGGGAAAGCAAAAATTCTCTGATTATTGGGAAGAGGGGAGCTTCGGCCTCCCCTCGAGGACAATGAGAATTATTTCTTGGAATGTTAGGGGCTTAAATGCCCCTAACAAGAGACGCTTAATTAAGTCCCAAATGGACTTAATTAAGTGTGATATTTTTATGTTGCAAGAAACAAAGTTGTCAAAGGAGTCTGCTGATTTGGTTTTTTCATCTTGGAGAAGGTGGAATTTTCTTTCTTCTCTGGCTTGTGGTGTTTCACGAGGTTTGGCACTGCTTTGGAATAATTGTAATATTGAGGTATAGTTAGTGGCATCTGCTACAAATTGGATGTTGACTTTAGTTATAAGCAAGATTTCGAAGGTTAAATTCTGGCTTTTTAACATTTATGCTTCATCAAGAATTCAAGGGAAGAGTAAGTTATGGGGTGAATTAAAGAGGATTTCTTCTCCCTTAAAACATGGTTCCTTTATTATCTTCGGGGGTGATTTTAATGCTATCACTAATTTAGATGAGAAAAGAGGTGTTTTCCCTAATAAAAGGATTATGGATGCCTTTGGGGATTTCATTTATGATATGAGCCTTTTTTATTGTAAGTCTCAGAATGGGGTTTTCACATGGACAAACATGAGAAGGGATTTTTCTCAGATTGCTGAGAGATTAGATTGGTTTTTGTTATCTGAGAATTGGATTGATTCAGATTTTGAATTCTTTTCCTCTATTCTACCAGTCTCAGGTTCTGATCATTTTCCAATTTCTCTTTCAGTTATTGAGGATAGGGCTTCTTTTAAGTCTCCATTTAAATTTGAGCCCATGTGGTTTAGGGATTCTTCCTTTTTACCTCTGCTTATGAAATGGTGGAATTCTGCTCCTTTTTGTTCTGGGTCCCTTATGTTTCAGATTTCTAAGAAGATAAGTTATTTGAAATTGAATATTAGGGAATGGAATATCTCGCATTTTAAAAACATTTTTCAGGAGAAACAAAGGATTCAAGATACGATTGAGTATTGTAATACTCATGTGCTTCAACATGGTATGGTGCCACAAGTTTTTTATGAATTGAAGTCACTAAAATTAGAGCTTGAAGAGGTGTTAGCTAGAGAGGAAATCTATTGGAGACAGAAATCTAGAGAGTTATGGCTTTCAGATGGTGACAAGAACACAAAATTTTTTCATTCTTCAACTAATATTAAAAGATGTAAGAATAGGATATCTTGTATTCAGTGTCAGAATGGGAATTTATTGACAAAGCCAAAGGACATTGCTTCAGAGGCAGTTAGGTTTTTTAAGTCATTATTATCTTCAGAAAATGGAAATCTCAGCAATGATATTATATCTAATATTCCTCCTTTAGTATCTTTGGAAGACAATAAGATGTTGATGTCTCCCTTTTCCTTAGAAGAAGTTAAGAGTGTTGTCTTTGCCATGAATCCGGATAAAGCCCCGAGACCAGATGGTTTTACTCCTTTATTTTTTCAGAAATGTTGGGATTTTGTGGGAAATGATGTTTTATTGGCTCTTGAGGAATCTAGGAGAAATAGGTCCATTTTAAAAGAACTTAATACTACAATGATTGCAATTATTCCTAAAAAAGAGGATACTAAGACTTTTAATGACTTCTGCCCCATTGCTTTATGTAACACTTTGTATAAGATATTTACGAAGGCAATTTCCCTTAGGTTGGCAAAAATTCTACCTAGGATCATTTCATTGGAGCAAGGTGGTTTTGTTCCCAGAAGGGAGACGACATAGGGTGAAATTGTAGCACATGAGGTGCTGCATTCTATTTCCACCCAAAGAACCCTAGCCATGATACTTAAACTAGACATGATGAAGGCTTATGATAGAGTAGAGTGGGGGGCTTTATGTGTTGTTCTTGAGAAGTTAGGTATTCCAAGGCCTAGGTCAAATGGATTCATGCATGTATTTCTTCTACAAGATTCTCAGTTTTAATTAATGGTTCTCCTTGTGGTTTTTTCACTTCCTCTAGGGGTTTGAGACAGGGAGATCCCCTTTCTCCCTTTTTGTTTATTCTCCTAGTTGAAACCTTTAGTTGGGCTATTAGGGCTACTAAAGTGGAGGGGATTTGGAAAGGTATAAGGATTCAAAATATTCCCCAAAGTATTTCTTATTGTCTCTTTGCAGATGATACTCTATTATTTGGACGTGCTTCGTTAGTTGAGGTAAAAGTGATTAAAGGAATAATACAAAATTATGCATCATTTTCTGGTCAGAAAGTGAATGGTGATAAATCAAAGATTTTTTTCCTTAATACATCGCAACTGGTTCAGCATAGGTTGCAATCCTTTTGGGGATTTGAGACTAGAAATATTCCATGTACTTACCTTGGGATTCCTTTCTTTATTAAACAGGATAAGATTGGTTTTGGGGATAAGATTATTTCGGTCATTTCTAAAAGAATTCTCTCATGGAATCATAGATGGTTAACTTTGGTGGGTAAAATTGTTCTCATCGAGTCTGTTTTGAATGTTGTTCCCATATATCTCATGTCTGTTTTGAAGTCTCCAAAAGCAGCCATTGTTAGTTTATAGGATACTCTTAGATATTTTCTTTGGAACAATAATAAAGATGGCAAGAAGAAACTCCCTTTAGTTGCATGGGATAAGGTATGTTTGCCTAAGGAACTTGGGGGAACAGGAATTCGGAGTCTAGAGAATCAGAATTTAGCCTTAGGTGCTAAGTTGGTTTGGAAATTATATGACAAGCCTAGCTCCTTATGGGCACAGATTATGTTTGCCAAATATTTAAATAATGGACCGAGAGAGTACATTTTTAAAGTCTCAAATTTGCCTTCAAGTTCTGCTATTTGGAATTTCCTTTGTAAATGTAGATCAGTTATTTTGCCTCATCTCTCATGGATTGTTCATAATGGTAGAAAGGTTAGATTCTGGGATGAAGTATGGAATGGACACACACCTTTGGTGAATATTAGGGATTGGTCTCCTCTGATCACTATTCTTTCCTCCCTTTGGGGTGTTTTTGTAGTGGATTATTTTGAAATTGTGACTAGTGGACCCCTTAAGCTAGCTAGATGGAAGTCGATTGATTTCTTAGATGTCGATCAAAGCATGAAATTAGATTTTGAAAAGATTTTGGGGGATAGAATTGTATTTCTTTCTGATTCTAAGGATGAACTTATTTGGACAAAGAATATTTCTGGTAAGTACACTGTTAAAGATGGTTACAACTCTCTTATGGTTGCTAAAGATTTATCTTCTTGGCCTTATAAGTTGTTTTGGCATTTGTCTTGTCTTCCCAAAGTTGGAGCCTTTGCTTGGTTGGCAGTTCAAGATAGAGTCCTTACAGGTATGAGACTCGACATGCTTGGTATTACTGTTGTTTTCCCTTGTGTCCTTTGTAGCAAAAATTTGGAATCTTCTTCACACCTGTTCCTACATTGTGATTATGCTTATGAATGTTGGCAGTGGTTGTTTGAGAAATTAAATATATCCTTTGTTATTGGTAAGGATCTCATTTCCCATTTTAGATCTTGGCTCTTTATGTTTGCCTCATCTTTTTATACATGCCTTTGAATCATATCTCCATCTATTGTGATTTGGAATGTTTGGCTAGAGAGAAACAACAAGATATTTAAAAAAACAAGGTCTCCTGTGTCTGAGGTTCTATTAAAAATCGAGTCTTCAATCTCTGAGGTTGCTTTGTCATTTATTTATAAGAATTTGGAAAATCTTACTTCTTTTTCGCACTGGGATAGTAGAGTTACTAGAGTTTGGAAGCTGTTGTTAGTTTTACCCTCTCATGTTTCAATTTTAAAAAAGAATGATGCAATAGGTAAGAGATGCTCTGCTAGAAGGAAACCTCCTCTGCAGGGGCACTTTAAACTGAATTTTGATGGGGCCTCTCATGGTAACCCTGGGCCGGCTGGGGTAGGCATGGTAATTTATGATCACAATGCAAATTTTATTCGAGCTAAGTGTCATGCTATTGGTTTTAAAACTAACAATTATGCGGAATTTCATGCTTTGTCTTTTGGATTGGATATGGCAATCTCTTTGGGAATTAAGGACTTAATAATTGAAGGTGATTCTATGGTGATTATTCAATGTGTTATGAAAAAGAAATCAAATTGTTGGAATTTGCAGTATATACTTGATCCCATTTTACAAAAATTAGAATTGTTTGAATCTTTCTTGGTATCCCATTGTTACAGAGAAGTTAATAAGATTGCAGATTATTTGGCAAATTTAGCCATTGATAGCAATGCTAATCAGTGAGAGGTGGGTTTTGAGGAAATTCCTTCTAGGGTATGGGAAGGTTTGCAGCAATAGTCATATGATTTTCTTGAGTAATGTCGATGTAAAATTTTATGATGATAATTATTCACGCTTTCCCCTTTCATTTCAAGTATTCATGTGTGTTGTCTAGAGAAGAGTTCGAGGTCATGGTATTTGATATAATAGTGTTTTTCCAAAGGTTTTTTGATACTTTCTTTTTTGGCAGGAAGGTTTTTGGCTCATGGGATTTGGCACAGGGCTTTGGAAAATTTTGTCTTCTTCCATTGATAGCAGCTATGGAGTCTACATTTGAAAATTATCCGATGGGTTTTTTGGCAAATTGTCATATGGGCTCTATGTAAAACTAATATTATATGTGTTGTGACCACATTTTGTATGTGGTTTTGGGCAGGGTGTATAAATTGATCCGTTAGATACTATAGGTTTGTTTTATGAGCTATGACCGAAGGTTTTCTTCCCAGGGTTCTTTCCTCTGGTATGCTCTTTGAATCTTGTGTAAAAAATAAAAAATATTAATAAAAACATTTAGTGGAATAATCCACTTTTATTGAAAAAAAAATATATGATAAATTAATTAAAATGATTTATTAATTTATTGCTCATATTTATGAATTAGTTAATTAAATAAAATAAATTTATTTAATTAATGGACAAAGGGGACAAATAAATAAATTATTAAATTTATTTATTTAGGAGTTAGAAGAATTGTTAGTAAAAGGGGGTTTAATAAATTAATTAAACCTAAGAGGCACTATGCACATGATATGCTAAAAAATAGGAGACATGGTGTTATGCCTTGCATATGTATTTCCCCATTATTCTCCTTGCATCAAAATTTGGGTCCCCTTGTTTTCTTCTTTTCTTTTCTTTTTGACCTTGGAACTCCGGAGTCTCGAGGTCCCTTTGTTTTCTTTGGTTTTGACCTCAAAACTCCAGAATCCCGGAGCCCCGATATTTTGAGTCTTCTGCCTCGGAACTCTAGAGTCCTGGAGTCCCGAGGTGGAACCTCCTTTATTTTGCTTCGGAACCCCGAACCCCCAGAGTTTCGAGGTGGGGTGTTTCTTTTCTCATGTTGAGCTCAGAACCTCAGGACCCCAAACCCCCAGAGTTCCAGGGTGGGGTGTTTCTTTTCTCATGTCGAGCTCAGAACCTCGGGACCCCAGAGTCCCGAGGTCGTGTTTAAAGCCTTTGTAAAGACGGGCTTGGGATGAGCTATAAATAGGGATGATGGACTTTTAAAGTTAATTTGTGCATTCAAAGCTCCTCCTCCCTAGCTCCAAGCCATGAACCTCCAGACTTCCGAGCTTTACTTGGCATTTTTGGGAATTTCGATTCACTAGGTTGGTGATTTTTCTTTTGGTTTGTAGATTAGATTTTTCTTTCCTCCTCATTTTTTTTGGTTGTTTGTTTTTGTTTGTTTTCTTTTCTTTTTTATCTTTTTTTTGCATGCCCTAGTTTTAAAGCCCAGAACCCTGAACCCCTGGAGTTCCGGGTAGTTGGTTTTCACGTGCCCGGAACCCCAAAACCCTAGAGTTTTGGGTGGCTCTCATTTAACCTAACCCCGGAACCCCAAAGTTCCAGGTGGCTCTCATTTAACCTAAGCCCAGAACCCTAGATCCCAGAGTTCCGAGTGGCTCTTGTTTAACCTAAGCCCAGAACCCTGGAACCCCAGAGTTCTGGGTGGCTCATGTTTAACCTGACCCCGGAACCCTAGAGTTCTGTGATTCCTTTTGCATACAACCTAACCCCGGAACCCCAGAGTTTTGGGCCTTCTTCACTTGTGCCTAGCTCGAGACCCCGAGACCCCAAAGTCCGGAAGTAAATCAACTTTTATGCTTATTATCAAAGACCGAGGATTTGTGTTCTACTTGCAGGTTCGATTGGTTAGATGGACTATCCTCTAGCAAAAGAGGCAAATAAATTGATAGACTCCCAGCCACCATGAAATATCATTATCAAGGATAGGTCTATGTTTCAAAGCTAGAGGATTAAGTCAGATGGGTCACGGATACCAAAATCAACCATATAGAAATTGAGGATATCAAGGCTCAATTGGACAAACCTAGTTTGGAGGCTCTGCATAGGAGAATCAAGATATTAGGCCTAGTTGAAGCTACTACCTTTCCATAGTCATTGCAGGCACCAGAGTTCATAATGACCATTGCCCCATTTTATAACCCAGAGACTAGAAAGTGCACAGATGCACAAGGAAAAACAATCATAGACTTGTTTCCAGATATGATCAGGTTCATTTTTGGTATCCCAACCAGAGAGGAGATATTTCTGTTAATCAAAGAAGAGGCCTTAAAGGCATGGAATGACAAAATATCAGCTAGTAAGAGGCACATCAATACAAACTGGTTGGAAGAAGAAAGAAAAACAGGTCTCAAGGTAATGAAGATCCTGAGGGCGGATTTCAAAGAGCCTCAAAGAGACTTAATCATTACGCTTAGCAGGGCCTTTGGCAAGCCGGATTGCAAGCATTTTCATCCCTGGATGTTCCAATTCATGAGCACTATTTTAATAGGGAAACAATACTTTGATTGGCCATAGATCCTCTCTAACAATATCAACAAGCAGATGAAAGAAGTTCAGCATACCCAAAAGTTCTTTTTCACATTATATGTCATCTGGGTAGCTGCTAGACCTGGAAAGTTTCAAGGGCTACAGGTAGAAGGTCAATTGGGAGAGGAGGAAGGATAGAAGAAGGTATGGGAGTATTATTCCCTACTCACTCTATCCAATGCAAATGCTCATTTCAAGAGAGTTAATGATTTTTTCGTTTTCCCAATAATCATCAAATTAACAAGGGATGTAGGATATCAGATTAGCTCGGAGGCCATGGCTATCATCCGAGAGTGGGCATGTTGGTTCATCCAAAACCCATTCTCCACTTACATTAGGGTTAGCAGATTCATAGGGAACCCAATGTTGCTTCCCATATATTGCAATGATAGGATAATTTTGCTAGAGTATGTAAGCAAGCTTATGGGCCTCCACTCACTTTTGTCATCAAAACACAAAACAAGTATCATTTTCTTAGTATCTATTGGGTACTTTGCATGTTCTAAGATACAAGTAGCAAAATTAGCAGAACAAAAGCTCCAAGATTTGAACTTGAAGGAGTATGATCATGCTAGGGAGTTTTATGATCCCTATGAAAAAATTAAACAAGCTATGCCTAAGGCATATTAGGGGCACAAGCCCAGCTTGGAGGACTTTTGGGCCAACCTGCAAGATAGTTTTTTAGGATAGGGAGAAGAGCTATAATAGGTTATCTATGCCACAGGTAAGAGAATTCAGAATTGTGACTAACCTCCCTAAAGACTTTAGGGATGATGGGGACTTACTTGATCCAGTTTATAAGGCACCATGGATAGATAAAAGGTCCCTCTCCCCAATAAAATTGTCTACAAGTGAAGACACAAATATGGAAAAGGTCTCCCAAGTAGTCATCAACAGGACCAAGAAATGGTTAGGCTAGAGGGTAAGGCCCAGTGTCTCAAAGGAGAAAAAAAAGGAATCCACTTTAGGGGTACCTCAATCAAGGGGCCATAAGGAGTATGCCCAGAAGACAAGGTCAGCCTCAAGGAAAAATACCTCCACCAATCTAGGTGAGGAGGACAAACCTCAAGAAAGTACTGGGGACTTAATCAAGAAACTCCAAGAAAAGATGAGGGAGTCTGAATTGTTAAAGAACACAGTGGACCTGGGAGTGACCGATGGATTGGGAGTAGTACCACTTGCCAAAGTTCTCCCACTGAGGATGACTATAGGGCAGACTGCAGGAGAGGGTACCCAAGAGCAAGAGGAAGATATAGAAATTACTGAGATATACCTACTCAGCCACCTTAAACATAGGCCACACATGCTCCAAGCACCAACGCCCCTACAACACCACCAGCTAGTATTCCCGTAGGGTAGCCTGGAGTGCAAGGATTTAGGTCAACCACTGAAGGAGTAAAATTTAGAAACATCGAGTTGGATCAGATTAGGAGGAAGAAGATCTTGAGTGTAGAGCCCCTCCCCGATCAAGCTTCGATTAACTCAGTTGACCATGGTTGACCTTACTAATAAATGCTATAATTCAATACGATGGGCTATGTTAGATGGATAGATTGGTGAGAAAAGTAATTGAATCAGGTTACGAAATCATTTCACCTTGAGGTGTACATTTTGATGTGTTATGGATACATAACTTTATATGATTCTAGAATAGGATAACTTTGAGACGATGTATGTCATTATTGGATTGGTAGGACTTTACTACGATGATAGAAATAGGATGCATGTCTTATGTATGGATCAAAATTATGATGATTATGATAATTTCTTATGTCAATTTATTTGGATATAAGATATATCAATTTGTTTAAATGTAAATTGTATGCAGAGTGTTTGATGTGTATTCTTATTCATGTGTTTAATATTATATGAGGTTATTTGGAATTACTAATGTGTAATTGAGATGCGCAGGAAAATTATCCATGTAACCATGGAAACATTATGGAGAACCAAACCTAGACCTATGTATGTTTGTAAAGCCAGGGGTTGTCTATTTGGAGAGACAATACCCCATATGTATCGTATTTTATTTGTAATAGTAAATGATGCATGTGTGTTAAATTTTATTTATTGATTTATTTAAATCCAACAAGAGACAATTTCCATGTGTAATTTTGTAATGTATTTTATTGTGTCACTTGACACATGTGTTGATTTATGTCTTGATTTTTGACATGTCTCTTGGAGGGAGTTGTTCAACTATGGCTTTTTCAAACATTTGAATGTGGTTCTAAAATTTCCTTGGGTAGAGAGTGTTGTTCACCAAAAGTGATAACCCAAGACACTTGCAAATCTATCTATGAGATAGCCGATCTGAATCAATGAAACACCTCAGGGCTTGGACAACATAACATAGGATCCTAATGATCCTCCTGCACTTCAGGTTCTGCTAGACCTAGGGGGGACACCCTTTTGATTCACTGAATACAACAATCACAAAAATAGGACTGCATCAACAATGAGCAGACAAACCATTCCACAAGCTCACCAAATTAGGAACACACTATAGATTGGCTAGATCTGTATAAATCATAAATGAAAACAGAGCTTGGAATGAGAAGAACACACCCCTAAACATAAAGGGAAATAGATTTATCTTTTAAATTGTTTGATCTGAAAGACATCCCCAAACTTGTAAGATTAGTGCCTTATCCAAGGGCAACAGAGTCACACATCAAACTATAAATGAAACCTTATACTGCAAATCCATCTTCATTATTAAATATTCATGCATTTAATGCCTTGCATAAATGCATTACTCAGCTCACTCACATAAAATATCAAATCCAAACACTATATTCCATTATTCATGTTTTATTACAGAATTTAAATTCTTCCTTGAAGAATCCTTGCAAACAATCACAATTACCTCCTTGAGATAACAAATCTCATCCTCCTTGAGGATCTGATCTGAATATAATGAAAATACAAATCTAGAGACAACTTCTGTGTGAATTTGTGCATGCCTTACATACACAAGAACCTGCAGCTAAGAACACCTATAGCAAAGAATCGAACTCCATTACTGAAAGGATAAACCTTCTCTATACAATCTGGAAGAATACTTAGAATTGGAAGCCATGAAAAAATGGAGCCATTCTCCAAATTTCTAGAACCCTTACAACTAAGAAGAATTGGGAATAAAAAGAGGAGGGAAGAAAATCAAATCTGCAACTGAAAATATCAAATATCTTCTCTCTAACTGAATTTTGTTCCCATGTAAATTGCTTCCAAAATATCCCATATTTGTCAAAATTAACCCCATAATCGGATTCCTCACTCCGAGAGCTTTCTGAAAATATATAACACTTTATATTTTGGCCAAAAATTGAGTCTTGGGCGAATTAACTCCCCAATGTGCACATCATTTAAATTTTTGAATTATTTAATATAGTTTAGACTATATCATTTACTCATTTTAATTTTGATTTTTTGCCTCCATATGTGCTCTGATGCTTTGCCACATGGCGGGATCTGATTGCTCAATGGGGTTGACCGGACGCCACCTGGGATGACACCTCATCACTGCCACATCATCTGCTTTGTCACTGCCACTTGGCCACCATGTGTACACCATCTCAGTGCCACATCATCACCACTGGATTGCCACTTATGTGCCAACTGTGTGCCACGTCACTGCCAGCTCGTCGGGACCCGCCTGCTGGACTGCTGACTGTACCCACCACCTAGCTTTCGCAATTTCGCAGGGTGTAACTCGCATGCATCTTCCTTTTGCGAAATAGCATGCACCATTGATCCATCTCAAACCTGCTCACTCGTTAACCCGACCTTCCTCTGCAAAATTTTGCCTATCTACCTCAGGAAGCGTGCCTACGTGGGGTCCACTTGTCACCACCTAGTCACCTCCTCCATTGCCTCGGGATCCATGCTCGCGTGTGGGCCCACCTTGGGTGCCCATAGGCACCATCTGTCAAAAGCCTTTATGGCTTAGACATATTAGATGAGTGTGGATTTTGATTTAAATATCAAAAAATCTCATCGCCCAGCCAATGTGGGATAATGGTTTTAGCCTGGGACTGCAAATTTGAAAGCTTTTTCTGAGTCTTTTCATGGCGACTGGTTGCATTTTGTTGGAGTTTAAACGCCTCTCATCATTTCCACGCAGGGGAGGATGGCTGACAGAGAGAAAAACAAACACCTGCCAATGGAGAGGTTATGGCTTTATAATAGCCAGTTGCATTTGTTTACAAAAAAAAAACCCCTCCTTCCAAAAAAATCACGCAGGAGGTAAACTGGATTTGTTCTTAATGTTTGAAATTCATTTCCTTCTCCATATTTGCAGAAGATCCACGCCAAAGTGGAGAGAAGGAACATTGGTATTAAAATTGCCATGAATTTTGATTTAAACATCTGCAGCCTCTCCAAACTACCACGTGAGGAATTGCTTGAGGTTTTGAACTGCTGTAGATGCTAACAGAAGACTCACATGGAAACATCCTAGCTCTGTGAGGGAAAAAAAAATATTGCTATTGTGTTTGCTGAATGCTCTAATTGCTATTAATTCTCCATTATCTTGTGCTTTCAATGCCTCTTTTCAAAGGTTTCATATGAGGGGTGCTGTGGAAATTGGTTATACACCATTTGCATTTTATAAAATTCAATGTGCCCAATCCATGCTACTGCTGCACATTGCCTCTTGCTATTGCTGGAAGACTTCAACCTGCCCAATCTCCAGCCATCATGAGAGACTAAAATATTGTTATTCTTGTTTTAATGGCTTTTCACCAAGCTCATGCAAGAGGAGAGGATATTAGCCTTGCCAATGTGCATTCGTTGGAGTTCCATTGAAAACTTAACCACACCCATCCACGCAGGGGCTGCCATTAAGTGTTTGCATTTAATTGAAAGCTTCTACATTTTAAACTTCACTCCACGTAAAGGGAGGCTGCTGGTAGAGGCAATTTCATTTGGTTAAAAGCTGCCCCCCAAAACTCCACACAAAGGATTAAACTGCTGTTTGTATTGGCTGGAGTTTTAAAATGCACTCCCAGACATCACACACAACAAGGAGAATGCTGGGAAGGTTGTGGAATTTGGCTTTCAACCTCCCAAATTACATTTGGTTGAAAGGTTTAATGAATTTCCACATGCCAATGCATTTGGTTTAAAAATTTTAAATGGTCTTCTCAACACCATGGCTGCCAAGTGCATTTGCATTTTTAATGTCTCTTCTTTGTTGCTGAAGGAGGATTTGGCTCTAAACTCGCCAATTTTAAATTGCCTGAAGTTCATAATAACATCTTGAACTCTTATGACATGCCTCGTGATTATAATCCATATTTAGATATTCTAAAAATCTCTTAGTGAACAAAGTCGCCAATAAACTAATACGGCACAGGCATGAGCCAAGTCAGGCCCCAAAGTGGGTCCGACTAAAAAATTTTTCGTTTTCATGCAACTGACCCCTGGAATGCTTCACAAACCTCAAAAATACCTTTGGAAATGATCGACATTGCTTTCGGATCATTAATCCACATTTTACAACCTTCAGGCAATTACGCCACAATTTTCGCATTTAATCGCGAAGACGTAATTTTCAAACTTGTCAAAACACCTTTCTGGAGCTCGCCATCTGATAGGCGTGTACTTTGATATACAAGGATGACTTCTACTAAATAGTTTCTCAAGATGAGTCCCAAGCGAAGAGATATTAATTTTCCAAAAATGCCCAACTGGCTTTGTCGACACTGCGGACCTGATGAACTCAATGTCCCTGCAACACATGACGCCTTTCTCAAAAATATCAAATGACCTCCGTAGGTCCTCAAATTTGGAACATAGGTAACTTAAAGTACATATTAAATCTTTGAATTCTTAGTTCAATCACCAGACTGAAAGGATGCAAATGGTGCACTCACAAAAATGGCTACATTAATTGATCTAACACTGGAAGTGTGGATAACTGAATTTGATGGCAAAATGAGCTCTTTTGAAAACCGATCAAACGGATTGGTAGAGCCTTGAAATTTGAAACGTAGCTCATCATTTATACCAACATCAGCCCGGAACAAACATTATGGCATGACGCTTACTGAGGCAACTTTTACACTTATGTGAAACAGGGCTCCGACTAGCTGTTGAAACAAGGACTTGCCAAAACACACAAACTGCAAACGGATTCGTCTTTAAAAACTGAGCAAATGGATTCGTCAAGACCTGAAATTTTGTAGGGTGACTCACATTAATGCATAAAATTGAATCCATTTCAAATTTCTCCATGATGATCAACAGTGCAAAAGATGTAATTGCTCAAAGTAGGCTACTCAATAAAAACTGCATTTGTGCCTAAAATGCACTTTCAGCTCACCCCTCAAACTGGGTACCTCATAAACTTATCCAAATTGAATCCTGAAAGTTGCACATCACTTAATAGGCCGAATGAAAGGTGTAGGACATGAATCCCGAGCCTTACCCTCTGAAAATCAACCGACTCCATTTTACCCCCTTGCTAACTAGGCCATTCAAACTGACTTATTTTAATCATTTGGAAATGCAGGGCAAAATTTTGAAATGGGCCTATAAACTTGACTCAGTTTTAAATACTCCCAACAGAGAGTCTTTGGAGTGGTCAACTTAGGTTTGACCCAAAAATTAACTTCAGATGGGTTTATAAGGGGTCAAATGGACTCCTAGGGGTAGTTTAAAGGTGTTTCCTAAAGCCCACAAGGTATACCTATGGGTTAGGAGCATTTTTAGGCATGTTTCTACTCCCATGTGACTATTTAGTCATCCCAAAAAGTGGGTTTTCTAAGATGTGCGAAAATTCAAAATGAGAAGGTGCCATCTAGGTTAGATAACCTTCCCTTTTGCTGAGAGATCCTTTTTGATATTTTTCTTACTTTTTCCTTTTTCAATTTTAGAAACCTGTGAGAACTCTCACTGAGGTCTTCATAGGCAAGAATGAGACATTTTGTGGGTAATCACCCACTCTCCATTTTTGGAGACTAGGCATTTTGAAAAGTTGGTTTTTGGATTCGAAATTTGGCTAAGTGTAGAAGGGAGGATTGTGGATTTGGGGTGCTCATCCTCAAACTAAGTTCTAGCACACCTTTGGGTAGATTTAAAGTTGGTTCATCCACTTCTTTTATTTTCTTTTTATGTTGCATGTCTATGTTGGAAAGTTTGGTTGTATGAGAAAGTGATTCTCTTGTATTTCCTTTTGTGAAAATTATTATTATGCGATCTGCCTTTTATTTTCTTTTATGCATTTCCTATGATTTGGGAGTAACCAAGGCCTTCTACTCTTGGGAGAGTAGGATGGTCTTGCAGGTGGTAGAAGTTTGACAACCCTCGAGTGAGAGACTCTCATTATGAGAGCAAACTCAAGGGGTGTACATGCGACCCTTGCTGCATGGCCTAGTTTGTGCATTTGGGGGTCATAAGGGGAGAAAGTATGGCATGAATGCCTTGGGGGGCATAAGGAATGTGGGGTAAATGAACTTGTGAAATATCTTTGTTTTCCATGAGGTGGCATTGTGATCTACCATTTTTGCAGCCTCCTCAAGGTACTTGGTCCACTACCACCCATTTAAAATCATCACATTTAGTGATGGAGTGTAGCCTTGGTTGGGAAAGTGTTTGCTATATGTTTTTCCCTTTCTTGTTGTGTTTGCATGTATGTAATCTATCTAGGGCTTGGTTCTCCAAGCTCGGGGGTGGCTTCTAGTATGCCTAGGCTGGCAGGTGAGCACTCCATGGTCAAGCCTTATGATTTATTTGTAGGTTGCTTGGAAAGGAAAGAAAAAGTCAAGCTAGGAGTTGTTGTTTTTTTACTTGGTTTGCAGAAAAAGACTAAGAAAAGGGATGCTATATTTTCAGTTGCAGAAATTTAAATAAATGTTGCATGTTGTATTTACCTTAAAAAGAAAATGTACCTATTTTATTTAAAGTCCTCATTTAATAGAAATGAGAGACTAGTTGGGTATATCACCCATTTGTATTGCTGGCTATATTGTATTTTAAACACACTTTAAAGAAATGCATTTATTTTTATTGAGTATTCTTTTGTTGCAACAATGAAATGTTTATCTTGGATTAAGCTCCCTATAGTTACTAAAATAATATTTGTAGTATGCATGTTAGTTTTGATAATAGAGGTTCATTTTATCTTCTTATGCATATTAAAAAAAATGGGAAAAGAGTAAAGTAGGAAGCTTGCATGTTAGTGAAAGAAAAAAATTAAGCATCTAGTCCTAACCATTTATTCTCCAATACAAATCATGGTTTAAAGAATTTAGATGCATGTCTCTAAAGTTAAATTCAAATGATTCTAGATTAATATAGTTGCTATTTAAGTTTATTTAATTCTATCATTCACTTATTTGCAGAAATTAAAATCTAAAGTTAAATAGTCTATCTATTTTAAATAAAAACATATTTATATAGTTGCTATATAAATTTATTGAATTCTATCAATTATTTATTGCAGGAAATAAATCTAAGGTTATATAGTTTATCTCAGATTTTAGCAACATGGAATTTTGTTGGATACAATTGTTTAATTGTGTATTGTCTTTGATGTTACACAAATGTCATATCAGTCTACCGAGCTCAGAATGTTCGGCAAGGCAGTTAGACAGAGTCTACCGAGTTCAGACGGTAAGAGAAGCAAGTTACAGAGTCTACCTAGCACTCCAGAATGCTATACCGAGTTCGCAGTCTTTACCGAGTTCAGTCGATCTTCGAAGAATATGTGAAGGAAAGTCAGTCTTTACCGAGTTCAGTCGGTCTTCGAAGAATATGTGAAGGAAAGTCAGTCTTTACCGAGTTTGCAGTACTTACTGAGTTCAGTCGGTTACCGAAGAATCAGCAGTGTTCACCGAGCATCAGTGAAATGTTTATGCAGCCGACCGAAGCAATATTTATTAATTGAAACTTGTATATGTAGCTGACCTATGTAATATTTATTGTAACTTGTAATTGGGCCGACTTGGTAACCTGAATGGTATATATGAGAGATCAAGTTGCGATTTCGAAGTGTGAGGAAGTGTGAGAAGTATGGAAATGTGAAGGAGCAGAAATGTGCAAATTCTGATATCCTTGAGGTGCAGAAAAGATATATGTGATCAGTAAGGATCTATTGGCGCAGAACAGAGATCTGTATCAGCAAGATAAGTTGTATTTAATTCAGATCACTTCATTGTTTCTTTCTAACCATTGTAGCAGTGATACCGAAATCTCTTAATAGAGTTGGTCTAACAACCATTTTTGTAAATCCTCTGACAAGGTGACAATTCGGTTGAATTGTTCTTAAGACCTTTCACAAGGCCACTCCTAGCAGGGTGATTAAATCCTCTAACAGGGTCACACCTAACAGTGTGTTTTGTAACCTTTAACAGGGTTGGCTCCTAACAGGGCTCACTTCAGAAGAGTGAAAATCAGTAACTAGTTACATTGGTGGTTTTCCCAAAATTGGGTTTCCATGTTATATCTGGTGTTACTTGTGTTCATGTTATTTGTTTTATGCATGTTAATGTTTAATGAACAATGATAAGTTAATTTACCGAGTTTCAGCAATTTATATTTAAGACATCTAAGGGACTTGTGGATTTATTTTTGTGGTAACTGATTCACCCCTCCCCTCTCAGTTACTCCATTCATATTTCCAACAAATTTAATATAAAGAAAAAAAAATACATTGATCTAAATCTGAATATTTTAATTAATCTATCAAAAAGCTCAAAAAAAAAATAATATATACCACATAGTAAAGTTAGCTCTAGTTTTCATATGCATCAAAAATATATACTTATATTTATATTTAAAATACATATATATATAATATATTTATATATATAAATATATATATATATATAATATATTTATATATATAAATATATATATATATATATAATATATTTATATATATAAATATATATATATATATATAATATTTTTTTTGAATTAAAAAAAAAGAAATTAATTTTTTTAAGAATAAAAAAAGAGTGGGAACTTTAGGTTTCGGGGAGCTTGCCCCCCCCCCTCGCCCAGTGGGCGGTGACCCCCAGCAGCGGCCGTAGCTGCCACTGTGGGCTGCAACCCACAGTTGGGGAGGCTTCGACCCCCCCTCTGTGGGTGGCGCTGTCGGGCTGCAGGCCACGTCCCACAGTGGTGGCCAAGGCTGCCTTTGTGGGCCATGACTCGTAGGCTCGGCAGTGGTCGTCCCCGCAGGGAGTCCCCACAGTCACTACCGCCACGTCCCCCGGCAAAAAAAAACTGCGGCCTCCACAAAACCCTGCGCCATGTCTTCAGCCCTCCTCCTTGCAACACCAAAAAAAAAAATATAAAAACAAAAAACCCTAACCCGGTTGGGTTAGGGTCATTTGGAAATTATAAAAAGAATAAAAGGAAAGGTTAGGATAATACCTTTTATTTATAACATTAAGATTTTAGGGTAGGGTTTTAATATAAAGAAAATAGGGTAGAGGGTGGAGTAGTTTTATAATATTTTTAATTAGGTTTTCATTATTATTTAAATATTTTAGTTAAGTTATATGGGATATTTATATTTTAGAAAATAAATATTTTCATATATAAGTATTTTAATATATATATAGCTTAAAATATGAATGTATAGGTCAAATTGAAGATTAATCATTTTGTTAAGATGTTTACATTATATATATGTTTTTAATAAACATATGGGTATATTTAAAAATGATGTTTTAAATTCTAATTAATTTGGAGTTTAATCCCTTAGGAACTTATAATAACTGTATAAGTTATTTTGACTATAAGAGATTATTTAGTCTACCCCAAATTAGGCTATTCTAGGCTAAATTTTATAGGGAAATTTTCATTAGGAATTTAATTAACCCTTTAGTCGAATTAGATTAATCACATTTTAATTAATGTTAAAATAAGATATAGACAATTAATAATCTAAGTGCTAGGACTAATTTTATTTAGTTCCTAAGAGCAATTAATGGATATTGGAGATTAATACTATCTCTTGTAAATTAATTTAGGGGTTTTTGCCTAAATGAATGGTGAGATAATTATAATTTCCTTAGAAGAGGATATCGTGGTGGAATTATATATATTTGAAAATAAGTCCAAGACCTTGATCTTGCGAACTCATTTAGCCTAGATGGAATCTTATACTAAATAAAGCAATTAAGATTTTAAAGTTTGACACTTCAAATTTCAATTGCTCGATTTATTAATATTATTACGTTAAAATCACATTTATAATTAATTTATAGATGCAAGATTTAATCAAGTTATAAAGGAAGGATGTATTATCACTGATGGAGGAAACTTGTTAGGAGATAAATAGTTATTATTGAATCAAGTAATTATATTAATGCCTACTTAGTAGAAGTCGATCTAATTATGAATTACAATTTGTAACTGTAATAAAAGGGACATTCGATGTGAATTTATTATTGTCCTTATAAAAATCATTTTGTTCCACTCGATTATAGGAGTTATCGTAATTTGTTATGTTAGGAATATCCTAACTTTGTCATCTAGGAGTTTTATAGAAACCTAAGGCTTCTAGATAAATTTGTTCTATTCATCGCTCACGTTAGAAAAATGTATTATTATAATTTAAGATTCCGCTTGGAACAACCTGTTAAGATGTCACATCTAATTAAGCATAGGTTGCACATAATTAAGTGTTTCAAAAAAAAATTTGTTGTGTGTGTTTTTGCCCAAAAGTTTGGTCATGACATTGAGCAAAAATGACCATTGGGAGGTGAGAAAGAAGGGAATGAGGCAGAGGACCTATTGAATACAAGATTAGTTCTAAGCCCTCAAGACCAAGAGGACCTCCTCAAGGAAATAGCAACCGAGCAGGGTGAAATAGAGGCAGATGAGGAAGAGATGGCTTTCAATGAAGAGGTCAGTGGAAAATTGGGTAAATTACATAAGCAACAAGCTCTCCAAATCAATCTAGCCCACCAAGTTTCCTCACCTCAAGATCTCGGGCAAACAAGGGTAGACGAAAAAGATGAAGCAGAGGAGCAGGTGGACATCCATGTTATAATTGCAAACATAGTATCACATCAAGGTGACAAGGATGAAAATATACCGCAATGGCTTGAGTTCACTTTTGAGAAGAAAAAGATAAAAGCGGAGCTTCCCAAGGTCACTTTACAACAAGTAATCACTGAGGAGCCTTTGAAGGTTAACAAGCTAAAAACCGTTCATCATTTATCAAACACGGACTCTGGTGAAGTGATTGCAGATATGGCAGTTCCACTCTAAGTTGAAGGATGGGTTTCTCCCAAGTATCAAATATCCCAGGTAACTTTGGGTAAACAAACCAAGTGGGGAGAGCTAGATACTTTGGAGCTAGCCATAAGTGTTGTTAGGGGGCGCCTAAAAAAGGAGAATACTTCAAACATGGAGCTCAAAGCACAACTAGGGCAATACAAGAAGACCCTGATTCAAATGAGAAATCCTCTAGACTCTTGTAGAACTGATGACCTACCTTCAACCTCATCGATGCCTGAGGGAGAAGTAAAGGCACTAGTGGAGGTGAGACGAGTGGCTGCTGTAGCCAAATCATGGACCCAAATGAATGCAGCTAAGATTAGGTTGTTCTTGTAAAGTATGGTAGAGATATATCGTAAGGCGGTATAGGTAGGTGGAGCTTTGGCTTCCTGTTCTACGCAATGGGAATGAAAGTCAAACATTTTCAATAAACAGTTCTGAATTTTTAAGAAGATATTGCAGCTAGGGGAAGAGACAGTAATGGAGGAAGACCTCTTAGGAGGTGACAACTATGAAAACTTATAGTCCTATGTATACATTTTGGAGCTGAAGATTGAAATGCTTCAGCAGTATATCAAGGATATAACGGAGATTTGGGACCCTCTCCTTAGGGAAATTTTTTCACATGATAGTTTTGTAAAGAATATGCTAGGACCTTTTGGCTTCAAATTAGCTAATATAGGAATAATGGAGCAGCAGCAAGTTTTGGATCAGTGGGATGCGTATGAGGCGCAGGACCTAGGACCTGTGGCCCAGTTTGATGTCACCCTTATGGACATGTACACATATCTAATTACTCAGTGTCAGGAGGTGGCAGGCACGGTGAAGGAGTTAGAGGAGGGGAGAACGCATGTAGATGAAGTTTTGAAGAAGTATAAATTTAGAGTTAAGCATGTATAGTTGATAATTATAGAGCTTTTACCAAGAAATAAGGGATAAACTCATAATTGCTAAAGATGGCAAAGCTTTTTCATAAATCCTTAATCTTGTATTTTTTAGTTGCAGCTCCTACTCAAGTTCCAATTTTGAGAGAAATTCTACGTGACTACAAAAACATCGCTCATCTATCAGGGTCTTCGTAGTGCTCATGCAGTCCCCATTTCATAGTTGTTAAGTGGAGTGTCAAGGCAGAAACTTGCAAGTTAACTGCGACTCATAGTTTCAGTTCTTAATTTAGGGTAGGGTTATTTCTTAGATAGTAGGACAGAGAACTTCTATAAATTGAGAAGTTGGATTCATTAGTAAAGGTCCCAAATTGATGATTTGTGGCCCACTTAGAGATTTTAGAATATTTTGCAGATTAAGTTTGAGTTATTTTTGTTATACATTCATTGAGATCAATATAAGAAGCAACTTGTGGATTGCCTGATCTACGTCTATGTTCTACCAAATTGTTCTGTGTAATCTAGTAACGCCTATTATTTGGAGTTAGTAACGTGGTTTAAATCTTTTTGTTTATCATTTTATGAATCATATTGTGCACGCCAGTGGTGTATGAGAATTATTGTGATAAGCCATATTGTTGATGATTTTGTTTCCATAAATTTGTGAAATTGATTATTTTGCAGGTTTCCTGGAGGTCCGTTGTTGAATGCTAACTTGGATAATATTTGATAATCTCTTGGATTGTAGGGAACTAATTGAGTATTTCATTCAGTTGTTATTATTGGTTTTGATTGTTATTTTCTTGTTACCCTTTATGCTTTGCATTTTATTTCCCTAGAGAATCTTAAACCATAAAAATACAAAAAAAGAAAGGAAGTGTAGTTATCCATAATTAGCGAGCTCTAGTCTTACTAGCAGGCCCCTTGACAAGTACAACCATATCAACCGTTGGGCTGCCCATCACCATCAAGACCCGGCTATAGAGACCTTGGAGTAGTGAGTTTTCCCAAACTCGTTACTTTTCAGGAGAAGTGGTGAGTGTTCACATTGGCTACCTGATTGTTGGTGGGTGTGTCAAAATAGTCATCAACACACGGGTGTTGACCATTTTTTAGTGTCTACATTCTGATTTCACCAGATCTTGAAACTCAGATAAATTTTGTAGCAAATTTTATTATTTGGGGGGACAAATGGCTAATGAACATATTGAAGCATTCAAAGATGCGGTTGTTCGTAACCATATTGAACACCAAGATGTAGTATGTAGACTCTTCCCATATTCACTTGGGGAGAATGAATACAATTGGTACTTAACCCTTCCTACAAATTGTATCATAGGCTGGAACATCTTGGAGAAAGCTTTCATCGATCAATTCTGAGTATATGTAGATCCCGAAACACTACACCATCAATTCGCTTCTCTTAAGAAGTCACCAAATGAGCCGTTAACAACCTTTAATACTAGCTTCCAAAGGGCACTTAAGAAACTACAAGCTCCTTACCAGGTAGCACCCAATGTAGTAATCGACTCGTATCTTAGAGCTATCAACCCTTGGACTGCTATGTTTATTAAGAAGTTTGTTAACCATAATCAAAGGGACACTTTGGCAAAATTCTTCGCGTTAGAAATTAGTATGAACCATGAGTTGAATCAAACCTCGGGAGGGATCGGATATAATTTACCTGTAGTGGTGAATCAAGGGAACTACAACCAACTCCTAGGCATACCCTCGCTTCTACCTATAGGTGCCCCAACCATGAACCCAGTGCCAATATATGCATCCCAACCTTAGGTGAATCAACGGTCTGCTGCCCAAGCTTCGACTTGGAAAAATAATAACAATACCACCCCTACTCAAACCCAATATGCTGGTCAAGTACAAGAGGGAAGTCAATAGTTTGGTAATACTAGTACAACAAATCCACCTCCAACTACAACACTTGAGAATCAAGGATGTTGTATATCTACTAAAGTAGAAGCCTTAAAGAAAATGATCTCATAGGTTACTTCAGACTTGAGCCAACTAAATATGAATCCTCCAGGAGGGTATAATCAATCCCAACCATATAATAATAAGGGGAACTACAATAAATAGAACCAAAATCAAAGGTATAACAACAAACCTTATAATAGGCAGTGGAATATAGGTCCGAATAACGGTGGGGTGAACCATGATCACCCCAACGCACGAGATAACCCAAACCACACACAAAGTGTTAACCTTGCCGATATGAATTTGCTAACAAATTGGTGCAGGTTGCATGACACAGCTGCGCATTCTAAGGTTAATTGTTCCCAGTTCAAGAAAATCATAAGAATTTCTCAAGCTAACTCTCAGACCAAAGATTGTTCCAATGATGAACCTGATAAGGTTAATACTACCATGTTGCTCGATACTTTCCTATGTAGAGAATTTTAGGCTAAAGCTAAAGGTGAACCATGTGTCTAGGATTCTTAGGCCTTTCAGACCAGGAACAACTACAATCTTAGGAGTCAAGGAAAAGCTCCATTAATGGAGCCACCTCCCTTGACGGGTGGGTTTGTACCTCCTGATGTGAATGCAAGCAACAATCCTCACCCTCCTCGAGATTTCCAAGGAACATGCCCTAGACAAGCTCAAGGGAAAGATTATGTTCTGAAAGGATCATTTGACATTACTAAGGAGATGGAAAGGACTACCACCACTATGTCCTTAATGGAAGTATTGAGATATTGCCCTGAACAGAAGAGGGCTCTCCTTATAAAGTTGGAATTGTTAGAATCATAGAGAAATGAAGTTAAGATGGCAGACCTTAATGAAGTCAATGCTAATGTCAGCAGTGATGCAATAGAAAATCCACCATATTTACTGACCTTGAGGATATGTGGGAAGAATTTACATAACTGTTTGGTAGATTCAGGGGCTTCAGGAAACATAATGCCCTACTCTATATGTTAGAAGCTTGGACTTCAACCAGTATGTGCAAATAGTAAGGTGGTATAACTAGACAAAACTGAGGTTAACGTAATCGGAGAATTGAAAGATGTATAAATCCAATTAGGTGTTGATCCCTGAATATCTCATTATATTGACATTCAAGTAGTGGATATTCTAGAAGTATATGGGATGCTCCTTAGTAGGGATTGGTCCAAGACATTGGGAGGATATTTCTCAACTTGTTTTACATACCTATGGCTTCCATGGAAGGGGGTAAGCAACTGGATCCAAATTGATAGCGAACCTAAGTTGAAGATGTTGGTAACGGATTATGGTGCTCCCAATGAGGTGGCATTTGCTGAAGTTAGTCCAGGAGTTTACAGGGTCAATGAGATTCTCACTTTCTTTGCACCAACTCCTCTCTAGTTATTTTGAGCAGATAAGACCTCATATAAAAGGCGAGTCAAAGGTTTTTCTATTGCAGTACAACAAGGAATGTGTTTATTGGGAGACACTATGGAGATACAAGATTTATTGCTTCCGAAATGGTGTTGGATGCATCATGAGGAGCACTCAGAAATTTCATGTATCCCATGTCAGAATGAGATTACAAAGTTGATGAGTCCGGTTCCATACGAAGAAGATGATCATACCATCAATATGGAAGAAGTTCAAGGTCTAACTTGTGAAGGATTAGAGCCCCAAATGATGGATCTTATAAGTACGACTACCTTACCTAAAGAATACAGCCAAGAGATCTTGCAGTTGAGATTGTTAAAAATGAGAAGGAAGATACTCCTCTTGAGCAAGAGAAAGAAGAAACACAATCTCAACTTCAACCTCAATTGGAACAAGTTGTTTCTAACACTACTGAAGTGTTTATGCAACCAAAAATTGAACAACCTCAATTGTCACAAGACCTTGAGTTTGAGAAGCAACAATCCCCTCTAGAAGCTAACCTGTTCATTGACCCAAAGGTGAAAAATGTAAAGAGACCAAAAGATGAAATATGGTTTTTAAAGTTTGATGGGTCAAGATCCAAGCAAGGCAGTGGAGTAGGCATAGAGTTAACCAACCCAAAAGGGAAAACCATTTTAGCTTCTTACCGACTCCAATTCCCTTGTACTAATAACATGATGGAGTATGAGGCCTTAGTTAGAGGATTACTTTTTGCTCATAAGAAGGGGGCAAAGTGTTTGAAGGTGCAAGGAGATTCTGAGCTGGTGGATAAACAAGTGCAAAGCCAATATGCGTGCCATGATAAAAGGTTAGAAGCATATCAGAATAGAGTGTGGGATCTGATTGAGGATTTTGATGCTTTTGATATTCAACTAGTATCTAGGAAAGTCAACGGAATACTTGATGTGCTGGTCGTAGCTGCTAGTACATTGGAACTAGTAAGCCGATCCCCTTTGAAGAAGTTCTCTGTGGAATTAATCTCTATACCTGATGTACCTGATAATATCAAATACTTCCAAGTCTTCCAGGATGATGCCCACATTCTAGCCTTTCTTGCCAATTCAGGGGCTTTTGAAGAGAAAAATATTGATGAGGAAGATAAATCAGATGATCTTAATGTCGAAAGTAATGCTGATATTTTGGATTTACCAACTAATGTTATTCCTAAAGGGATGGTCACCTTAGAGAGACTTTTTGATTCAGACCCTAGAGTAAAGGAGAGACTAACAACAGATTCAGATGTTGGAAAGTATGAGCCCCATAATATTGGTCTAGAAGGACAAGAGGGGATTGTCTATATTGGAAAGATTTGCACTCAAAATGAAAGAGAAAAACTGATACAGATCTTGAAAGAGTTCATTGATGTAATATCATGGAGGTATGAATATTTAAAGACATTTGATACAATGATTATCATCCATGTGATTCCTCTAAAACCTAACATAAAGTCATTCTGGCAAAAACAATGCTCGATCAATGCACTAATAGAACCCTTGATTTTCAAGGAAGTATAAAAGTTACTTTCCACTAAGATTATTTTTTCGATACGACATTCTACTTGGGTTGCTAATTTGGTACCAATGCAGAAAAAGAATGGAGAAATACGGCTTTGTGTGGACTTTTGCAATCTCAACAAAGCCTCCAAGAAAGATAATTACCCACTTCTTTCTTTGTATGAAGTACTACAAATAGTAAATGGTTCGCAAATGATGCCATTTTTAGATGGTTATTCAGGATATAACCAGGCATTGGTGAACTATGAGGATTGTATGAGGACAATGTTTACGACGAAGTGGGGAACGTATGTGTACAAAAGAATGCCATTCGGGTTGACTAATGCTGGGGTGACCTTCCAATGAGCGATGGATATGGCTTTTAAGGAACTGATTGGAAAATGCATTATTATGTATATGAACGATTTGATGATATTTTCCAATGTCAGAGAAGAGCACCCAGACCACCTCCAAAAGGTATTGGAGAGATGTCGGAGATATGGGATTTCCCTTAACCCCAAGAAATGTGTGTTTAGTGTGGCTGAAGGAAAGCTACTTGGCCACATAAACTCTAAGAGGGGGATATCTATAGACCCAGATCAGGTAGAGGTGTTATTGAAGTTACAAATGCCTGACAGTAAAAAGGAGATGAGATCTTTCTTTGGGAAGATCAATTTTGTTAGAAAGTTTATTACTGGGTTTGTAGAAATAGTCAAGCCATTGAATGAAATGATGAAGAAGGATACTAAGGTTGAATGGACAACTAAAGTAAAAGAGGCTTTTGCCCAAATTAAGAAATCCATCATTGAAGCTCCTGTGCTAACTATCCCTGATTACATGCTATCATTTTACATATATTCTTTTGCTTCGCTACACTCAGGAGCGGCTATTTTGACACAAAGGCAAGCAGGAGATGAGAAGACTATTGCATTTATGAGCTCTCCTTTCAAAAGTGTTGAGGTTAGATATTCCTTTTCTTGAAAAATAGGCCTTTGCATTGGTAAGAGCAGTCAAGAAATGTAGGCATTACATCCTGAGGAGTAAAATTTATGCGATTGTCCCTGACCAAGTAGTGAATTCACTACTCATGCAATCTAAGCTAGGAGAACGTCGAGGGAAATGGATGGCAATATTGCAAGAATGTGATTTAGAGATGCATCCAATGAAGTTGGTCCAAGGCCAAGGATTGTCTCAGGCCATGGCGACCAACATCCCTCAAATCCAGTACCAACAATATACATTGAAGTCATTCATTCAGGACCCCTGGTACACATATTTGGTATTTATATTGCTGAATAATAGGTGTCTTGAGGGGTTGACAACCACGCAAAGATGAGCATTAAGGCTCAAAAGTGACAATTATATGATCAAGGATTTGACACTTTATAGAAAAAATTATGAAGGTATTTACCTTCGGTGTCTTGATCATCAAGAAGCCCATAATATGATTGAGGAATTTCATGGGAAATATAGTACAAGTCATGGGTCAGCAGATGCCACTGCACATCAAATCTTGAAGGATGGTTATTATTGGCCTAGCCTATTTAAGGATACTCATGAGCATGTTCATCACTGCCATATGTGCCAAATTACAGCCTCCAGAGAAAGAAATCTCGCTATGCTTCTCCAACCAGTGTTCGAGGTAAGACCTTTCACTCAATGGGCACTGGATTTTGTAGGTGTTATTAATCCTAACTCATCTATAGGACATAATTTTATTCTTATTGTGACAAATTATTGTACCATATGGACAGAAGCCATTGCATGCCAGAATGCTACTACTGAGCTAGTCTTGAAATTTATTGAAGAGCATATTGTCACCAGGTTTGGTATGTCATTCGCTATGGTATGTGACAATGGTCTTGCTTTTACTTCTGTACAGTTGATGCAATAGTCATATGAATATAAAGTGATATTAAAATTTTCATCTAACTATTACCCGCAAGGTAATGGAGTAGCTGAATCCATGAACAAGAACATCCTAGATATCATCAAGAAGCTACTTGAGAAAAACCCCGGGGATTGGCATAATTAATTAAGATACGGCTTATGGGATAATCGAACCAGAGTAAAAGCCACCTTGGGAACTTCTCCATATTACCTTGTCTATGGCCAAACCCCTATCTTCCCAATCAACTTGCAAATACCAGTCCTTCAATTAATGAAAGAACTTGACATTGAGGATCAAGTAGAGGTTCGCCTCTTAAATTTATTAAGACTTGATGAAAAAAGGATTAATACTCTACAACACTTTGCCAAGCACCAAGCCATTGCTAAGCGATGGTTTGATAAAAGGGCCAAGGTGAAAGCTTTTTGGATCTCTCACCTAGTCCTATTATGAGACAAGGTCAGGGAGAAGAAAGGTGATCATCACAAGTTTGAAAGATTGTGGTTAGGTCCTTACCAAATAGCTGAAATTTTAGGCGAGAACACTTTTAGGTTAAGCTCTTTGACTGGAGAACTGGTACCATTTCCCATCAATGGTCAGTTCCTCAAGAATTACTTTGATTAATCCACAGTGAAGCTTGACTTGTTGTATACAGAAGATTAGTTGTTTTTCTTTTGTTTTACTTCGTGTTTCTGTGTGTTTTTGTTTGTTTGTTGTGTTTTTGTTTTTGTTGCGTGCTTGTTTCCCTTTTGTTTAGTTTGTTTGTTTGTTCATTTTGTTTGCTTGATTTTTGTGTCGGGATATACATATTTTGTTCTCAAAGATTATAAAAGGAAGGTATCCTTTGCATAACATCTTGCCAAATTCTGAGAGACTTCGACTCTCTACTATTTACGACTTCATTGTCATTGGTTAATTTTAAAACTTTTGTCTATACTCATTCAAAGTGGTATATAATAGTTTAAATGTGATTTGAGTTTTTGTCTTTCAATTGGAAAAGGCTAGCTTGATAAACTTAGCACTAAAATCACATTAAGATACATCAGAAAGTTTTGCAAGATATCAGATAAATTGGTTTTCAAGTGAAAAATCCGAAGTCAAGGCGTTTCACGTTATCCACCATGGGTCCCAACCTAGTTATCGAACTTCAATGCTTGAAAGTTGCTTAAAAGGTTATTGAAGAAATAATTCATTCTCTATACCCTATAATGTTTTCAAAAAAAAGAGAGAGGGAAAACAAATGATCCTCTTAAGCAACTCAAATGGGTGTTTCAAGTAACCTCCACCAGGGCTATGGACGTCTAGCTGGCAATGCAGCACTGTTTGATGGGAACCAATGGTATCTCTATTGGGGCTATAGATGCCTGACTGGCAGCAGAGCTATGCCCAGGATGACCTTGCACAAAACATAATTTATTACTTCATCTACGTAGCTTACGCCCAGTTTCCTTTGGTTATCTGCATTATTAAAATGATGGAGTAATAAATCATGCGCACACACTCAAGAGTTAATCATGTTTAGTTATTGACTTTGTTTGTTCATTGGCTCACCCATCTTTTTCTCTTATACGTCCTTTTAAATGGTAATAGCCTTAGGCATTGGGTTAATTAGAGATTCAGAAGTTCTAAATTACCTATAGTCATTTTCCCAGATAGTCACCATTTGGTATGCTTTGAATAGCTATTTCCCCATTACTCTCCTTGCATCGAAATTTGGGTCCCCTTGTTTTCTTCTATTCTTTTCTTTTTGACCTCGAAACTCCGGAGTCCCGGAGTCCTAAGGTCCCTTTGTTTTCTTTGGTTTTGACCTTGGAACTCCGAAATCCTGAAGTCCCAAGGTGGAACCTCCTTATCCTTGCTTCAGAACCCCAGACCCCCAAAGTTTTGGGCTGGGGTGTTTCTTTTCTCGTGTCAAGCTCCGAACCTCGGGATCCCGGAGTCCCGGGGTCATGTTTAAAGCCTTTGTACGGACGGGCTTGGGATGACCTATAAATAGGGATGATGGACTTTTAAAGTTCATTTGGGCATTCAGAGCTCCTCCTCCCTAGCTCCAAGGCATGAACCTCTAGACTTCCGAGCTTTCCTTGGCATTTTCAAGCATTTCGATTCACCAAGTTGGTGATTTTTCTTTTGGTTTGTAGATTAGATTTTTCTTTCCTCCTCATTTTTTTTGTTGTTTGTTTTTGTTTGTTGTCTTTTCTTTTTTCCTTTTTTTTGCGTGCCTTAGTTTTTAAGCCTGGAACCCCGAACCCCCGAATTTCTAGGTAGTTGGTTTTCACACGCCCGGAACCCCAGAGTTCTGGGTAGCTAGCTTTTCCTAAGCCCAGAACTCCAAAGTTCTGGATGGCTCCCATTTGAGCTAAGCTCAGAACCCCAGAGTTTCAAGTGGTTCCTATTTAACCTAAGCCCGGAACCCCAGAGTTTTGGGTGGCTACTGTTTAACTTGACCCCAAAATCCTAGAACCCCAGAGTTCCAAATTCCTTTTGCATACAACTTTAACCCGGAACCTTGGAACCTCAGAGTTTTGGGCCTTCTTCACTTGTGCCTAGCTCGGGACCCCGGGACCCCAAAGTCCCGAAGTAAATCAACTTTTATGCTTATTATCAAAGAATGAGGATTTGTGTTCTACTTGCAGGTTCAAGTGGTTAGATGGACTCATCGTCCAGCAAAAGAGGCAAAGAAATTGATAGACTCCCAGCCACCATGAAATATCATTATCAAGGACAGGTCTATGTTTCAAAGCTAGAGGATCAAGTCATATGGGTCACGGATACCAAAATTGACCATATAGAAATTGAGGATATCAAGGCTCAATTGGACAAACCTAGTCTGGAGGCCCTCCATAGGAGAGTCAAGAGATCAGGCCTAATTGAAGCTACTGCCTTTCCACAGTCATTGCAGGCATTGGAGTTCATAATGACCATTGCCCTATTTTATAACCCAGAGACTAGAAAGTGCACAGATGCACAAGGAAAAAAAGTCATAGACTTGTCTCCAGATATGCTTGGATTCGTTTTTGGTATCCCAACTAGAGGAGATATTTTTGTTAACTGAAGAAAAGGCTTTAAAGGCATGCAATGACAAAATATCATCCAGTAAGAGGCACATGAATACAAATTGGTTGGAAGAAGAAACAAAGATAGGTCTCCAGGCAATGGAGATCCTGAGGGCGGATTTCAAAGAGCCTCAAAGAGACTTAATCATTATGCTTAGTAGGGCCTTTGGCAAGCTGGATTGCAAGCATTTTCATCCCTGGATGTTCCAATTCATGAGCACTATTTTAATAGGGAAACAATTCTTTGATTGGCAGCAGATCCTCTCCAACAATATCTGCAAGCGGATGAAAGAAGTTCAGCATACCCAAAAGTTCTTTTTCACATCATATGTCATCTGGGTAGCTGCGAGAGCTGGAAAGTTTCCAAGGCTATAGGTAGAAGGTTAATTGGGAGAGGAGGAAGGAAAAAAGAAGGTATGGGATTATTATTCCCAACTCACTCTAGCCAATGCAGAGGCTCATTTCAAGAGAGTTAATGATGCCTTTGTTTTCCCAATAATCATCAAATTAACAAGGGATGTAGGATATTGGATTAGCCCGGAGGCCATGGCTATCATTTGAGAGTGGGCATGTTGGTTCATCCAAAACCCATGCTCCACTTACATCAGGGTTAGCGGATTCACAGGGAACCCAATGTTTTTGCCTCGATATTGAAATGATAATATAATTTTGCTAGAGTATGTAAGGCAGCTTATGGGCCTCCAGTCACTTTTGTCATCAAAACACAAAACAGGTATCGATTTCTCAGTATCTATTGGGTACTTTGCATGTTCTAAGATACAAGTAGCAAAATTATCAGAACAAGAGCTTCAAGATTTGAACTTGAAGGAGTATGATCATGCTAGGGAGTTTTATGATCCCTACGGGAAACTTAAACAAGCTATGCCTAAGGAATATGAGGGGCACAAGCCCAACTTGGAGGACTTTTGGGCCAACCTGGAAGATAGTTTTTAGGTTAAGGAGAAGAGCTATAACAGGTTATCTATGCCACAGGTAAGAGATTTTGGAATTAAGACTAACCTCCCTAAAGACCTTAGGGATGATGGGGAATTACTTGATCCAGTTTATAGGGAATCAGGGATAGATAAAAGGCCTCTCTCCCTAATAAAATGGTTTGCAAGTCATCAATAGGACCAAGCAATGCTTAGGCCAAAGGGTAAGGCCGAGCGTCTCAAAGGAAAAATAAAAGGAATCCACTTTAGGGGTACCTCAATCAATTGGTCATAAAGAGTACGCCCAGAACACAAGGTCCGCCTCAAGGCAAAATACCTCCACCGATCCAAGTGAGGAGGAAAAATCTTGAGAAAGTACTAAGGAATTAATCAAGAAACACCAAGAAAAGGTGGGGGATTTTGAATTGTTAAAGAAGGAAGTGGACCTGGGAGTGACCGATGGATTGGGAGTATTACCACTTGCCAAAGTTCTCCCACCGAGGATGGCTATAGGGCAGACTGTAGGAGAGGGTAACCAAGAGAAAGAGGAAGATATATAAATTATTGAGGATATACCTACTCAACCACCTTCAATAGAGGCCACACATGTTCCAAGCACCAATGCCCTTGCACCACCACCAGCTAGTATTCTCGTAGGGCAGCCTAGAGTGCAAGGCTTCAAGTCTACCACTGAAGGAGTAAAAGTTAGAAACATCGAGTCAGATTCAGATTAGGAGGAAGAAGATCTTGAGCAACAATGACCATTGGAAGGTGAGAAAGAAGGGGATGAGGCGGAGGACCTATTGAATGCAAGCTTAGTTCTAGCCCCTCAAGATCAAGAGGACATCCTCAAGGACATAGCAGCTGGGCAGGGTGAAACAAAGGAAGATGAGGAAGAGATGGCATTCAATGAAGAGGTCAGTGGCAAATTGAGTGAATAACATAAGCAATAGGCTCTCCAAATCAATTGAGCCTGCCAAGTTACCTCACCTCAAGATCCCGGGCAAACAAAGGCAGAGGAAAGAGATGAAGTAGATGAGCAGGTGAACATCCATGTTATAACTGCAGATATAGTATCACATCAAGGTGACAAGGATGAAAATATATCGCAATGGCTTGAGTTCACTTTTGAGAAGAAAAAGAGAAAAGTGGAGCTTCCCAAGGTCACTTTACAACAAGTAATCACTGAGGAGCCACCAAAGGTTAAGAAGCTAAAAATCGTTCATCATTTATCAAAAATGGACTCCGGTGAAGTGATTGCAGATGTGGCAGTTCCACTCCAAGTTGAGGGACAGGCTTCTCCCAAGTATCAAATACCCCAGGTAAATTTGGGTAAACAAACCAACTGGGGAGAGCTAGATACTTTAGAGCTAGCCACAAGTGTTGTTAGTGGGCGTGTAGAAAAGAAGCATACTTCAAACATGGAGCTCAAAGCACAACTTAGGCAATAAAAGAAGCTCCTGACTGAAATGAGCAAACCTCTAGACTCTTGTAGACCTGATGACCTACCTTCAACCTCATCGCTGCCAGAGGGAGAATTAAAGGCACTAGTGGAGGTGAGACGAGTGGTTTTTGCAACCAAATCATGGACCCAAATGAATGCAAATAAGATTAGGTTGTTCTTGCAAAGTATGGTAGGGATATATCATAAAGCGGTACAGGCAGGTAGAGCTTTGGCTCCTGTTCCATGCAATGGGAACATAAGTCAAACATTTTCAATAAATAGTTCCAAATTTTGAAAAATATATTGCAGCTAGGGGAAGAGATGGTAATGGAGGAATACCTCTTAGGAGGTGACAGCTATGAAAACTTACACTCATATCTATACATTTTGGGGCTAAAGATTGAAATGCTTCAGCAGTATATCAAGGATATGACGGAGATTCGGGACCCTCTCCTTAGGGAAATTTTTTCGTATGAGAGTTTTGTAAAGAATATGCTAGGACCTTTTGGCCTCAGATTAGTTGATATAGGAATAATGGAGCAATAGCAAGTTTTAGATCAGTGGGATGCGTATGAGGCGCAACACCGAGGACCTGCAACCTAGTTTGATGTCACCATTATGGACAGGTACACATATCTGATTACTCAATGTCAGGAGGTGGAAGACATGGTGAAGGAGTTGGAGGAGGGGAGAATGCATGCAGATGAAGTTTTGAAGAAGTGTTAATTTAGAGTTAAGCATGTAGTTGATCCTCTAGTTCAAGAAATTGCATGTATAGTTGATAATTATAGAGCTTTTACCAAGAAATAAGGGATAAACGCATAATTGCTAAAGATTGCAAAGATTTTTCATAAATCCTTAATATTGTATTTTTAGCTGCAGCTCCTACTCAAGTTCCAATTTTGAGAGAAATTCTACATGACTATGAAAATGTGGCTCACCTAGCAGGGTCTTCGTAGTGCTCATGCAGTCCCCATTTCATAGTTGTTAAGTGGAGTGTCAAGGCAGAAACTTGCAAGTTAATTGCGACTCCTAGTTTTAGTTCTTAATTTAGGGTAGGGTTATTTCCTAGATAGTAGGACAGAGAACTTCTATAAATTGAGAAGTTGGATTCATTGGTAAAGGTCCCAAATTGATGATTTGTGGCCCACTTAGAGATTTTAGAATATTTTGTAGATTAAGTTTAAGTTATTTTTGTTATACATTCATTGAGATCAATATAAGAAGCAGCTTGTGGATTTCCTGATCTACGTCTATGTTCTACCAAATTGTTATGTGTAATCTGGTAACGTCTATTATTTGGAGTTAGTAACATGGTTTAAATATTTTTGTTTATCATTTTATGAATCATATTGCGCACGCCAGTGGTGTATGAGAATTATTATGATAAGCCATATTGTTAATGATTTTATTTCCATAAATCTATGAAATTGATGATTTTGCAGGTTTCCTGGAGGTCCGTTGTTGAATGCTAACTTGGATAATATTTGATAATTTCTTGGATTGTAGGGAACTAATTGAGTAGTTCATTTAGTTGTTATTATTGGTTTTGATTATTATGTTCTTGTTCCCCTTTACGCTTCGCATTTTATTTCCCCAGAGAATCTTAAACCATAAAAATACCAAAAAAGAAAGGAAGTGCAATTATCCATAATCTGCGAGATCTAGTCTTACTAGCAGGCCCCTTGACAGGTACAACCATATCAACCGTTGGGCTACCCATCACCATCGAGACCCGACCATAGAGATCTTGCAGTAGTGAGTTTTCCCAAACTCATTACTTTTCAGGAGAGGTGGTGAGTGTTCACATTGGCTACCTAACTATTGGCAGGTGATTCAAAACAGTCGTCAACACATGGGTGTTGACCATTTTTTAGTGTCTACATTATGATTTCACCAGATCTTGACTAGCTTGTGCCTGAAGAGAAGAAACAACTATCATTGTTTCTACTAGAGACATTTGATTGAAGGGTTTATCAAAACTAATGTTGAATTGTAGAAAACTCCCTTGGCTTTGGATTTTTACTGTGTCAATTAACACAAGTATCAGAGTCTTCATTGCCTTACCCTATCCTCTATCTGGTTCTTCCTATTTATCTTCTTCCCTCTTCTTAGCCTCAATGAGATTGGATTTGACTTCTTTAGGTGCCTCCTATGCACCGATGTTACCACTTGGTACAACATCCTCTGCCTCTACTAATTTATCATTTTCTTCTGTAGGCTGAACTTTGACAGTATCCAAAACTTGTTGCTCTACAACATATTGAGTATCCTCCTCTTTATTTACATTATCTGGAGAAGGATTTTTTGACTGAGAAGGTTTAAGTGCATCTTTGTATAGAGGGTCATTCTAAATAAACTTTTTCCATATTTCCTCTATCTCTCTCCTCACCTCCTCTACATTCCCTATCATTAATTTGTTAATTTAGTTCTTACTTCTAAATTCCTTTTTATTTTCTTCTTCAATTAACCTATCAACTTCACTATGAGTAATACATGTACCTACATTTGAAAGCTCTCTTTCCTTCATTTCTCTATCAATTTTGCTTGCATACATTCTTCTAGCATCAATTAACTTGTAAAAGTCATTTGGAATGGACTTTTCTAATTCAATCAATGTTTTACTAATTGTAGACACCTAAAATTGTCCTGTCTAATTAAATAAATATTTTTATTTATTTAATTATTTTATCCTAATTCTTCTATTAATTAAATAAATCTTTTTATTTAATTAATTCATTTATCCTCTTCTAGCCTTATTTCTCATTTAAATAAATACATTTATTTATTTAAATTATCTTTTTCCTAAATTAAATAAACCCCATGCGGGATCAACAACTATTGTCCTGGCCAACCATAAGAATTGTGCTTGTCTTCTTTTAAAACATTAAAACAATTAAGGTCAAACATCAAAACATTGTGTCTTTTGTGTCTTAAAGTGTATGCAAAACATTTTTACATCAAACAACACACTTTCTTTTGAGTCATTATGAGTCTAAACACTTGCAAACATTGAGTCCTCATCAACATTGTGTTAGGGTTCCCATAGATACTGAGAGGGGGGGGTGAATCAGTATCTGATCTGTAATGAAATTTTCTTAAAACTGAATATGTAGAACATAAAGTAACAGTATACCGGTATGCAATAATTAATGCAAATTACAGAATCAAAAACATCCACATGAAAAGAACACCATAACACAAGATGTTTAACGAGGAAACCCGGTGTGGGAAAAACCTCGGTGGGATTTGTTACCCACAATATTCACTTACTGGCCAATAAGAGAATATTACTTACAATAGGGGCCTGCACATGCAGGAAGGCCAACTGCCTAGAGCTCACTACTCAATAAGAAGTCACACTGACTTACAATGAGGATTTACACAAATCTAATATTCTGTACTGCTTTACAATAGCATCTTCAATGCCAGATTCAGTACCGATTCTTGCTCTGTTCTTTACAAATACCCTTGATCTACAATTCACACATTAGATCTGCCTTATAATTTATTATGCTTTCTATCCATATGCTACAAATGCTTACAATGATCTCTTTTATACACAAGAGTCATTTTACAATTTGCCAAGTCGGCTTACAATAATAAATAAAATATTACATATCAAAAATCCTGTCGGCCTCAGTGCCGGTATAGATGTTCTTTTCTGTGCTGGTGTACATCTTCTATGCCAGTGCTGGTGTAGATTGATCTTGCTGATGGTGGTGCACTATTTTGTTTGAGTAATGCTTTGTCGGTATAATGTCTTGCCAGTGCCATAGGATTGCAAGGTTGCCTGAGTAATGCTTTGCCAGTATAATGTCTTGCCGGTGCCATAGGATTGCAAGGTTTCCATCAATGACAAAACCTTCAATCACACACAATGTCTCATTGGAGTGTCCATATGCCAACAATCTCCCCCTTTGGCATTGATGGCAACACTCATGAGAAATTTCAAAAAGATATCCAAAAATGTGTAGACCAAAAATGTTACCAAAAATGTGAGAGCTCCCCTTGAGCATGTGATCCCTGTGTTTTGAATTTTCTCATCTACTACTCCCCCTTTGGCATCAATGACAAAGGTTAGTAGATTTTGTAGTTGTACCAATTCATAACCTCAACCTTGTAGTTGGGTGGTTATTATCTAAAGAATATCTCCCAAAATTAAGTTTATGCCATCCATAAACTTCTTGCTCTCCTTTATTGCTATCTTAGTTCTGTATATTGTACCGGTGAGATGCTGCAAGTGCTCTGCCGGTGTTTTGCTACCCTGTGTTAGTGCCTCTGAGATTTCCTTTCGCAGAGATGCTAAATAGTCCAATCTTGGACTTAGTTTAGATCTCAAGAATTTTGCTTTGTTTATTATTTTCTCTTTCTCTCTTTCTAATTTGAGCAATTCTTCCTCAAAATTTGTTATCTTTTCCTCAAAAACTGATAATGCATCAGGTGAGTTAACAAAATTATCAACAAGTTTATTGATCTCTTCCTGTACCTTGCTCATCTTTTTGTCTACACCTATGGTCAAAAAGTTTATCTTATAGGTGTCTTTGTACAGAGTTTTGTACTCTTTCAATAAATTGCACAGTTCCGGTAGAAGTGTGTCAAATTCCCTATTACACTTCTTTATTCCTTCCTCAAAGAATTTCTATTTCTCTTTTTCTACACTTTCCTTTACAGTTTCTACCTTTGTTTGCTCAAAATTTTCAGAAATATATTTACAAAGTGTATCCAATTGGCCTAAAAAATCTTTGTTGGCTATATTACAATTGAGAGCTATTGATTTCAAAAATGGAATTGAATCATCTATCGCTTTATAGGCTTGTGAGCTATAATCAGTTATTTTCTTGATAGATTCGAGCAATACCTCTATTACTTTTGATGGTGACCCAACAAACTGAGTGCCAGTGGAAGTGACCATGCTAGTATTGACCTCTGGTAGGTCTGTTTGTGTCTCCATCTCTTTAAGCATTGGTTTTCCTGCATCATTTCTTACCGGTGGCATCTGTTCTGGAGCCTTTAGCTCTATTGGTTTCTCTGTTTGTGTTCCAGATTCCATCTTTTTCTTTGAATCTGCTGTCGGTTGCTCTTTGTTTCCTGTTGCCAGTTGCTCTTTGTTTTCTATTTTATCTGTTGTATCCTTGTCTACCACTATGTTGATTTTCTGAGTATCAACATTCACAGTATATAGGACTTCAGGATTAGGATTATTATCCTTTGTGTCCATGCTCTCAGCTGCTGGTTGATCTTCTGTAGTTGTGGTTTTTACCGGTGGAGTATTTAAAGGAGGTGGGGGTAAGTTGTCTCTAATCTTGATACTTGGTGGTCCACCAACTTTACCTTTCCCTTTGTCCTTTTGATATACAAGAATGGGCTTGGGATTCCTATATTCTTCTTGTTTTTCTTTTTCAACCAAGAATGTATCCCAACCATTTTCTATTTCCTCTGAAACTTCAATAACTCTACCTGCCATTAGTGATATTTGCCGGTGTGCAGTGGAAAAAACTATTCGGTTGGCCTGAGCTATCAAATCATCAATTTCCTTAGGTGAGTTGACTGGGTATACTGCAAGTAATTTCTCTATTTTTATTTTCTTATCCAACTCAATTATTCCTTGCCTTCTGGCCTCAAGTCTTTTATATAGTTCATCAGGAATTTCATTTAGGACTTGCATAAAAAACTTTTTATACATGTCCTTGTGTAATATAACACTTTCCTCGACTTGTCCTTTCTCATCATCTGATAGGGTGTCATAGATTTTCCCTATGTTTTTCAATTTACCTTCCTCTATGATCTCATTCAGTAGTATGTCAAGAGGGGCAAAGTCAGTGTTTGTCTTCTTCTTCCTTTTGGGGGTCAGCTTCTTCTTAGGTGTGGCTTTCTTGATCGGAGACCTCACAACTTGTTGCTTCTGTGTTGTCCTTCTAGGTGAAGGAGTGGATACTGGTGAGGGGTCTCTTTTCCTAATGACTCTTTTGAAAGTTGCTGGCATATCTCCTTCTGAGGAAGTATCTACTAGTGATAGATGAGTTTCAAGTTGTTGGGCTGCCAAATCATCTTCTATTATGCCAATTTTCTTTAGTACATCTTCCTTTATGGCTTTTGCTTGTCTGGTTCCTTTCCTCACAAATGCCTCAACCTTTTTCACTCTCTTTTTAGATTGAATTTGACTTTCAATGGTCTCAGCACTACCAAATACTTCTTCCTTTGGTTCATTGGGGGCTTCCAGAAGTGCTTTGGCATAAGTTTCCACAATGTGGTCATCTGTTTCATACCCCATCTCTGTAACCCAGATTGTTCTTGGGATGACTGCTTCCATCCAGATCTCATCCTTTTTGATCACAAAGCATATATCATCCTTGTATTTGTTGACAATTTCTTGTGATAGTCTGATTCTTTTATTCATTCTGACCTTTAGTGCTTGAAAATACTCATTGATATTCTTTTCTTTGTTTTCACCCATGTTGTTGAATAAGTCAGACAATTGTTTTCCTACTGGTATGTCGAATCCAAAATCCTTGTAGCCTATACTGGGAGCCTGTTTGGTTATATGTAGCATTAAGCATACAAGTAAATTTCCAAATCTAAAGGTTCCTTTCTTATCCTTCTTGATTTTTGCTAAGTTGTCAATTAACTCATCCTTTAACCATTCATAGATATCAATTTTTACATTGTCCTTCACCATGTCATAAGCACTTTTTATGCATAAACTAGAAACAGAGTTAAGCCTATTAGCATGAGTTGCTTTGTAACCTAGAATCATGCTAACAAATCTAACATTTGTATTGGTCACATCATTAACCCTCAATGATCTCTTGTCAGATGTTGCACCAGTTAAGTTTGTTACCAAGTCATTGGAGACCTTCTTGGTTTTGTTGGGTCTGCTACCGGTGGAAGGTAACCTTGTTATTGCTTTCACAGCTACCTTTGTTATTTTATGCACTGAGTCAAGCCAAAAGAATGAACCATGTACCCTACTTAGAACTATCCTAACCACTTCCTTGGGAAATTCAGGAATGCAGAGGATTTCAGTAAATCCTAGGGTTTCAACAATTTTATGTTCAGGTTTCACATTCCCAGAGTTGTCACATATAATAGACTTATACATGTTTTTGATTTCCTCATCACCTATTTCCTCTATGTTGCAATGAGTATACATTCTAGGGTCTTCTGCATAAACAACACCTTTTGGAATTTTTGAAAAAGCACCTGTGTTGTCATCTTTCTCAGCTACCCCGGGAACTACCTAAAACACGGGCCTAGGTCATTTTATAACCTTGACTACTGTAGGGTTTGCTATGAATTCAGGTGCAGAGGAGGATGCCATGATGATAAATACCTTTTTCTGCCTTTGGATGGATTGATTGTTGAAGTGCTTTGCCTCTTTTCTCGAAATGCCTTAGCTTGGAAATCTCCGCACTCTCTAAAAGTTTGAATTCATGGTGAAATGAAATGGAGCCAAAAACCTTATTTTATAAAGTCTTTTCTGCTACCTACCACATTAATTGCTTGCCGGTAATGTATTAGCTCAACTTTATTTGCTGGTAATGAAAGATTTTCAACTTCTTTTCTCTAACCAAGGGAATAATAGCACATGTGTCATTTGATTGCCAAACCCTCAAGATAATTTTCTTTAATTTGATGAAGAACATCCTACCGGTGGAGCATTGCTCTGTCCTACCGGTGGAGCATCATATTGTCTTGTCGATGAAGCATTTGTTTGTTCTACCGGTGGAGGAGTAACCCCAATATTTAGATCACCTTTTCTAATCCATTGTTTTGAAAATTCTTTCTTAACCTCTTCAACCTTTTCCTTACCTTTCAAGCTAGTACTTCTATTATCTACCAGTGTACCTTTACTTCTACAAAATTTAGCAATATGACCAATCTTGTTACATGCATAACAGGTTACATTATTTTTCTGAATGGCTTTCCCATAACCTATGCCAGTTTGTGTTCTACATTTATTTGATAAATGACCAAATCTTCCACAAACATAACATCTTACATTCATTCTGCAATTTTCAGAGTTATGACCAATTTTGTTGCATTTGGTGCATTGACTGGTGGGAGGATTGATGTTTTGATAATTCCTAGATCTACATTCATTTGCCCTATGACCATATTTATTATAGTTAAAGCATTTTCCATTGAATTTGTAAGTATTAGAAGGTCTTACCAGTTTGCTGTGATCCTAGGTATTTGCAGTACTGGAGCTTTCTCCAACTTCAAATCCAATTCCAGAAGTGTCACCTTTGGGTTTTTGATTCTTCAATAAGGTACCAAGTTCTTCTGAGCTTTTTTTGAATTTTTCTTTGTGTTGATTTGCAGTTTCCAATTCCCTTTCCAAGATTTCTTTTTGTCTCATTAGTTCATTTGAGTCATTCTGAGTATGCATCAAATCTATCTTCAACATGTCATTTTCATAGCTAAGTCTTGTGTTCTCATTTGCTACATCACTTAGTCTTCTGGTCAATTCTTCTTCATTCTTCTTTCTGTCCTCAATCTCTTTGCAAAATCTCATAGTCATGTCCTGCATTTCATTTTTTGTTGTCATGATCTCTTGTTTTAATTTGCTTATCATATCATTTAGTGATTCCTTTTCATCATTCTCATTTTGCAATTTTTCACAAAGTTCTCTTCTCTTATTCCTTGTAACAGTAAGATTTTCTTGAAGTGCCTGAATAATGTCCTGAGCTACTTTTAAATTATCTTCTAATTTGATATTTTTTAACTTCTATGCATCATAGTCAGTAAGAGATCCTTCAAGTTGCTTCATCAGATTTTCCATCTTTACCGGTGTCAAGATCTTCCTCAAGCTGTTAGGCTTCTGAAAATAGAGGACCAGGCTCTGATACCAATTGTTAGGGTTCCCACAGATACTGAGAGGGGGGGGGGTGAATCAGTATCTGACCGATAATGAAATTTTCTTAAAATTGAATATGTAGAACATAAAGTAACAGTATACCGGTATGCAAGAATTAATGCAAATAACATAATCAAAAACATCCACATGAAAAGAACACCATAACACAAGATGTTTAACAAGGAAACCCGGTGTGGGAAAAACCTTGGTGGGATTTGTGACCCACAATATTCACTTACTGGCCAATAAGAGAATATTACTTACAATAGGGCCCTGCACATGTAGGAAGGCCAACTGCCTAGAGCTCACTGCTCAATAAGAAGTCGCACTGACTTACAATGAGGATTTACACAAATCCAATATTCTGTACTACTTTACAATAGCATCTTCAATGCCAGATTCAGTACCGGTTCTTGCTCTATTCTTTATATATACCCTTGATCTACAATTTGCACATTAGATCTGCCTTATAATTTATTATGCTTTCTATCCATATGCTACAAATGCTTACAATGATCTCTTTTATACACAAGAGTCATTTTACAATTTGCCAAGTCGGCTTACAATAATAAACAAAATATTACATATCAAAAATCCTATCTGCCTCAGTGCCGGTATACATGTTCTTTTCTGTGCTGGTGTACATCTTTTGTGTTGATGCCAGTGTAGATTGATCTTGCTGATGCCGGTGCACTATTTTGTTTGAGTAATGCTTTGCCGGTATAATGTCTTGCCGGTGCCATAGGATTGCAAGGTTGCCTAAGTAATGCTTTCCCAGTACAATGTCTTGCCGGTGCCATAGGATTGCAAGGTTGCCTGAGTAATGCTTTGCTGGTATAATGTCTTGCTGGTGCCATAGGATTGCAAGGTTGCCATCAATGACAAAACCTTCAATCACACACAATGTCTCATTGGAGTGTCCATATGCCAACACATTGTGTCCTCTTGTCATGAAAAATAGTCAAAATTCAGATTTGGTCACAACAACTTTACAAATTGGAAAAATTGCACTCATATTTTGGAAACCGCATCTATGAAGTATACAGGCATGTCTGTGTTCAGTATTTGAAAAATTTACAATCCAACAAACAAGAGCAGTCAATTTCAGAATTCTTGAGCTTCCTAAGTTATTTCTCTAGATTTTCATCTAGCATTCAACCTATCTTTTGGTCTCACAAAGTTCATCATTGCTTTACACCTTGCATTCCATTCACATTTGTCTAAACTTGAGTCAAAAGGTCACTTGCTTGTCCTCATCTTATTTTGTCAACATACTACATACAACAACATTTTTCTAAGTGTTCCCTCATCAAGGTCTATCACCTTTGGGTCTCATTTGGTCTTACTTAGAGTCAAGGTCAACTTACCTCATCAAGAGAAACTATCATCTCTTTGGAAGTCACACCTACTCTACCACATACATTCTTGGTCTTACACTTTGGACATTGAAAGTAAACCTCAGATTCATTTACATTTCATCCAACTCTTGGTCTTCCATTCTCTTTCCATTTTCATCTAGTCTCACAAATCTCGGTCGAGACCTAGTTCATGGCTGAAACCCATTCCCAAAAATATAGGAGAGAAGCTAAAGAGGCTCAAGAGTCTACAAACATGAGTTCCTATGAGTATGAGAATGATATCTTTTTCAATTCTAATCATACCACATTACCTGACATGGACACTTATAGAAACATTCAAAATGTTGAGAACATGGATAATACAAACAATAATGATGCACACAATTACAATGTGGACAACATTTTGGTACATTCATTAGAAGTAGAAGACTCTATCATGGATCCCCATTTCAATAGATTGGTTGAGGAAATCATGAGAAGAGATAGACAATATTTCCTACAAGTGATGGCACAAAGTGGAGCCAAGATACCTCATGATTTTGACATGTCTCAAATAATGGAAAATCAATCTATGCAAGAACCTCAACTCAACATGGATCAAAGGAAGCCTAATAGTGGAGGTACTAGAGGACCACATTTTGTGCCTGAGTCACCATCATCTTTGTTTCAAAAACTTGAGATCCCCAATACACATGGTCAAGCTTATGATACTCATCTATGCAGACCTTTATGGAAGTCTTATGCAGAAACATACACTCAGTCGCATACCAATGCTAAAGACCAACCTCAAAAGAAATTGGATATCCAAAGGCATGCTCAAAATTTTGACACTAGAAAACCCCGTGTCAAATTTGGGGGCAACACACAAGAAAAAACTCATGGCATGCCTGTAGAATATGGTATACATGGACAAAAAAGATATTCCATTCCTCATTATGACTCTATATCAGGTGGTTCCTATACACAACATCATTATAGACCTCCTCCATATGAACATGTTTACGATCAATATCATCCATATATGTAGTATCCTTTTCCTCCATCTGGTGGCTCAGGCATGGAATATGGTCCAAGAAGTTGGTCTCCACCTAAGAACAATTTGGAACAACAAATAAAGGACTTACAAAAGAAAATGGAGGACATTAATACACCAAAGCCAACTTACACAATGAGAGACAAGAGATGTTTACAGAAAATGTCAACAAATAAATTGGTTATGACTTAAGAAAATCTTGTTTGCCCACCTTCAAGGACATCATTGAAAAAGTCTTAGCAATAGAGAAAGTCTTAATTGAGCAAGGTGTCATCAAAATATTCAAAGAAAATAAAGAGGACTTTAAAGGAAAAGACAAGCCACGATTTTGGAACAAGAACAAGAACACAGTAAATGATGGCATTGTTGATGCTAATACAGTCAAACCAAAAATCATTTTTCTGGATCAAGTTTTACAAACAACCAAGTGAATACTCAAACAACTTCAAAACCATGAAGGAAGTACACCCCATTAGGAGAACCACTTGAGTCAACTTTCAAGAAGCTATTGGCAAACAAGATAATAAAAATTCTAGATAATCCTCCATATGAACCAAAGGTCAAACCAAATTGGTGGAATGATGATGAGTACTGTGAATATCATAGAAGCAAGGGACATAAAATAGGAAATTGTCATCATTTGAAGAACATCATACAATATCTTATTGATAGAGGTGACATTGAGATCGAAGGACATTCATCCAATCAAGAACATGAGATGTTTAAGGAACCATTCTCTAAACATGAAAAGGGAAAAGACAAAGCCACAAATGAGCAGACCAACTATAATAGAGCATCCTATAACTATGATTCAACTGTTAATCACATTTCGATGGACAATTATGTCTCTGTCATTATCATAAAGGACAAAAATGCTTGAAAAATTATAGCCAAAGACCCAAAGTTGTCCTAAAAGGCATTGGACCTTCTTTTAAATCTATCTCTGAATGTAATGTCACAACTCGTCGAGGTAAAGTCACCTTGCAAGGTGCTCCAGCTAAAACCACTGCTTCCTCAGCAACCAAACCTGAGTACGATCTGGTAGAATAGTTAGGGAGGATGCCCGCGCTTATCTCCATCCTTGAACTTTTATGCATATCCCCTGCACATAAAGCTATCCTTGATAAAACTTTGAGAGAAAATTTTGTCCCCACCGATCTGAATGTGGACTAGTTTCAAGCCATGGTTGGATACCTTTCCATTCCACATTCTCTTACATTCATCGAAGCTAATGACACCTTTGTAAGCCAACTGCATAAGACACCTTTGTAAGCCAACTGCATAATGCACCTTTACATATTGAATTCTTCCTACACAAACACCGAATAAAATGAGTCCTAATAGATGGAGGAGCTGGTCTTAACATTTGTACACTGAATACTCTTAAGCAATTGGGATATTCTAAAAGGGCTGTGAATTCTATACATGCAATCACCATTAAAGAATATGATGACGAAGAGCGCTCATCTAAGGGCACAGTCACCTTACCTCTTAGAGTTGGGCCAATTACTAAGGATGTGGTTTGTCAAGTCCTTGATCTAGATCTCACATACACCATACTCTTGGGACATCCATGGATTCATAAAATGAGAGCTATTCCTTCAACATATCATTGATGTATCAAGTTCCCACATAATGGAGTTGAAGTGACCGTCAAAGGCGACCCAAACCCATTCATATATTACAAAAATCTATGACCTAGATCAGAAATATCAATCCTAGTCAAATCCCATGTCCACTTCTAGACTTGGATCAACAAGAATCACAAAAGCCCTTACTCATTGGGGATAAAAATTAAGCTTTGAAAAGAAAAATCTAAAAGTCAAAAATAAAGAGAAGTCCTTTAGTTCAAATCAAAATCAAAAGCTATTAGACTCTACAAAAATAAAAGTCAAGGATAAAAATATATGAAGAAAAAAGAACAAGAGTTGATCTCCCCTAATATCAAAATAACTGGGGGCAAAAGTTCTACAATTTCAACTCAAAAAGAATACTTGTTGATCCTAAGTCTCCATCATGCTATCCTACTTTCCCTTCTTTTCACAATCATAAGCCTTCATTAGTCATCCACTTGTTCTGCACATCCTTTCCCTTCTAGTGATACATCGTGGACCTTTAATGGAGCTTCCTCGCGGGGTTTTGTTGCCAGGGATACCCAAACTTCTTTAGGTGACACACATATGGGCTTGTGTAGTCCACACAGTAGTAATTCTATCTTAGTTCCTTCATCAAGGAAGATAGTTACTCAAGCTTCACATCATTCATTCAAAGAATGATACAACTACAATCATAAGGTTAAGCCTTGTCTATTTGAGGTAGGTGACTTAATTCTTAGAGAAAATCCTAAAAATCAACAAGACGGAGAGTAGAAGGGCAAGTTCGAACCGAATTGGCTTGGTCCTTATATCATCACAGCAATCTATGGGTCTGATGCATATCAAATTTCAACACCAAAAGGAGAACCTTTGGAAGATCCTATCAACAACATGCACCTTCGTAGGTTTTACACATAGCTCTTCAGAGTATCCTAATTCACAAATACAAAAAAATTAAAAAAATATCAAAAATACAAAAAAAAAAAAATATATCAAAAAATTAAAAAAAAACATAAAAATAAAATCGTTACTTGGTGAAAACATAGCAAACAGACACCTTGTGACACAAATTTTTTTTTAAAAAAATCAAAAAAAGTAAAGAGAAATAAATTTGTCCAATAGTGAAAACCACTTCGGTGGCACCTTGGGCAAGTACCATGGTGAAAACTGGGTCACCAATGCCATGTGTAGAGACATTGCTCTTCCCTCCTTTAGGATTCATCGCATCCTTTCACTCTTGCACATACTCACAATCTATCTGTCCATAATTAACTTACCCATTCCCATCATGGCTTGTTATTGATCTACCCAAGTTTGGTTAGCCATTCATAATAATCCCTCCCTTTTCACCCCTTTCCATCCATAATAAATTAGCTCCTATTTGTGGATAAGGCAAATCCTAAGTTTAGCGATGGGTTTGGAACTAAGAGTAGCATACGTTCTAAGGAGTACTATTTCTTCCAGTTTTCTTTAGTCTATCCACGCACAATCCACAATAAAGCAACACTCGCATCACAATCCGCAATAAAGTTATGTCTTCTCTGCAATAAAGTATCAGTCTCATGGATTCAGTCAGTTTTAGATGACACAAACAAAAGCAATGGGCTTCAACAAATCAACTCTTTCAATAGACTCAGACAACATATGGTTCAGTGCTATCTATCCTTTTGTGAAGGTAAACATTGTGAGCCCAATCAAATAGACTTATACAAGTGACAAAAGACACTAAACTTGAGGACTACAATGGATGTTGGTGTCGAGTCTTAGTTTTCCTTTTGATTTTATCTTTTGGTGACATGCCTTTTAGCTTTTCGAGGATGTCTCTGACTAGAGATTCTATCTCTAGGATGTCTTTGACTAGAAAGGCGAGGATGGGGTATCGTCACCTTTTTTTTTTGTTGTTTGTGGATTGTCTCTTAGTAATGCTATGACTTGTCCAAGGACATGAGGACATTGCGAGTCTAGTATGAATTGGGGCATTCCTTTTTTGCAACTATCTGATCTCCATGCAAATGGGTACAATGACTTTCTGGGTCGAACATGTATCTAGATTGTCATAGCCTATTTTCTATAATAAAGCTCAATGATGATAACGCACAAGAATCTCTTTCACTTTCATATCTTCTACCTTCCATCCCCCTTTCTTGATTGAACTCCATCATCCTTCTTGAGTCCATGTACCCTGCTATCACATGACTGAGTATGATGACACACCAAAAATATTTTCATTTAATGTACTTTGCACCTGCATTACCACATATTAGCATTTCATATATACATATAGATATCACAATTGAATCACATCCTACACACAACACAAGTTAGCACATCATACATTCTCATCATATAAATAGTTATTTGCATTATCATATTCATCTACATTTTATACATTCACATTTTCATCATGCATAACATATTAAAAAATATAAAAGAATAAAAAAATATTGTATTTCATCACGTAACATTTGCATCCCTATCATAAGCATCACATAGAACCAACATCACATAGGTACGCATGTATATAGATTCCACAAGGATGATGTTGGCATTATGTTTTCATTGATGTCAACTGATATAAGATGACCACTAGTAGATGAGATGTATGTGCAAACAGGATGAGATATCTTGGACATCACCTTGTGTTGCAGAACACTGGTAAAGGTAAGGAAGATGACCTATACACAAGTTAGTGTCTAACTTGTGTGATAAGATACAAAGATGTTTGAGCATTTGTTTGTGATGAAGAGGCATAAGGTTATCTGAATCATACCAACATTGGAAGAGAAGAATGAATCGGTGTGCTGTGAGGTTACAGAACTACTAGACCCTCACCAGTTGAAGATGCAGTCATCATGAGAAGCAATGACTAAATAGTGAGTGCATCCACACCGGATCACATGTGCCTATTTGAAGATATGCTGCACAAATAGGGAACTCACATGAGCAGATGACAAGGTGTTACTCCACCAAGTAAGTGGGGTTTATCTCCTATATGCATTGAGGCACTATAGTTTGGTAAGATGGAATGTAGATTGATAGGGTTGTTGCAGGGTTGGTTGGCTTTAATGAAAGGTCACACAAATCACGAGACTTGTTGTAGAGTGATTGTAGGGGTTTGAGGCTCAAGGTCTGGAAGACAACTACAATTCAACTTAGAGTGATTGAGAAGAATGAGGTGACAGAGGAAACAACACAACATATCTTTTATGATTGACCAAGGGATCAACTATTAGGGTAAAAAGAAAGTCGACAGAGATGGAAGGCGTGATCCAAGAGATGCAAATATGGCAGAGTTATGCATTTAGATGTCAGAAAGATCAGATCATGCAAGATCTGATTGGATTTGGTTTGCCTCGAGGATGGCGAGGAAACCCAAACTGCCTAGATTTTGAATTGTTTTTTTTAAGGGAAAACCGGTCTATAAGTATGTGGCTAAAGAGAATGTTTGTTGCTGTTGAATAGTTGAATATGGTGTGATTGCAAAGTTCAAGACTTCTGCAAGTAAGTGCATATCAGCCAAGTGCTCAACAAGCATCTGAAAAAGAGTGAGAGTGAGAGAGAGAATCTAGTTGAAGCATTCAACCAGTTGGAGAGAAGAATCAGTAGTGTTCTACTGGCAATGTAGAAGTGAAGGAGGCTATAAAGAAGATAAACAAAGAACTGGCAGAGAGGAGAATCGATGAAAAAAAGAGAAGCGAACATGAGATTCAGTAAGAGCAGTATAGAAGAGATATAAACTGGTAAGTCTTACCAGTAGAGAAGCAATAGGAGAAGTGCAGCAGAGAAGTGTGTCGGTGAAGCAGAGAAGGTATCTCACCGATAGAATAAGATATATATAATGGTTGCAAGATTCACTTGTAACAAGATAACCACTTATGTATTTGATGTTTACTTTGTGAAAATTGAGTTGTAGCTCGGTGTAGGGGTTGTAGCTCCTTTGGGTTGTAGCTCATAAATCAGGTAGGGGTTGGTGCTCCTTGGGTTAGTGTCCTAAACTTTATCACTATGTTTACTATCAGGTTGGATTGGAGTAGTAGACTCCAGCAATATTGCTCACCGAGGTTTTTTCCATCTTGGGTTTTCCTCATATATGCTGGTGTTATGTGATGTCTTCTTGTGAGTGTGTTTGCATTTAAGATGGTCTCCTCTATAATCGGTAAGTTTGCATTGAGTTAAATATATCAATTGGTATGATCCCTAAGGATTTCCAGAAGTAAAGAGATTTGAGAACCATTGATTCACCCCCTCCCCCTCTCAGTGGTGCATTGTGTCTAACAATTGGTATTAGAGCATAGGTTCCCAGTTAGAAGAGTATTCTCCAACTTGGGTAGATTTCGGCCTAAGGACACAATGGTTTTTTAGTATCAATCTTTGCTCTTGTATTTGATGGTTCAAACATTTCTGTTTGGAGTTGCAGAATGGAAGTTTTCGTATCCTCCTTAGGATTTAATGTATGGATGTCAGTAGTTGATGGTCTCCCTAGAAAGGTCAATCTTCCTACCAGATTTGTAGAAGAAAGAAAAAACCAGTGCAATGAAGAATCCATGAAGGCTATTTTCAGTGGACTCATCGGTAATGTCTCTTCATAGGTGGACAAGTGTAAAACAACAAAGAGCTTATGGGAAATATTGAAGAATCTTTATGGAAATGAACCCTCAATTGTAGAACCAGAAATTGAAGCAAATATGAGAAATACCTCTCATATTTATCTGGATTATGAACATAGATCTGCTAGCAGCCATAACAGTGATGAAGAAGGAGCTCAACTCTTCATGGCTCAAGAATCTGAAAGTGGCTGGGAAAATAGTTCCCCTCAACAAAATATGTTGAGCAGTGATGATGAAGAAGAGTAAGACATGGCAGATAGATATTGCCATCAAGATCCTTCTGATGATGAAGAAGCAACAAAAGTTGACCTTGAAGGAGAGCTTGTAAATACTCTAGAAGAACTTAACAGAGTTAAAAGGGAATACAAGCTATTCAAGAATGTTTCTATTGTGGAGTAGAACTGGTTAGTCAAATACCTTGAAGAATCTGAGAAATGCATCTCAGAGTTGAAAACTCAGGCAGAAGACACCAATAAATGTCGGTGTGAAGATCTAGCCTCTCAGCTAGAGATAAAAGACAAAAAACTTCAGTGGTTGCTTGAAGAAAACAAAGGGCAAACCTCTTTAGTTAGAAATGTTCCTCTAAAGAAGGTTGACCTGACCATAACTAGTGTGAACTTGCCAACAAAAGTGAAGATCAATGCTTCAAGAAGGAATCTTCATACAGATCCTAGAGGTAAGGGGAAGATGGAAGAATAAAACTCCACCAAAAGCAAGAAGATGAGGAAGCAGTAAAGGAGATCCACCATTGGTAGAGGACAAAAAAATGCTACCACCCATAGGGGGAAGCAAGCATGGGAGAAGAAGAAGAGATCAGATGGAAGAGGTGCTTAGAATAGACAACCAAGGATCCATTCTAAAAAAGGTGAAGATGGGGATGCAAAACCGGCAAGATCTCCTCATGCATGGCAAAGTAAATATGTAAGTCATGTATCATCATTTACTTGTTACTGCTTTACATGTAATGATTATGGCCATAAGGAAAGGGAATGTAGAAAGAGATCTAGAAAGAATAATGTAGGATCTCATAGAAATCATTCTTATGGGAAGGATGTATCCAAAAGTAGATACATGCATGTTCCTTCTCCCGGTTATGCAAAGATTGTTTGGCATAACTACAATGGATTTGGCCATAGAGAGTTTGAATGCAGGAAGAGGAACTTGCAGTTACATGGAGATCGACAAAATGGTCATGCTCCATAGATAAGCGAAGACAGAGCATATGGAAGGTAGATATCTGCATGGAACAAAAGGAGAAATGTCCCTGTAGGAGTAAGAGGTTCACCAGTTTCGGTTGCTAGTCAAAGCAACATGACCAGGAGAAGATGGTCAAACCGGTATGTCAAGAGATTTTGCAATCATAATGTTGGGATGAATGTTGTGTGCTACTATAGCACTACTTATAGATTTAATAAAGAATCAAGAAATGGAAGGACCCATCAGCAAAAAGAGGAAAGACCTACTCCCAAGTCTGGAAATGGGAAGAAGGATGAGACCAAGCAGGTATGGAGGAAGAAGACCATGAACCGAAATTGTGCACTCAGAGAACAAGTGATGTCTCCTAAGGCCTAAATGAGATGCAGGATCCTAGGAGAAGTAACACATTGAAATTATATTTCACCCCCTCAATGAAGAAGGCAACATGGAAAAACATGACGTTGATGTGAAGAATGAAGAAGAGAAGATAAGTGTCTGTAGAAGCTACCTGGACTACACACCTATGGATCAGTGTTGGATCACCACTACATGTTTCAATGAGTAAAAGTTAACAAGTGGTATCGAATGTTACCGACATGTATGCCAATAGGTACTTGCAGGTTATGTAAGACAATTAAGTTGGAAGTTTGGTGCATTTGCCCCAGTAGCATGGAGGGTGGTGTTCATGTCTCAGGATCATGTCATAGGATGTGGTGGATACAATGGAGTTGAAGGATCATTAGATGATCACTTATGCATAGCTTAACCGATATATAGTGAAGAGTGGAGTCCCGGTACTATTCCTGACTAGAGATAAGAACTTGAGATGTATGACTCAGGGGGAGTTCAAGTGCTCATCATGAAGAGTCTCATAATGAAGAGTAGACTTTCTTGAACTTGCAAGGTTACTGACTGCCCAAGCTGCAGGAGATGGAAATTGTAGAGGTGTTGCAAGTTGACTAGCAGATGAGTAGTATTCACTGACACAATGAGCTCAAATGGTTTCGAACCTGCATACTCAATCATGGTCAACTGATGGTTAAGTTCCCCATCTCAAGTGTTGTGACTTGAGAAGATGTGTCAACCAATGACAAGATAACAAATGATATCAAAGGAAGTGTTACATCACTTGATGAAAAAGGGGAAGAAAATATTCTGCTAGTGACTAGTACATACAAAGGGAAACAATATCTTGACAGTGCCCTTTACCATTATTGTCAAAGGGGGAGAAGGATTTTGTAGTATGCTAGATACTACAAGTGTTGACATCAATGCCAAAGGGGGAGATTGTTGGCATTGTGTTGTCATTGATGTCAACTGGTATAAGATGACCACCAGTAGATGAGATGTATGTGTAAAAAGGATGAGATATCTTGGATATTACTTTGTGTTGCAGAACACCGATAAAGGTAAGGAAGATGACCTATACACAAGTTAGGGCCTGACTTGTGTGATGAGATAGAGAGATGTTTGAGTGTTTGTTTGTGATGAAGAGGCAAAAGGTTATCTAAATCACACCAACACTGGAAGAGAAGAATAAACCAGTGTGCTGTGAGGTTGTAGAACTACCAGAACCTCACCAGTTGAAGATGCAATCATCATGAGAAGCAATGACTAAACAGTGAGTGTGTCCACACCGGATCACATGTTCCTATTTGAAGATATGTTGCGCAAACAGGGAACTCACATGAGCAGATGACAAGGTGTTACTCCACCAAGTAAGTGGGGCTTATCTCCTATATACATTGAGGCACTATAGTTTGGTGAGATCAAAGTGCTCAACAAGCATCTGAAAAAGAGGGAGAGTGAGAGAGAGAATCTGGTTGAAGCATTCAACTGGTTGGAGAGAAGAACCAGTAGTGTTCTATTGGCAATGTAGAAGTGAAGGAGGCTATAGAGAAGATAAAAAAAGAACCGGCAGAGAGGAGAATCGGTGAAAAGCAAAGAAGTGAAGAGGAGATTTAGTAAGAGTAGTATAGAAGATATATAAACTGGTAAGTCTTACCAGCAGAGAAGCAGGAGGAGAAGAGTAGCAAAGAAGTGTGTCGGTGAAGCAGAGAAGGTATCTCATTGATAGAGTAAGATATATATAATAGTTGCAAGATTCACTTGTAACAATATAACCACTTATTTATTTGATTTTTACTTTGTGAACACTGAGTTGCAGCTCAGTGCAGGGGTTGTAGCTCCTTTGGGTTGTAGCCCATAAATCAGGTAGGGGTTGGTGCCCTAAAATTTGTAACTGTATTTACTATGAGGTTCAATTGGAGCAGTAGACTCCAACAACATTTCTCACTGAGGTTTTTCCCATCTTGGGTTTTCCTCATATATGTTGGTGTTATGTGGTGTCTTCTTGTGAGTGTGTTTGCATTAAAGATAGTCTCCTCTATAACCGGTAATTCTACACTGAGTTAAATCTATCAACTGGTATGCTCCTTAAGGATTGCAAAAAGTAAAGAGATTTGAGAACCACGGATTCACCCCCTCCCCCTCTTAATGGTGCATTGTGTCTAATAGATGAATCATCTCATATATATATATATATATATATATCTCAAAAATCATAAGTGTCATGATACAATGGTGTCAAAATACATATGGATACACAATCACTCGAAGGTGTCTACATCATCATACAAAATGGTACAAAATTGATACATAGGGAGTCATCTAAGGTTGTGATGAACTCCCTCCCTCAAAGCCACCTGGCCTTGACAGAGTCTGATCCCTAGAAGTCCCTTCCCTAGGATCATCCCTCCTGCCCCCTCTATCTAGTGGTGATGGAGGACCCATGACCACACCACTGGACGCTTGTCTCCGGAAGCTCCTATCCCACTGATCTAGTGGCACCACTCCATAATATAGGTCTCTCCAGTAGGATATCTCCTCCCCCTTCCCCTGTGGCTACTCCTATTCATGTCTTGCCCTCATCTCCAATCCTAGATCATGAAACACTCATCTCTATGCATCCCTATCTCCCTCTCAATCATAAGGAACCAACTACCTAATGATCAGTATCCTCAGTATCCTATACACATCCTCTAAGGTGACTATCATCTCACCCATCGGCAAATGAAATGTGCATGTCTCTGAGTGCCATCTCTTAGCTAATGCAGTCAACAATCCCATGTTCACCCAAAACTCAGGCATATAAATAATATATCGCAATCCCATGACCTCAACTATTTCTCTATCCTCAAATGTTAGCTCTACTCACAAACTTTGAGTCGAAGGGAATCTCTCCCATGACTCCACCATAGGTAGGTCCTCCTGCAGTCAAGCAAATCAATTGTGTCAATCTTAGTGGTACTCCCTGTTCATCACAAAGGGCTACTCTTTTTATCCTAGTGCTTATATCTATCATAAGGCACTCTATCCTAGTAGCATTATCTGTTCATCACAAAGTGTTGCTTTGTATCCTAGTGCTTATATCTATCATATGTCACTCTATCCTAGTAGTTCTCACTGTTCATCACAAAGTGCTGATTTTATCTTATCTTTTAGGGAGCCTACTTGAGTGCATCCTCTTGAGTAGCTTATCCAATTGACAATGTATGCTCTATCACATAATTGTCAATTTCAACCTAATCCAATTGGCAACATATGTTCTATCATAGAATTGTCAATTTCTTTGGTACTCTTTATTCATCACAAAGTGCCTAACTCTATCCTATCCTAGGGCCTCTTCTTGAGTGTATTCTCTTGAGTAGTTTCCTGATTGGCAACATATGTTCTATCATAGAATTGTCAATCCCAGCCCTAACTATTATCCTAGTCTTCCTTAGAGGACTTGTTTGAGTGTATCCTCTCAGCAGCTTATCCAATCGATAACATATGTTTATCATAGAACTATTGATTCAACCTTGAAGACATAAATGTGCATTCATGAAACAAACACGCTTACATACCTCACAAATATTTTTTCATTTCACAAACGCGCCTGAAACACACAGACGTGCCTCTGTTTTGTAGAGACCTGCATGCAATGTATAGGCATGCTTGCACTTCACAAACACACTCACATTTGACATAGATGCTTTGACAATCATAGATGTAGTTACACTCGATGCAGACACGCCTTCCCATCTTTTGACCCGCTTGACATTTTCTAAGACCTACCTAAACCACATTTATTGACCTACCTAATGTGCATTTATGACAACAATCATGTAACAAAGTACAAGGAAGTTTTTTGGTACTTATCGGCTCTCCTGCATCTTCTGGCCTCTGATATAGGTGAACGTGATTGAATCTATGCACCAATGCCATCATTGTTGACTATTGACTGCTCTTTGATTTCTCTGCACTCTGATCTCTTAGGCGTGTAGATGACAATGAGGATGTTTTCCCTCGTAGTCTATCTTATAGACTACCCTAGCCCTATTCTCCAATGTCAGTCTTCTTTATCCCATGACTCTATCACTCTATCCTATCTGGTTAGTCCTTTCTATCCTTTCTTTCTTATCAAGATATTGTTTGCAATGTTTTCAACATTCTCATCCAATCTCTCGAGGGGGCATATCATTCCCATCTTGGGGCAACTTTGTATCAGTTTATATTATCTTCTTTGAAACAACGCGACAAGTTGCATTGTCTCAAAGAGGGGCAAAATGTAGACACCTAAAATTGTCCTGTCTAATTAAATAAATATTTTTATTTATTTAATTATTTTATCCTAATTCTTCTATTAATTAAATAAATCTTTTTATTTAATTAATTCATTTATCCTCCTCTAGCCTTATTTCTCATTTAAATAAATACATTTATTTATTTAAATTATCATTTTCCTATATTTATTTAATTGATCCCACTTCCTCTATTTATTAAATAAATCTTTATTTATTTAATTAATTCATTAGCCTTTTCTATCTATGACACATGTCATTCATCTCCTAATTCCTACACTACCTACCCTCTCATTATTTTTTTATTTCTTTTACCTACCCTCTAATATTAGCCGACCATCTATCTTTTACACCTCTTAATCTTATCCCTCCATTTCTTATAGTGTCTTATATAAGAGGATGTTTCTTTCATTATCAACCCTAATCAGATAATCAATCCTATGCATTCTAACTCCTGGAACTACGCTTTCAAACTTTCATATGCAATCAAGCCTACTTGCAACCATATTTCCATTCTTTGTTGAGCTCTTGTGCACACATAAAATCTAAGAGCAAATATATCAAGAAAGATCAATGGAGATAGGAAGAATGGAGATCCAAACCCAAGTGGACATGTGATGGTATAATCTTTGTGATTTTGTTGATTTACATTGTCTTAGGTAATCTTCATATGTTATGGTGGATCTTTGTTGTTGTTAGGCTAGGGTTTCATGGTTGAATCTATTTTAGTCTTTCAATATTGTTGTTTCCATTTTCACCATAAACACTAACATTATGTAAATAAAGTACAATTGCTTCATCTACCTTTCTCTTGTCACCATCATCAAAATTTACATAACAAACTTCAACATTCTTCAAATTTCCATATGTTATTATTTCATCTATTAACTGATATGTCATCAATGAGAGAACAAATTCAGATTTACCTTTTTGATCATCAGACTCTAGTTGAGTCTTGACCTGCCTTCCTATTGTAGGGTTTGATGTAGCCTTCTTCTCCTTTTCTCATTTCTTCTCACCATCGGATTGGGGTTTCTGGATGACTCTAGCAAATTCACCTTTCTTTGGTGCCTTGAGAATGTCTGTATCTGATTCAGTCTCAAATTGCACCAAAGAGATTTGTTGGCAATTGAAACTCATTTGATTGGTTTCAATATGTTGTCATTGATGGCAACATGTTTCGGCTTTCATATTTTGGTTTTCTTGTTTACCGATAGACACTTCACCGACACCAACACCGACACCGACACCGACACTAATAGGTATCTTCACCTATAGGAGGAATTATATGGGTACCGACATTTTAGGCCGACATAACTTCATCAAGATACCAGTATAGGATGACATCATTTGGGAGATCCGGCAATCGGCAATTGATTTTGATATTTATGTATATATGTAATTGAGATGACTTGTATATTAATTTTTGTAATTATCTATGTAAGCCGACATAAGGCATGAAGGATTGTAAAGGTATATAGGCTAGTTGATTAGATCATTTTGTGATATGATGTAATGTAATATGAGTGAGATAGATAATTGAATTGTGAGGAATGTTGATTATGTAAGAGGTTATTTGGATAAGGGTTTAGGGTATCAGAACCCGTACAGTTAGAGCTTGAATCAGAACTCAATCAGGCATAGTAGACGCATTATATGAGTTCAATTTTATGTTTTCTTATTTAGAGTGCCTATAGTTAGTGAGACTCCTTTTGTGATGAATAGTGTGCTCTAGGCTGTAAGCCTTCTTGCAAGTGTAGGCCCCCATATTTTGTAATATCTTTTCATGTGGCCAGTGGATTGATATTATGGGTCACAAATCTCACCATGTTTTTTCCTCTTTGAGGTTTTCCACATATAATTCTTTATGTTGTGGTATTCATTTGTGTGATTGGCTTATCGATTGCTTTATTTCTTTCAATCTTATATGTACCATTTTACCAGTTGGTGAATGCATGTTTTAATAAGGTTAAAATTGAACACTCTAGTAGAACATTGATTCACCCCCCCTCTTAGTGTTCTTGGATTCCAACAATTGGTATCAGAGCCTTGTGCCTCAGAGGAAGTTTAACAACTTGAGGGAGATCCAGAATCCATGGATATGAGTTTGGAGAGACAATTTGAGGTAGAACTTGAAGATTATGATGTTGAAAGGATGAAGAACTTGAAGTTACAAGATGAATTGAATTATTCTCAGGAATTCATTCTTATCCTACAGGAGAGGTTGTCATTTGTTCAAGCTAGGAGGAAGGAAATTTTGCAAAATCAGGATAATGATGAGAAAGATGCCCTTAATGAAAGATGTCAGAAGCTAAGTTAGTAGAACATGGTCATGAGGAATGAAGTTAAAGCCCTAACTATGATAATATCAAAGGAGATTGAAGACCAGAAGATGAATGAGGAAAATCTTGGGAGATCTCTAAAAGATGGATCTGAAGAATGCATCCAGTTGGTTCATGAAAATGATATGTTGAGAACTGATTTAGTACAATCCCAAAGTAATGAACAAGAATTTGAAAGACAAATGATAATTTTAAGAGATGATCTAGCTATTGCAAGTGAGTACCAGGACAAATTCAAGGTTAGTTTAGCACAACTTGATGAGTTATTAAAAAGTCAAAGACAAAATGGAGATTCCAGTAGACTTGGATTTGGAAAAGGTCAGAGCTTTGGTACTACAAATGAAGATCAAAACTAGAAGGCACAAGTAAGGTAGCTTAATGCTTACAAATTTAATGGTAGATGCTTTGTTTGTAATAAATTTAGTCACATGGCTAGGCAATGTATAAATAGAGAAAATCAGAACTATAATTCTGCTCCCGCTCAATGTTCTAAATGCAATAAGTATGGTCATAAGACATAAGATTGCAGAATAAATGTTAAATGTTATGCATGTGGAAAATTTGGACATATGGCTAATTAGTGCAGGTCAAGCAATTATACCGATTTTAGCAAAGCAATTCAAAAGAACAATGTTACATGTTATGCATGCAACAAAATTGGACACATAGCTAAGTTCTGTAGAAGCAAAAATCTACCGATTAACAATGATGGATCAAATGATAAAGGAAAAGAGAAGGTCAATGAAATCTGGCAAGATCATATCAAGAAATGGGTCAAGAAGTTAGATGATCAATCAACAGATGGAAATGCTCTGGTTACTCAATCGGTAGAGGAGGTTGCTCATGCACTAGCAAGAATCTCATCCAGTAACTGAGGTAGATGCCTTAGGGGTAGGGAAATTTCATGAACATATTTCTTAAGCCCCAAGAAGGAGTTCTGGAAGATGTTCTAGATATTGGAAATGCTTATTCAGCATGGAGATGTTCGATCGAGATCTTGTATCTTTCACCAGAAGTCATTCATATCAATGATGGATTAGGGTTTCTTGGAGGTTAAAAGGTTTAATCCACTTCATTTCTGATCAACTAGCATTCAGAGTGATTAAGAGAGATTCAAAGTGAGTCTAAGGTGATCAGAAGAGTTATTTAGGGTTTCATCGGCAACTATTTCTCAGGTACTTATCGATATTATCTTTCATCATGGAAGAGGGATCATCCTCTGCACCTACTTCTATTACAAATCCTACTATTGTTGAGGTTAAGGATCGTCCTAGGCTGATTTTCAAGCAATGTCCGCATATTGCCACCTTGGATGATTCAATTGGCGCATTTTCCTGTGTCTCAGAAGGAGTTATATATGTGGAAGATGTCAGAGCATACATTCACTACCACATTGAGGATTTGTGTACCAGTGATATCAAGAGCATGTTTATGAGTGAGTTGATGGGAGACTCCAAAAAGATCAAACCCGAGTAGAAGCATATTGATGATCTAGGGTTTATAGGCATTATGGATATTTCTGAATTTGAAGATGAGATTGTCAGATATGTTTTGAGCAGAGTGCATGGGGAATTCATCTAGTTGGATAGACCTTATAAGATCTCAAAGGAGGCCATTAGGGCCATCACCAGTTTGTCGTAGATTGGTCAGCATCCGGAGAAGAAGATTTCTAATGATCAGGTTAACAAACTCACCAGCGCAACTTTGGACCGATGATCGATGAGGGTTAGCACCATCACTGATAGAGACATTAGATTTGGTAGCATGATTATTAGATACAAGGTAACTCAATCCAATCATATTAACTTTGTTTCTAGCTCCTGCATTTATGCCACACATAAGATCATGATGGATAATGAGAAATTAGATCTCTATGGATGGATATTAGATGAGTTGTTAATTAACCTAGGGAAGATCAAAGGAGAGAAGAAGGGGCATTCTGGTATGGAAATATTATTATCTATTTGATGCTATTTTGCATTAATGAAACTCCTGGTTTTGGGAAGAGACACTGGGAATTTGATATCCTAGTAGGAAGACAAATGAAACAATCTATTGCTACTCTGGGTAGTCAACGAGATGATAAGGTTTGGGGTTACTTCAAGGCATTCTAGAAGGCTATCAAATCTAGAGAAAGGGTTCCAAAGAAAATTGTTGAGAAATACTCAACCAAGATATGCTTCATGGTTAAAAAGGATGAAACCTTGATGGAAGCAGTCAAACCCTAGAAGATATGGATTGAAGAGATGGGTTATGAAGTTAATGCGCAGATTTTGGATGCTTATTCAAAGATTTTAATTGATACACCTATTGATGAAGCTGAGAAATCCTTTGGTACTACATAACAGAAGAAGCAAGAGGTTCAAACTGAGTTTAACAGAGAAGAGATAGAAACAATAGAGAAAGGCTAGCAAATTTGTTTAACAAGTATCTCAAGACATCAAGGTATTAATGTATATTGTTCTAGAAAAAGGAAGGAAGAGGAAAGAGCCTAAATTTTTTATTGAGCCTATTTCATCAGAATTTGGAACTAAAGATGATACACCCTTAGCTCTTAAGAGGGTATTGAGGAAGAAAGGTGAGGAGACTAAGGAGGAATTAAGGAAGCAACTGGTTAGGAAGGTTACAATCAAGGTACCTGCAAATAAAAGAGCTCCAAATGAAACACCTTCTGCTCCATCTGGTACTGGTAGAAGAAAAAAGATGGATGACACAGACCTTGCAATTTTCATCGGTAATGTAATTATTATTCTACCCAAGACTTGTGCACAATTGGTAGATGAAATTGCTAAGGATGGTATGTTGAAAAATATACAATTATATTATGAGCATTTAGATGATGGTGAGCAAAGAGAAGTTGAGGAAGTAGTTTTGTTATATTTGGATATATATAAGAAATCTTTGTTGGAAATTGAGAATCAAATACCACCATAGCTATATGACAATTTAGATGCTAGAAGATTATCAACTATGGAGGAGGATAAGTAGATAAAGATTCAAGAGTTGTTAACTACCTATGGATCCATTACTCCAAAGGAGTTGGATATGACTCTTGAGGTTGCACATAGAAAAATATTTCACAGGAAGCACATGATAGTAAGTCTTATGTTAGGAAGGGTTAATGAGATAATCAGTGAGACCCAAAAGGAATGGGTTCAATTATTTGCTAAAAACCTTGGTTTATACACTTCACCGAAAGCTAAAACAGACACTATAGACATCCTGGTTGAAGGGAAATGAAAAGGTATAATGGGTACCTCATCTACAATTTTGAAAGATTTTAAGATATTAGATATAGAGCCCCCAGTAGAATCTAATGTATACGACACAAAAGTGATACCGACAAATGTGGAGATACCGATAGATATTAGAGTGTATAGGTTACAAATGTTGAGGAAAAAAGTCCTCTAGATCAAAATGTACAGGTTGAGGTCACGGTTCATAAGGAGGAACTGATAGTAAGTGATACTACACGAAGTGGTGAAGCCACTGGTGCAAAAGAGGAAGCTATTAAAGTTAATAAACCATCAGAGGAGAAGGGAGAGGAATCCAACAAGGAACTGGTAGCGAGCACATCATTGTTGTCAATTGACACCTCACAAGTAGAACATAAAATCTTAACCGAGATGAGTCCTACTGAGCTCATGATGATGACTTCTCAGAAGATGATGAAGGAAGGATGTGTGGACAAAGGAATTATTGATCAATCGATTCCAATTTTTCATATACTTGTCCTGGAGTGCCATTTTGACAAAGGAGAAAGCCCATCTGGCAAGCTCAAAACAATCAAAGAGCACATTTCTAAGAACTTTCAATATTTAAATATCTAACTGACAGGCATTGGAGAGGTTTACACAAGCTAAGAGAGATACATTTGATCAGATGATTGAGTCAAAGAAGAAAGAGGTTATTGATAAGTCGAAGTTGATTGATAATAATTTAAGGAAATGTACTAATATTTATAGAGTATATTGTAATATAGGTTTACTTACAGCAGATTTAGATAAAAGGATTAAGGATACTCAGGAGATGTTTGTAGGTATAGTCAATTCTTTGACAACTATTGGGATCTGAGAACACTAAGAGGGGGGTGAATCAGTGTTCTGCCAGAATCAACAATCTTTAACTTTCTAAACCATGCATGTATGTATCGGTAAACAAATAAACATATAAAAAGAAGCAAATAAACCATCCACATAAATGAACACCATAACACATAGGATTTATACATGGAAAACCTCAATGAGGAAAAACCACAGTGGGCTTTGTGACCCACAATATCAGTTCACTCACCATATGAAAAGATATTACATAAAGAGGGGCCTGCACTTGTAGGAAGGCATGCTGCCTAGAGCATACTTCTCATCACTAAAGAGCCTCACTGACTACAAGATTTCTACCAAATTAGATTACTAAAAATGAACTCAAGAATGCATCTGCTACGCCAAATAGAGTTCTGGTTCTTCTCTATACCTATTCACAATCTTGAATTATTACCAATATTACTTCTCCTCCAAGAGTGATTTCCTAGCTATCTATAGATAATTGCATGATACAATGTTCACATACAAAAATTATCTCCATACATATATTTTGCATCTCATAGTTTTGCTATATATCTATCTCTATACCATCATAATACCATCATCTATATATAAATTGACCTATCAGACTGACTTATATACCTATTACATATGATATGCCTTATGTCGGCTTACAATGCATTTACAAAAGATATAAATGTCGACCTTGACAAAAATTACAAAATAAATCTTCCTTGATGTCAGCTTCCTTGAAGTACTGATGTCGGTGTCAGTGCCGGTGTAGCCCTGAATGCTTCCAATGCTGGTATCTGCCGGTTTATGCCTCCTAGTGCCGGTTTGAGACTTCCATCAAGTCTTGTTGCCTTCTATTTGATCTTGTTGCCATAAATGACAACAAAATGAATCCAATGAGTGTCAATTGCCAACAATCTCCCCCTTTGACATTGATGGCAACACTCATGTGAAAAATGGATTACTTGTCAGTGTGCTCCCCCTGAGAAACACACTTCAACTGATAACATATTCCCTGATATTTTTCACAAATCTACATACTCCCCATTTGAAATTAATTCCAAAGACCAGTGAAAGAATACAAAATGAAAGAATATAGTCAAATTCATTCGAGCTTAGTCATCTTCAAAATTTATGGGTATGCCTTTTACAGCAACTGAAGATATGTGTCCCAGCCTGATTTGATAGTGTTCATTACCAATGCAAGTCCACTGAGTAAGTGGGCAAATGATTCCTTCTCCTCCTAGGTATCTACTGGTGTGGGTTTTTCTAGCATATCCATGCATTCTCTCTTGTGAACACCCAAAGAGTCAAGTCTTGGACTCACCAATCCTCTTAAATTTCTTGCTTTCCTCGATATCTTATCTTTTTCTTTCTCAAATGCAAAAACTTGGTTCTCCAAGCACAAAATTTGACCATCAACAGATGTAGTTAGTGTAGTTATCCCATCAAAATAATTAGCAATAGTAGCTATTTTGTCATATAATTCTTTCAATCTATCATTTGCATTGGTTGTTAGACTTCCTATATTACAATATACTCTGTAAATATTGGTACATTGTTTCAAAACAAACCTCAATACATAAGTTTTTCCTCTATCTTCTTCTTCCCAATTACTATAAGCTGATCAAAAGATGCTCTTTTTGTAGCAGAGAAACTGTCCAAAGCCTGTCGGTCTGCAATTTGTCTCAAGGATTGATAGTTATTTGATATGTGTTATGTTGAAGCTTTAAGCTTACTGGAAGGGATTTCTCCATCCTCTATCTGACAGTCAGGCATTATTCTATGTAATACAAAGACCTATTGATCAATTAACCCTTTGTCTATAGTTCCTTCTTTTAACAGTTTTTGTGTGGCCATCATCATTAGTTCTGTTAGACTTAACTCAGAAACTGATTTCTTCTTGACTTGATAAGTGTCAATTGCTAAGACTCTTGCCGGTGAATCTATTTTGCCTTTCGATATGGACTCAGTTAATTTAACCTTGTACATCTCAACCTCTTTTGCACTAGTGGCTTTGCCACTTGGTGTAGTGTTAGTTACTATCGATGGAGTATAATCCATAGTGTTTCCAATGTCTTGTATGCTCTTTTTCTCAAAATTGGTTTATGTTGGTATAAACTATACACTCTCTGTGACTGTCAGTTGTGGATGTGTACATGTAGTTACAACCGGTTGTGAATGTGTCAAAATTGGAGTAGAACTACCTGAAATACCCTTTCCTTTTGATTTTTGAGGAATTTTAGGGGATGTTGCCTTTGCAAATTCTTCCTGAGATGTGAGAAAGTTTGGGTTTTTCTAAAATAATTTTGTCCACCCCTTACTTGTCTCATTTACCACCTCATTTACTCTACCCAACATAAGACTTATCTATCGGTTTTTACTACTAAAAATTGTCCTATTAGCAGTATCTATACATCCTTTCATCTCTTCATTATTTATAGAGCCACATTGTTCCAAAAGTGATACTTCCTTGATTTCTCTATCCCTCTTGACAATGTCAAGTCTCCTAGCTTCAAGTTTATTGTATAGAGATAAAGGTATCTCTTTCAAGATTTCAACTAATGCCTTCTTATAGATATCTATATACAATAAAATAGCTTCCTCTAACTCATTTTTCTCACTCTCTTCAAAAACTTCATAATATTTTGAAATATTCTTTGATATCCATCTTTTGTCACTTCATCAATAATTTCAGCATAAGTCATTGTTGTCTTACCAGATCTGGTATCATCACCTTTTTTTTTTTGCTTGTTGTTGCCGGTGTGACTGGTTTCCTCTTCTACATAGGCTTCCTTACTGGTGGTGGAGGTATAGTAGGTTGAGCTTCTTTTCTGACAAGTCTCCTCCTTGGTTTTGCCTTTTGTTGCTCTACTAGTGGTTTTACCACATCCTTCCTTTGCACCCTTGAGAAAGATAGAGGCCCATTATCCTCAGGGTCAGAGTCAGAAGTGATTGGGGAAATGTGAACTTGTGGATTCTTCACTTCTTCAATAGCAACCTCTATCGGTTTGACTTCCTGTTTAGATTGGGAACCTAGCTGAGTGTCTATCTTGTAAATCACATTCTGCACATATGCAAACATTTAATCAATTTTATTCTCTCTCCTTTTTCTATTGAAACTTGTTTTCACTTCAAGAGCCTTTTCTCTTATTGTACCAAAGTGCTATGTTTTGTCATCCAATGGGGCATCTAACAACATCTTTGCATAAAGCTTAAAAATACTATCATCTACCTCATATCCTAGCTCAATGATCCAAATTTTCCTGGGTTCAACTGCTTCCATGAGTGTTCCATTAGTTTTCACCATGAAACATATGTTAGTGGAGTACTTCTCCACAATGTTCTTGGAGATTATTTCCCTTTGCCTCATCTTTTCTTGAAATGCCTTGAAATAACCCCAGAGCTTCTCATCCCTACCGGTACCAAGACCGGTGATAGCCATTTTTATTTGCATACCTACCGGTATGTCATGAGCCCATTGCTTCTTTCCTAAACCAGGTAACTCATTTAGGAAATAAAGGTTCAAACAGACAATTAAGTTTTCATATCTGAATGTGCCTTTCTTAGTTCCTTTGATCTTTTTAAGGTTTAACATTAACTCACTCCTCATCCATTCACATAAGTCATACTTCACATTATTTCTTAACATTTGATATGTGACATGAGTTCATGAAATTGCAACATAATTCAATCGATTGGATTGAGTTACCTTATATACTATGATCATGCTTGCAAATTTTATGTCCGAGTCAGTGATTGTGCTAATCCTCATTGATCTGTTATCTGGTGTGGAACCAGTGAGTTTTTAAACCTCTGTGTTGGAGATTTTCTTACTAGGTTCTTGTCCAACCCTAGGTAAGCCAGTGATAGCTTGTATAGCTTCCTTTGTGATAATGTAGGGTATGTCTAACCAAATGAATTCATTGTGAACCTTCCTCAAGATGTCTCTGATAACTTCATCCTTGAATTCCGGTAAATACTGAATACCAGTTAACCCTAAATCCTCAATTGCCTTAAATTCTCATTTGATCTTTCCGGTGTCTCCCAGTATCACTGATTGATACATGCTTCTTATGTCTACGGTACCTAGATCCTCAAGAGTGCAATGGATGTATGCTATCACATCTTCAACATACATTACTCCTTCAAGAACCCTAGAAAATGCTTTTGTAGAGTCTTCCTTCTTTTCAATTTTGGGAACCTCCTTAAAGACTGGCCTTAACCTATCCTTAACTTCGATGATTGTCAGATTTGCAATGAAAGTAGGAGTGGAAGATCCAGATGCCATGTTGGAAAATACTTGAGTGAATGCCGACGGATGATTTGAGTGCTTCAGATAATTGCTCAAAATCCTCTCTCAATGCTTCACTCGCACTTAGTTCACCTTTACTTCACTCTAATTGCTCAAATGCTCGGTGAGTGAAAATGAATTCACTTAGCTTCTTTTATTCAAGAATAAAACCCTAATTTTCTATCATTAATGCTTCACCAACAACCCTACAGATGTTGGTTTCATAGTTAAGTGTCGGGGTAAACTTCATCGATGATAAACACAGTTCTCCAAATTTCTTTCTAGATCTCCTTAGATCTCTTCCAGGGTAATATGAAGAATTTAGCTGTGACTTTGCCAACCCCTAAGGCTTATGCCTCAGTTACAGGTGGAATTTTCTGTCGGTGGAGGAATACTCTATTCTATCAATGGATTTGCCGGTATAGGTCAATCTCCACTTTGTTCTTCATATTTTATAACCCATCTCTTGGTGTGATCTTTTTATATTTCATCTACCTTCTTCTTACATTTCTCATTGTCTTTATCATTATTAGTTGGTTGAGTCTTGCTTCTACAATACTTAGCAATATGACCTATTTTGTTGCATGCATAACATCTAACATTGTTCTTCTGAATTACCTTGACATATCCAGTATTATTATTATTTCTTGACCTACAATGATTAGCAAGATGTCCAAACTTTCCACATGCATGACATTTAACATTCATTCTACAGTCTTCTGATTTATGACCATATTTCTTGTAGTTTGTGCATTGACCGGGAACAAAATTATAGTTTTGATTTTCCTTATTTCTACATTGTTTAGCCATGTGTCCAAATTTATTGCAAACAAAACATCTACCATTGAATTTATAAGAATTAGATTGCCTTACCAATTTCCTCTATTCTGATGAGTTTTGCATACCAGTTGTCTGATCTTTATTAGCAGTACCAGAGCTTTCACCCTATACAAATCCAAGTCCTCTAGAATCATCAATATGTCTTTGTCTTTTCAATAAGTCATCCAATTGTGTAGGACTGATCCTAAACTTTATATTTGCTTGTAGTAGTCAGATTATCTCTCAGAGTAGTTATTTGCCTTTCAATTTCTTGTTCATTGTTCTAGGAGTGTGCCAAATCAGTTCTCAATAGATTATTTTCATGAGTCAATCTTCCACATTCATCAAACTTGTTCTTCAAAGATAAAGTAAGATTATTTTCCTTCTTCTTTCTATCCTCAATATCTTTTGATAACCTCATGGTCACATCTTGCATTTCATTCTTCATGAGCATATTTGCTTGACTTAGTTTCTAACATTGTTCCTTAAGAGCATTCTTTTCCTCATCATCCGGTTGTTGCAAAAGTTCTTTCCTTTTGGCTTGAGAAGATGACAACCTTTCTTGCAGAATAGAAATGAATTCATTTATAGAATTCAGTTGTTCTTGCAATTTCAAGTTCTTCATCCTTTCAACATCATAATCCTCAAGAGCCATCTCAATTTGTTTCTCCATAGCCATGTTAAAAGATTATGGTTTCAAGATCTTCCTCAATCTGTTAAACTTCTTCCAAGGTACTAATTTCTGATACCAATTGTTGGGATCTAAGAACACTGAGAGGGGGGGTGAATTAGTGTTATGTCAGAATCAATAATCTTTAACTTTCTAAACCATGCATGTATGTACCGGTAAACAAATAAGCATATAACAAGAAGCAAATAACCATCCACATAAATGAACACCATAACACATAGGATTTATACGTGGAAAAACTCAATGAGGAAAAACCATGGTGGGATTTGTGACCCATAATATCAGCTCACTAGCCATATGAAAAGATATTACATAAACAGGGGCTTGCACTTCCAGGAAGGCATACTGCCTAGAGCATATCACTCATCACTAAAGAGCCTCACTGACTACAAGCTTTTTTCCAAAGTAGATTACTAAAAATGAACTCAAGAATGCATCTTCTATGCCAAATAGAGTTTTGTTTCTAGTTCTGCTCTGTACCGGTTCACAGTCTTGAATTATTACTGGTATTACTTCTACTCCAAGAGTGCTTACCTAGCTATCTATAGATCATTGCATGATACAATGTTCGCATACAAAAATGATCTCCATACATATATTTCACATCTCACATTTATGATATATATCTATCTCTATGCCATCATAATACCATCATCTATATCTAAATTGAGCTATCAGACTGACTTATATACCTATTACATATGATATGCTTTATATCGGCTTACAAAGCATTTACCAAAGATATTCAATATCAGCCTCGACAAAAATTACAAAATGATTTATAAAATAAATCTTCCTTGATGTCGGCTTCCTTGAAGTACTGATGTCTGTGCCAGTGCTGGTGTAGCCTTGGATGCTTCCAATGTCGATATCTGCCGGTATATGCCTCCTAGTGCCAGTTTGAGACTTCCATCAAGTCTTGTTGCCATGAATGACAACAAAATGAATCCAATGAGTGTCAATTGCCAACAACAACATCTATTGATGGTCAGGTTTTATTGTTGGAAGGTCAGGTTTTATTGTTGGAAGCTCAAGTTTTAGCTCTTGAAAGGGAAAAGGATAAAATTATAAGAAGAGCTAGAGGTCTCAAAGGATTGGTGAGTCCCTGGTTGGACTCATTAAGTGTACACAAGAAGGAGTGTATTGATATGGTTGGTAAGCCCACATCGACAAAACTTAAGGATAAAGAGTCATATGCTCACATGCTTAATGGACTTGTATCTATTTTCGACACATTCAAATCTGGTTGGGACACTTATCTAGAGCTTTTGGAGAAAGCCTATTTGGAAATTTTAAAATATATTCAGCTTCGGTAAGGTGTTTTGGTACATTCTTTGTATAGTCTTTCATTTTTTGTCCTGATTTTTGGTATTTTTTTGGCATTGATGTAAAAGGAGGAGGTATAGGTGAAAAATATATTCTTGACATTGGAAGATATGGAGGTATGGAGTATTTTGTTTAGGTCATGATCACAGATGGATATTCAACTCAGGGGGACTAGTCTCAGGGTGAAACCGGAAGATGGAAACCTTTATCATTTTTCACATGAGCGTTGCGATCAATGGCAAAGGGGGAGATTTTTGGCAATTGACACTCATTTGATTGGTTTCAATATGTTTTCATTGATGGTAATATGTTTTGGTTTGGTTGTTTATCGACAAACACTTCACCTGCACCGACACCGACACCGACATGTATCTTCACCGATAGGAGGAATTCTATGGGTACCGACATTGCAGGCCAACATGACTTCATCAAGATAATGGTATAGGAGGCCGACATCATTTGGGAGATCCAGCAATTGGGAATTGATTTTTATATTAATGTATAGATGTAATTGAGTTGACTTGTATATTCATTTTTGTAATTATCTATGTAAGCTAACATAAGGCATGAAGGATTGTAAAGGTATATAGGTCAGTTGATTAGATAATTTTGTGATATGATGTAATGTAATATGAGTGAGAGAGAGAGATAATTGTAATGTAAGGAATTTTGATTAGGTAAGAGGTTATTCTGGTAAGGGTTTAGGGTATCAAAATTGGAACTATCAGAGCTTGAACTAGAACTCAATCAGGCATAGCAGATGCATTATATGAGTTCAGTTTTATGCTTTCTTATTTAGAGTGACTATAGTCAGTGAGACTCCTTTTGTGATGAGCAGTGTGCTCTAGGATGTAAGCCTTCCAGCAAGTGCAGGCCCCCATATTTTGCAATATCTTTTCATATGGCTAGTGGATTGATATTTTGGGTCACAAACCCCACTATGGTTTTTTCCTCTTTGAGATTTTCCATTTATAATTATCTATGTTATGGTATTCATTTATGTGATTGGCTTATTGATTTCTTTAATTCTTTCAGTCTTATATGTACAAGTTTACCAGTTGGTGAATGCATGTTTTAATAAGGTTAAAATTGAACACTTCGATAGAACATTGATTCACCACCCCCCCCCCCTCTCAGTGTTCTTGGATTCCAACAAGACTGCTACACATTCTCTTTGAGTTTTTTTCTTCTTCCTCATAGCACCTTTCTCCTTGGATGTACCGAAAGGTTATGTTTCAACATGAGGTGTCTTCATTGAAGCATGAGAAGGTCTTGTCACCTTCACCTTAACGGGATTAGGTGTAGTCTTTTGTTTCTTTGCTTTCTCAACTGCATCCCTAGAAGCTCTAGCAAATCTAACTTTCTCCTAGGGATGTCCTTCTTCGAAAAGAATATCTTCTACAATCTTTGCAACCTTCCTCTTCCTTGTCAGTTTGGAGAACTTGGAGTGCAACTCCATTGATTTCTCCTTGCATGTTCTAAACCTTTCTTCCTTGGTGTCTACTAGAGCATTTAGTAAGTGTTGTGCATAGGAATATAAGGTAGCTTCATCGACCTCATACCCCATAGGCATTATCCATACTATCTAGGGTTGAACTGCTTCCATAAGACATTCATCCTTGTTTACCATAAAGCAGATTGTCCCTTAATATTTCTTTACAATTTCTTTGGGGATTCTCACTCCTTTGTTTCATTTTGTCCTGAAATTTAAAAAAAAATCCCACAAAGCAACATTTTTATTATCTTAGTTCCCAAGTCTGTCAAGTCCCTTCTTTATTTTTTGAGCTATCGGATTGTCATAAGCCCATTGTAATCTGTCAGTTCTAGGGATCTGATTCATGAAATAGACCGTCAAACAGATAATCAAAGAACCAAATATATAGACATGCTTTTTATCTTGCTTTATTTTCTTCAAATTTATCATTAACTCCTCCAATAGCACATTGCATAGGTCATAATGACCATCTTCTTTAACCATTTTATAGGTTGCATGGATAGTAGTGCCAGATATAGAATTTAGTCTATTAGACTGATACACTTTGTAGCCAATTACCATTGCAGCAAATTTAACATCATCCTCTTTTATTGTGCTAATATTCATTGATCCCCCATCAACCTCTACACCGATTAGTTTGTTCACAGTAGGGTTTATCACCTTCCATAACCCTGGCTTTTTACCAATTTGGTTTAAACATGTTACTTCCCTAATCACATAAATAGTGATCTTGTATGGTTGGTCAAGCTACATGAATTCAGCATGGATCCTGCTTAACACATTCCTTACCCATTCCTTCTCATCGAACATCAAAAAATTTACAAATTATGTGAAACCCTTTCTTTGCAGTTGCACAAATTTTGACTTGGGATTGTCGATCTCATCCATGATGCTATCAGTATACAAGTCCAATATGTCCTCAGAGCTAGTTTCCTCAATTTCATAGTGAATGTAGGTTCGAACATCATCAATGTGCAATACATCGTGCAGAATGAAAGAAAAAGCTCCAACCAAGTTAACTTCCATGGATTTGTAAGGGTGTTTCTTGAATACTAGATAGGTCCCGTCCTTGACCTCAACAACCAGTGGAGAAGTAATGGAGGATGCAGATGCCATTTAAAATTCTCAAAAAATCACTCAAAAAAATAATTTTCAAAAAATACCTCAACGAACTGATGGATGCCTAGATCGCTCGCCAGATCGCTTTTGTTCTCTGGTCGCCTGGAAACTTTGATCGCCTTTTTCTTCAGCTCGAAAACACTATTCACAAAGTGAAGAATGAATTTCATATTTTCCCTTTTAAATTTGTAAACTCTAATTATACTTTGAAATAAATGCACCTCAAATATTCAACCGGATGCCCTATTTCACTATCGGATGCCAAAATCAGTCATCTAAATTTTGGATATCAACTAAAGCTCAATTTCTATCATCTGTAATCCATCGACTACAGATCTCATCAAGGGGTACTGCAAGATTTTCATTGATTTGCCTCCCCCTAAGGCCAAAAGCCTTAGTTATCGGATGAAGATTCTGCACCGGATTCAGGTACAGATCCATTATCTGCCTTAGATTCATCCTTATTTACCCACATCTTCTTATGTTGTTTATTGATCTCATCTACTTTTGCCTTTCCCTTTTCATCTAACTTGTTCTAGTCAACCAGAGCACTATTTTTGCTTCTGCAAAATTTTGTAATATGATTGGTTTTGTTGAATGCTTGACAAACAACATTATTCTTCATGGGTCGTAAGTTCATCTGACTCTATCTTGTCTTGCATTGTTTAGAAATATGTCCAAACATTCCATAAGCATAGCATCTTTTATTCTAAAAGTTATTCATTACTTCTCTACACACGTTTTACTTGTGTCCAAAATTATTGCATATGAAACACTGACCGGTAGAGGTAGTTGTAGGATAATTATTCATGTTGTTCATCATACTGTTATTGTTCATCATTCCACTATTCATCCTACTTCTACAGTGACTCACCATATGACAAAAATTGTTGCAAGTAAATATCTACCATTGAATTTATGAGCATTAGGCTAACTTACTAGAGGATTCTTGCTCTTCTTTTGATCAGGTTTTGCATTGCCTTGTCTAGATCCGGAGGATTCACCTTTCTCAAATCCTAGGCCTCACATATCCTTTCCATGTCTTTGACTTTCCAACATCTCATCAAGCCTTGCTGAACTAGTTTTGAAATCGTCTTTGTATGAATTGGCAGTAGAAAGTTCATCCCTAAAGGTAGCAATCTGTCTTTCAAGCTTTTGACCAGTATTCTTTGATTGTGTGAAATCGAGCTTCAACTGATCATTCTCATAGGTAAGTCTGAAGCATTCATTAGCCTTGTCCTTTAGTGATTGTGCCAGATTCTCTTCATTCTTCTTTCGGTCCTTAATCTCCTTAGTCAGTCTCATCACAATGGATTGCATCTTATTCTTCAAAGCAACATTCTCTCTCTCAAGCTTGTTAACTTCGTCATCTTTGTCCTGGTATTCCATTATCTTATATTCTTTCTCCTTCAACTTGTCCATTAATTCCTTCCTCTTTTCTCTATAGATACTTGGTTGATCCTTCATCTCACTAATGAATTCATTAGCAGCATTCAGGTTCTTATTCAGGGTATAGACCTCACTTCTAATTGCATCAAGATCCTCAAGTGCCACATTGAGTTGTCTCTGAAAACCAAAATCCATTGAATCAATCTCCCAGATCTTCCTCAGAGGAACTAGCCTTAGATACCAATTGTTATAGTCAGGGATCACTAAGAGTGGGGGGGTGAATCAGTGATATACCAAGTTTAAATCCACAAATTTATCCTTTATCCACCGACTAGCAATGCAGAGTGGAAAAGAAGATAAACATATGACAAATAATAAACAAATCCACAACACCATAATTTTTATGTGGAAACCCGGAAAGGGAAAAACCATGGTGGGGCTAGAACCCACAATATTCATAAACTATGACCAGGAGTACATAAATATTATATAGATGGGGAATTCAATTGCATTCAGGCTCACTACCTAGAGCTCACTACTCAATTACAATTTCCTAGAAGACTACAACCTTCAGGGAAGTCTCACTGACTTACAATTTGATTACAATGAGGAAATACAGAGAAATGAACTCTCAAGTAGCATCTCATAATCCAATAATGAGTTTCGGTTAAGCACTGAATCTCTGACTATCTTTGCTCTGCAAATACCCTGTTTCTGTCTATGTCAGCTACCAAATTGAATGCACACATGAAACTACGCTCAATCGCACCAAAATTGATCACCAAACCACTAACATACCAAAAATCAATTGCCTAATCGATCTTATATATCCGGTCTTAACACAAAAGCTATCTCCTTCAAGTTGGCCTCAAGAAGTGTACGGTGTCGCTCCAAGTAGGCTTCAGTCTTGAACAAAACATAGCACCAGACCAAAAGATTATAATCGCACGCTTCCTAAGGGTCCTCCCAATCACCAAGATCACCAAAAAAATCACCAAAAACATCGCAATCATCAAAAATCATTCTGGATCAAAACATTACTGAAATACCATGTTTTACCGATTAACTGCCTACTGGTTACCTCCATCTTTCGGATAAGATGAATCATGACTATTAGATTGAATCACCAAGAAGAGTTTCCATCAATGACAACCCTAGACAAATATGCAACTACTAGAAGTCATCTAAAATCATTGGATGAGTGTCAATTGCCAACATTCCAAATGTGGAAAATTGATTGAGCAATCATCAAGCTTGATGTTTTTTCAACTTTGAATTTTGGCCCAAAACGCCTGAGTAGCCTTTGAGACTGATCTCAAAAACTGACCAATTCACCACATCAAGTCCTAAGAGTTGGCAAACTAGAAGAGTGTAATTTAAGGAATCCAAAACATCAGATGGATTCTCAAAATGATTTCTGGGGTGAAAGATATTATTTTGTAAAGTTGCCTACTTAGAATTTTGTTAATTTTCTCCCGTTAAACAAACCCTCTAATCACTGATTGGAAAAAATATCAAATGTCTCTCTCATGAGCTGCCACTTGGAACGCTTGTACATCTAGATACCATAAATAGGTCTACAAGAGGGTTTGACCTGATTAGGTCACATGTACAAAATATCAACCCTCAAACTTGCCTCTTCTAAAAAATATGAAATGTTGATTCAGAAACCTTGCAAAAGTGTGTTTGGAATGGGCTTCAAAAACTGGTCAAATGATGAGATGGGAGGCCAAAAATCTAGAAAGTGGTAAATTTTCTAACAAAGAATCATGGGGCACAACCCTTTTGAATTTTAGGTCAACTGGGGGCAAAATATAAATTGACAAACAGGCTCCTGAGTGCTGTTTGACACTGTCCAGTTTGCAAAACTGATTTTTTTGCAAACAAAATTGGCTTTGAAAACTTGTCAAACAGATTAATGTGAATTTGCCACTTGGCATAGGGCTTCAAAAAATAGTATGTAAATATGGACAACTATCCATTAGGATTGACAATCAAATGGCACAAAGTTATAAATACTCAAACAAGACTACTCAAAAACATAGAATAACTACAAATCAACAACCCTAACCTTAGGAACTCCAAAAACTGGTCAAATGATGAGATGGGGGGCCAAAAATCTAGAAAGTGGTAATTTTTTTTACAAAGAATCATGGGGCACAACCCTTTTGAATTTTAGGTCAACTGGGCACAAAATATAAATTGACAAACAAGGCTCCTGAGTGTTGTTTGACACTGTCTAGTTTGCAAAACTAAAATTTTTGCAAACGAAATTGGCTTTAAAAACTTGTCAAATAGATTGATGGGAATTTGCAACTTGGCATAGGGCTTCAAAAAATAGTAGGTAAATATGGACAACTATCTATTAGGCTTGACAGTCAAATGGCACAAAGTTATAAATACTCAAACAAGACTACTCAAAAACATAGAATAACTGCAAATCAACAACCCTAACCTCAGGAACTCCAAAGGAGACTTCACAAATGCATCAAAGATAATATTAGGATGCTGAAAATAGGTACATGGAATCTCTATAAGGTGTATAACCATCCCCCAAAGGTATTTCTCATGATAATTCTCCACTGCAAAAATAGAAGCTCACAAAATGAGGTGCTCGAGCTTGCTTTGAAAGGCGATTCTGAATGCAATTTACAAAATTTTGAGCCTAGGTCTTCAAAATTAGAAAAAACTTTTGAAGTCCAAATAGGTTGGATGTGGTTTCTCACTGATCCAACAACATGTTGGTGTGATAAGGATGATTGAGTGATAAAATGGCCAACATAATGATAGCATATGGAGAGATGATTAAAATGAGAGAAGAGTCCTCAATTTATAATTTTTTCATGATAAAAATCAATGGCTTAGATTCAATGTCAAATAGATAGATATGATTTTTGGGAGTGTGATCTAGATTTGGAGGCTTAGCCTTGTGATAAGTGTCACAGGGAGAAGTCGGGTGTAAGATCTAAGCATGCTCACACATGGGGAAGCTCATGAAAGAGACATGTCTATGATATGTGTGAGATAGATTGACATGTGAAAGCGACATGTGTAAAAGGTAGGGGGCTTGTGAAAGTTACATGTCTATGACATGTGTAAGAGGTAGGGTGGATATGATGTGACTTTTCATGCTCGTACATGTGTGAGAAAGAGGAGGGTAGAGAAACTCATCACATGATGGTGACTTTAGATATTGATCCATGTATATGGATTAAAGGGCTAGTATGAAGGTGATTAAAGTGGACCATTCCTCTTTAGGAATACTACTCTTTGGTGATTCAGCATGTTGAAGGGTCATTGTATAGTCATGTAATTTGGGTCACTTTGTTAGAAAAGTTACTAATGAGAAATATCATTTTCAACTAAAAGTTTCTTGTTTGACATAAACTTAGGTATGTTGCTGAAACATGAACCTTTCTTTAAAATTTTGAGTAGATTTTTGCCTATGATTTAGTATAAAAGGTTGATCAAATAGTGTGTTTTCCCATATGAAAACTGATGAATAATGATGAATAGTAAATACTCAGCATATACTGAGAGGGGGGGGTGAATCAGTATGGGCAAAAACTTCATTAACAACTTAAACTGCAAAGACTGCACTAACTGGTAAACAACATCACCGATCTAAATCAAGGCAATACCAGTAAAACACAGTGACTATAAAAGTCATAAACCGGTAACACTTAGATCTTCACAAAACCTAATATCTCATTTCCACTTCACCCATATGCTTAAATGGGTAACACATCATAAATATAATGATCGCTGGATCAACATGCATTACCACTTAACAGAAAACACTAAAACATCACATGAAAAAGCATCACACATGACATAGTCATTTTTCATGTGGAAACCCAACTGGAAAAAACCATGATGGGGATGCATACCCACAAGTTGTTCTTTGAACTCTTTTGAGGTCTGCTCTATTAGAATCCTAGTCCAGTTAAGGACTTTTACAACAGGTTTTTCTAGGAACTGATCCTGCTAGGGATCACCTGGTTAAGGGATGGCTAAATACCCGGTTAAAGGTTAAAACCCTGTTAAAGGTTACCTCACAAGAGGATTTGAAGAACTCAATGATTTTTAGTCACCCTGTTAAAGGATTTACAAGAATCCTATTAAAGCTACCCGGTGAAGGGATTTTCCAACTGTTGAAATGATTAGAAGTCAACAGGTAATACACTGATCTGATAACAACACTCAATGCTAAGGCAGATCCACTTTAGTTCCTTTACATCTACAATCACACTCTGTAGATCTCTACTCACTGCACCGGTCTGGCAATAATCAAGTATCTCTTCACTTGGATACACACATAACATTTGCCAACAAATTCACAATGCAAATCATCATCGACCTTATAGAAAAAAATTAGGTCGGTAGCATAAACCCTAAACCCTAAGCATCTAGGTTATCAATACAGTCGATCCAATCCTAACTATTTAAATACATTACATAGAGTAAAAAAATCTTGAACAAATCTCAAGACATTCTCCATCGTCCATTCTTCACCACTTCTGGAAGTTGATAACCCATCACGTGCTCTCCACTGTTTACTAAGATTTTGCACATTCTCGAGGTGGATAGAATCAATCTTCTTCATGCAAGATCCTCAAGAAGATTCTTCACATGCACAAGGTTGTCATGGCAACGCGATCTCATCTTCGTTTCAATGTTAACTCATCACAGGATGTCATTGGTCGAATCACATAGAATTAGAATGCATCAACTAGAAACCTCAATACAAACTTTCCATATACCAATTCACATACCGGTTCACTTTCTGCATATACCGGTTCACCTTTTCACATATACCAGTTCACATCATCATACCGGTTCACTTCATACCATCATATCGGTTTATTTCATACCATCATACCGGTTCTCTTTCTAGTTTGCTTACTTCAATATACCAGTTCATACTTCAGCATATTGACATCAATGACAACATACAAAACTGTCATGTCATCATACTCTGGACATATGCCAACAATCTCCCCCTTTGGCATTGATGGCAATATACAAATATATCTCTACATCCTCACATATTCTCACGATCTCTTTAATATTATTTGACTTCAATACTACAAATATCTTCTCTGCTTCACATCTTCTCCCCCTTTGACAACAATGCCAAAGTGGAGGCATAAACATCCATGATCTACTATGTTGCTCCCCTTAAGGAGTAGCATCCTTCAACACATCAATCCTGAAAAAGATTTGGCAATGCAATACCTGACTGATTTGGAGCACATACCTTTAGTTCACCTATTGAAGGGGAAGCACCCCTAATTCACCTCTTAAATAGGTAAATGTAGCCTTTGGTAGAGGCTTAGTGAATATGTCTGCTAACTACTCTTTACTGGAAACATGTTCCAATACAACCTCTTTGTTCTAAACTTTCTCCCTCAAGAAATGATACTTGAGCTCGAAGTGCTTGGTTCTAGCATGCAATACCGGATTCTTGGAAATATTAATTGCACTTGTGCTGTCACAAATTATACTCACCAGTTTAGATACAGGGACTTTGAAACCACTTAATACATGCTTCATCCAAATTGTCTGAGTGCAGTTTATAAATGTTGCTACATATTCTGCTTCTGTTGTGGACTGAGAGATACAACTCTGCTTCTTACTCATCCATGAGACTATTCTACCACCAAGAAATAATGCACCACTAGTTGTGCTCTTCTGGTCGTCCACATTACTAGCCCAATTGGAATCTATAAACACTTTGAGATTGAACTCATTAATGTATGGATACCACAATCCATAATCTATAATTCCCTTCAAATATCTAAGAATCCACTTGACTGCTACCAAGTGGGATTCTCTTGGAATTTTCTGGAAATGTGCAGCAATGCCCACTGCATGTGCAATGTCTGGTCTGATGTGTACTACATAGTGCAACTTGCCAATCATTGACCGGTAATCCTTCTCATTCACCAATGTCAAGTCATCTTCTTTTGACAATTTACAACTGGTCATCATCGGTGTACCAACCGATTTGCTTTCTTCCATGCCAAGGGTCTTCAACACCTCTTTGACATACTTGGACTCAGTGATAAAGATACTATCTTTCATTTGTTGAATTTTTAGTCCAATGAAGAACTTAATCTCTCTGATTAGTGACATCTCAAATTCCTTCTTCATCTCATCTACAAATGCATGGCTCATCTTGTCATTTCCACCAAAAATTATGTCATCAACAAACACTTCATAGATCAAAATCTGATCTCCTTCTGACTTCAGATAGATATTTCTATCTTCACTTGTTCTTTCAAATCCAATCTTCACAAGATGGGAGTATAAACATTCATACCATGCTCTAGGTTCTTGTTTCAATCCATACAAGGCTTTATGTAGCCTACACACCATATCACTGTCTTCTAATAGGGTAAACCCATTTGGTTGCTCTATATACACTTCCTCTTCAAGTATTCCATCCAGGAATGCAGATTTTACATCCATCTAATACACTTTGAATCCCTTAAAGGTTGCATATGCAAGAAGCATTCAAACTCCTTCCAATCTAGCTACTAGAGCAAAGGTTTCTCCATAGTCTTCTCCTTCTTCTTGAGCATATCCCTTACATACCAGTCTTGCTTTGTTTCTTACCATTGTGCCATCTTCATTTAGTTTGTTTCTAAAAACCCATTTGGTGCCAATAACATTTTTATGCTCAGGTCTGGGTACCAAAGACCATGTACCATTCTTTTCTATCTGGTCAAGTTCCTCTTCCATGGCCTTAATCCAATCTTCATCTTTATGTGCCTCTTTAAATGTTTTGGGCTCAAATTCAAAAATCATGCAAGAATTTTCTCTAACCTTTCTTCTTGTTAGTATTCCTACATCCTTATCCCCTATGATCTGCTTTGGATCATGATGCAACTTTACATACCTAGGAATGATCTTGGCTAATTCCTCTTTCTTTTCCTCTTCATCCTCATCTTCATCTACATCAGCATCTATCGGTGTAGGAGTACTGTTGCTTGTACTTGGTTTATTTGCAACCAGTTTCGAGGAGGTTACAACCGATTCATCTACTACTTGCTCACTAGCGGTTTCCTCAGGTTTCTTAGAGGTTTCATCAACTCTGACATTGATACTTTCAACAATTTTCTAAGTCCTATTGTTAAAACACTTGAGATCTTTGCTCTTGGTGGAGTACCCTATGAATATTCCCTCATCACATTTTGTATCAAACTTGCTATGTTATTCACTTCTCTTGATATAACACTTGCTACCAAACACTCTAAAGTAGCTTACTATAAGAGTCTTACCAGTCCAATACTCATAAGGATTTTTATCCTTATCTTTCTTAATGAGTACCCGGTTCATGGTGTAGACTACAGTGCTCACTAGTTCTCTCCAAAAAGTGTGAGCGACCTTCCCTTGAATCAACATCATTCTGGCTACTTCAACTATAGTCCGGTTGTTCCTTTCTGCTAGGCCATTCTGCTATGGACTCTGGGGGGCAGACAGTTACCTCTTGATGTCATTCTCTTCACAATACTTATTGAATTATCTAGAGGTGAACTCACCTCCTTGATCGGTTCTAAGGCATTTGATCCTCTTACCACTTTCCTTTTCAACTAGTGCTCTGAAGGCTTTGAAATTTCCAAAAGCTTCAGACTTCTCTTTCAATAATGTGACCCACATCATTCTTGAGCAATCATTAGTAAGAATCATAAAGTACCTATCTCCCTAAACACTCCTAGTTTTCATAGGACCACACAAATTAGTATGCACAAGATCAAGTAAATTATCTGCTATGAAAGATTTACCTTTAAAGGTTGAGGAAGACATTTTCCCTAGCTGACATTCTCTGCACAAAGGATTCTCCAATTTGTTCAGCACAGGTAATCCTCTAACTACCTTGATCTTACTAGCCTTCACAATATTATCAAAATTTACATGGCAGAGTCTCCTATGCCATATCCAACTATCATCAAACTTAGCCATTAGACATTTACTGATATTTGTATTCAACCAAAATAAGTTACCTTTGGTCTGCATACCAGCGGCCATCAGTTCACCACTCTTTCCCTTTATTTTGCATACTCCATCTTTGAATTCTAGAGTGAGTCCTTTATCATTCAGCTGGGCAACACTCAAAAGGTTATGCCTGAGACCTTCTACCCAATACACATTATCAACACTGCTTTTTCCATTTAGAGAGATGGACCCTTTGCCTTTTTCCATACAAGGTGCATCATTACCAAATCGGACTACACCTCCATCATACTCTTCTAGAGACAAAAACTTTCTTCAGTCACTAATCATGTGGTGAGAACAACCACTGTCAATAATCCACTCATTAGAATTATCAAAGTGGGAGACAAGAGCCTTCTTGTCTAACACATCTTCCTTAACAACTACAAATACTATGTCTTTGCTTTCTTCATCTTCTGATTCATCATCAGTGACACCTTCATCAACTGCAACAAGATAGTTTCTCCTATTTCCTCCTTTTAACTTTTTGAACCTCTTTGGTTTGTCCTTAATATCCCTATTAGGATAGTTGACAGCAATGTGTACTATCTTATTACAAGAAAAATATTTCAAAGGGAGCTTACCTCTGTATTTTCCAGTTCCTTTAGGAAGTCTCTTAGCAAGAAGAGATTCAAACTCCATCAAGATCTCCTCATCATCCATATCTCTTCTTTATCTAGGTTCATAGTTGGTAATAGCTTCTTTACCCTTTCTAGATAGTGCAGGAGATGCTTTAAAGGCTGAATCAATCCTCTGAACACTGCCATCATAACTATTTAGCTCATATGCGGTCAACTTAGCAATAATAGAGTCAAGGGATACCTTTGTCTTGTCAATAGATCTCAAATCCTGAATAGCGGCAACCCTTATTGCATAGACCGGTAATAAGGTTCTCAAAACTTTTCTAACAATGGTGGAATCATCCATTGTACTTCTTGCAGTCTTGATGTCTCCAACAACGGTTTTAATTCTTATCCCATATTGTTGAATGGTTTCTCCTTCAACCATCTGCATGTCTTCAAACTTTCCCCTGAAGCTCTCTTCCTTAGCTTTCTTCACATGCTCATCACCACCATAGATAGATTCCAAAGTATCCCATACATCTTTGGGATTGTCTTTGTCTTGAACATCTATAAACTCAATATCAGATAGACTGTTGATAAGAGCTTCCATGACTTGCCCATTCTCCTTAATTTCTCATCTTTGATCATCGGTGAGAGTATCGGTAGGAACAACATAAGTATTCTCAACATAGTTCCAGTGTTGAGAACCCATGCTTTTAATATAAATCTTCATTCTATCTTTCCATATCTTAAATTTATCTCTATTGAACTTAGGACCTTCCCTCTTCATCATTAGAATAGGATCTTTTCCTCAAGCGATTAAGCTTATAACACAGAGGACCTGGAGGACTGCTCTGATACCAATTGATGAATAATGATGAATAGTAAATACTCAACAGATACTGAGAAGGGGGGTGAATCAATATGGGCAAAAACTTCATTAGCAACTTAAACTACAAAGACTGCACTAACTGGTAAACAACATCACTGATCTAAATCAAGGCAATACTGGTAAAACATAGTGACTGTAAAATTCATAAACTGGTAACACTTAGATCTTCACAAAACCTAATATCTCATTTCCACTTCACCCATATGCTTAAACATGTAATACATCAGAAATATAATGACCACTGGATCAACATGCATTACCACTTAACAGAAAACACTAAAACATCACATGAAAAAGCATCACACATGACACAGTCATTTTTCACGTGGAAACCCAACTGGGAAAAACCACAGTGGGGATGAATACCCACAAGTTGTTCTTTGAACTCTTCTGAAGTCTGCTCTATTAGGAGCCTAGTCTGGTTAAGGACTTTTACAATAGGTTCTGCTAGGAACCGATCCTGCTAGGGATCACCCGGTTAAAGGTTAAAACCCTGTTAAAGGTTACCTCGCAAGAGGATTTGAAGAACTCAATGATTTTGAGTCACCCTGTTAAAGGATTTACAAGAATCCTATTAAAGCTACCCGGTGAAGGGATTTTCCAACTGTTGAAATGATTAGAAGTCAATAGGTAATACACTGATCTGATAACAACACTCAATGCTAAGGCAGATCCACTTTAGTTCCTTTACATCTACAATCACACTCTCTAGATCTCTACTCACTGCACCAGTCTGGCAATAATCAAGTATCTCTTCACTTGGATACACACATAACATTTGCCAACAACTTCACAATGCAAATCATCATCGACCTTATAGACAATAATTAGGTCGGTAGCATAAACCCTAAACCCTAAGCATCTAGGTTATCAATATAGTCGGTCCAATCCTGACCATTTAAACACATTGCATAGAGTAAAACAATCTTGAACAAATCTCAAGACGTTCTCCACCATTCGTTCTTCACCGCTTCTAGAAGCTGATAACCCATCACGCGCTCTCCACCGTTTACTGAGATTTTGCACATTCCCGAGGTGGATAGAATCAATCTTCTTCATGCAAGATCCTCAAGAAGATTCTTCACATGTACAAGGCTATCATGGCAATGCGATCTCATCTTCATTTCAATACTAACTCATCATAGGATGTCATCAGTCGAATCACACAAAATTGGAATGCATCAACCAGAAACCCCGATACAAACTTTCCATATACCGATTCACATACCGGTTCACTTTCTGCATATACTAGTTCACCTTTTCACATATACCGGTTCACTTCATACCATCATATCGATTCTCTTGCTAGTTTGCTTACTTCAATATACCGGTTCATACTTCAGCATATTGACATCAATGACAACATACAAAATTGTCATGTCATCATACTCTGCACATATGCGAACACAAACCACATTAGTTAAAAAATTTGTTCACTTGTCTTATAAATTAGAGCTTTGTTTGGAGGGTTTAGCATAGGCAATATTTCCTATTTACAACATATTCCATCCTAATGATGGATTACAAAATATGAACGTTGATCTAAATTTTTCATAGTTTTGTTATAATAAATAAAAATTCATGAATATAAATTTTGAAAACCTCTTCTTACAAACACTCTGAAATGGGATGGACTTATATTATAAAGAAAATCTTGAGAAGTTTTAGCTATTATATTATATGTGCAATTATCCAAGACTAAACAATTAAGCTAACTCATTCTATTGGTATTACACTGAATAATTTATGTCCAAAGAATTATTGAGCCATTCACTCTCTTATTAACCAACAGACAAATATATAATCATATCTACAAAATATAATCATAGACAATTATGTGCAAGAGATACTTTTTTTCAATTATTTACAAAATGTGCCCATTGGGACGTGGTCTCGTGGTTAAGTCACTTTGTTGGTGTAGCAGCCACAAAGTTTCAAACCTTCAATAATCCATTGTGCTTGCAAGCTTTGTGCCTTCATCGGGTTGTTGTGCTCATGGGTTTGAACTTGTGACCTCCCGCAACTTTGGTTGTACATTACCAAGCAAAAATAAAAAAATTATTTATGAAATGTGATTACATTGATGAGGTTATAGAGTTGCTTATCCCCAATACCAACTAGATATATTATGGGACTAATTTTATATACATCCATGAATAATATTTTTTTTTTGCCTAAAAGACAACCTCTAATCTTATACAACAAACCTAAATTACATGTTATAATTGAAATACATATAGACATTATATCCCTAGTTATGTGCATTCTCTTCTAATTAAAGCACATATCTATCCTAATATATTCTTAGATAATATTTAAAAATATGAAAAATAATACAAATTATTCTAGTGATAATAGTCTCAGGGAACAAATAAAATGTTTTGTCATTAGAACACAAGGATACATAAATAGATAAATCAAAATCAAAAGTTCAAGAAAAAAATATATAGTGTGGTAATTTGTATCCCATCACAATTTCACACTCTATTTGGGACACTACTTTAGTGTTCTTTCTCCTATATAATTTTAAGCCTATTTGGGCCCTATCCTACTCTATAATTTAATTGTTAAACTTGTAACATAATTGTCATCATATGCTAATTTCAAGACTATTTCCTATGTTCTTGGATCCTAATACTTTGATACCCCATACGCTGGTCCATTTTTTATTGGACTAGGGCATCCAAGGCCCTATTCCCTCTAAAAGGAACCCAAATTTAAATGTTGCAAGTGCTAACAGCTACCATTTGTGATCCGGTCATAATATTTTCATTTGACTATTGGTTGTCAACCTACACTCAAAAATACCTTGTGAACCCTATATAAAGAACATTGTCTACCATTCAAAAGGTCTAAGACAATTTTAATGATCCCATATTATTAATAAAACACTTTAGATATGAGTATTCCATATATTAAGAATCAAGCTACAAAAATCTACATTCAAGTATGATTTCATGATGATTGTATTTTTTTATCATGTTATTACATCAACACTTGATGGGCTTATCTAAAAGCATTACATCGGCATCATTTCAATACCTACGGTAATATTTGTTAATTCAACATTTTTAACACTGTCTTTCTAAGGATAAGCACTCTTTTTATATCATCATAACCATTGTAGAGGTGGGAATACCAACACAAGGTTTGATAATGGAAATCTCCTATAAAACACAACATGTTTTTCCTATTTTTTTGTGTGTGCACATTCAAATATGACAATAAAGAGTGTTATAGGTGTACAAAGTAGATACTCATAAGAGATGCCAAATTTTAAACAAGTGAAAACACCTAGATTAGGGTGCCCTCCAACCATGTATGACTCATTTTGGCTAAGTTTTGAAGAGACAGACCTACAAGAACTCTTGATCATGAATTTAGAACTTTTTGTTGGCATAGACAACCAGGGACTAGGGAGTCCTCCAATTATGTTCAAAATTATGTTGGAATAATAAAAAAACCATCATGAAGTTTTTCATACTTCAAAGGATCAACCAAGAAACATTCCTTCCACAAGAGCATGTTACAACATGATCTTGCATGATTATGAGATTGAATTGATATGAAAATGATTCAATTGATATTGATATAATGTACAAATGAGCCTTGCTTATATAGGCAAAAACATGAAGTAGGACATAAGATCTTGACATGTGTCTATTAGGAAAATTGGTGTCTCAACCTTTAATTTACATGAGATTACTATTTATAGCAATTTTTCATTTGAGCATGAAATGGTGTGAAATTATATCCAAAGCTTCTAGTTGGCTAGATAAGCATTTCGATAAAGATCCATCACAAGATTATGGCTATTTGAAGATACGAGTTTTCATTTTGGAGGGGTGCGATGAAAGGTTTAAATTTAATTTTGAGGACTTTAGATGCTCCAAAACACCTTGTAAAGTGGATGTAAATGGTGTAGCAATTTATGAGGTAATAACACACTTTAGGAGCTTTCTGATGCTTCAAATAGTTCATTAATAGGACACACGGTTCACAAGTTATGGCCTCCATAATTTTGTACTCCTGAAATAGGAAATATAAAATGCATCAGACACATAAATGAGCTATTAAAGGGAGGGAAATGCATTAATGTGTGTTTTGATATGTCATAGGGCATCTAGATAGGAGATAAGGACAGTTCCACTTTATTAGGTGGTTTTAGTCCATGGTTTTGTAATACCATTTGATGATTTCTTGTATTGTATCTCCTATATAGAGGTTGTGTGTAAGAGTCTTATGGCTATTGAGTTACCTCTGAATCTCTGATTAGTGGCACTCTTGTGAAGAGATTTTTTTGCAAGTATATTTTAATTTGTTTTTGATTGTTGAATAATATATTGGGTGCATTTTGGAGTGTGGGGTTTTTCTCCCGAAAGGGTTCTCCCCACGTAAATCATTGTATTGTAGTATGCATGTTTTTGTGTTTATTTCTGCCAAGTTTTCATAACTGTTGTAACAATTTGTAAAAGAAAATTCCATTACCCTCCTCTTAAGGTTAGTGTAGGAAGCTGTTCTTCTACTTAACTTCCTTGCAGTGTCTGGATCCTCTATGATGAGACAACTACCCTTGATACAAAAGTAAATGCATGATGCAATTGTAATGTTGGGAAACAATGTTCACAAGCTTAGGCATGCAAACTAGGAACTAGACCTATTTCCACAATGGTTAAATTTAAGATGAGGGTGAATCTAGTTGGCTCAATTGAAAATATGATTAAAAAGAAATAAGAAAAATATGGATTCAAGTCTCCTTATTTAATTTTAAAATGGGCTATGGAGAGATGTAAATTGAATGTAAAAACTAGGGCGAAAGGTGTAAAATTGACAATAACTAGCATGCATAAGTAGTTTTAGATTTGATATGCATATATAAGTACAAATCTAGAATTAGGGAGTTGAGAGGAACCTATGTTTGAAATATGGGCCTAAAAATGTGGGACAATGATGGTTGGGGTGACCCTGCCCTCAGAGTGTTGAATCCAAGCAATGGGTATCTTTCTAAGATCAAAATATAATCCTAAATACTTCTCTAAAGTTTCCTCCAAAAATTTGTTAGACATAGGTGTGTGGGATGGCCTTGTACTCTACTCTTTTTCTCTGCAAAAGCTAGATCTAATTATCTATGTCTAGTATGCTTGAATATATAATTGTGTCTTTGAAACCTACCACCTATACACAATCAAAGGAAAATTGTGTTGTTGATAGGGCTTTCCTAGGTCAAACTCCAAGTTTGAAATTCACCCTATAGTTCAATGAAAATTAAAATATAATTGAAGTGTAAAGAATGTTTTTAAAAGGTTAGAGGTTACAATTGAATTGAAATTATGAAATTGGAATGTTATACCTTGAGGAGTTTTTCTTTGAAGTCTTCATGCAAAGTTTGATGATTTCATGTAGGAATGTAGGATGTCTTCATAATGTCTTGATCATGGATGACATCTTGAATGCTTGAAATCTGAATACTTGGCCTCTCCTTCACTTTCTTGATGATGCTTGATTAGTTTCTCATTTGAATATGAATTGTAGGAATTGAATTTAGACTTGAATCATGTTATTGTTGGTAATTTGGAGGAATTGATATGTGTTGCATAGATGTTTTGTCATTGATGTCAACACTAGCTGTTTTGATGTCTACTCGCTTCCGGTAGAATGGTTGGATTATCATATTGACCTGGAGACCATCTCCAGTATTCTTTGATTTGGTCTGGCTTGTGGTATTGGCTCGAACTAGTTATTCATGTTTTCCTGATGTGTATCACATTTAGTTGGTTTAGGATTTGATGATCTAGATGCTATCATTTGTTCCAGTAACCCTTTAGGTCACTGGTAAGGGTTTTACTGGCAATGCTTTGATGAAGATCTTTTGATGAATCCAATAAGTGGTCTTGGTGCGGCTTCTAGAAGGTTATTAGGATGTTGATGGTTATCTTGTTCATGTTCTAGTTGATCGGTGGTGTTTCATTTGGCTTATTCATGTAGGAGCACCCTTCTAAGGTTTTCCTCCATGTGACCTTTGTTGGAATTTTGCTTCTTTAAGAAGCCATGTAAATGTAATAAGAGCCAAGAGCTCATTGGTCTTGTTTAGGTCCTAGGTTCATAAGTATAGGTTGAGTTTTCTTGTGGAGTAGAGGGTATGTGTGCCTTTGATGTGTTTGGAGTCCTTTTGACATGGTTGTTTCCTTAGGATAGCCCAAGGTAGGCTCAAAAGTCAAGAAAAGAAACATTGTAGAAGTTGCTCAAAAGTTGTAAAAAGTTGCATGACAACTTTTCAAAGTTGTCATGCAACTTTTCCACCAAATAGGTCATAACCTTAGTTTGGCATCAAGAACCCTAACCATGGCACCCCAACTGAGGTAGAGACAATATAAACTATTGCAAACCCTAAAATGAGGGGTTGAATGTCAGATTGTACGGCCAAGAGAAAAGACCTTGACTGTGACTGTGTTTGTGTTGCCAGTTGGCTCAAATGAAGCATTAAAAGGTTGATAATGGATTGTTTTGTGAATTGAGCAGTGTTGAGAGTCTTGCATTGTGTTTATAATTTCATTTTGAGCACCTAGGTTAGGTTATTGTGCAGGTTTTTGTGTGTTTTGTAATTAATTATGAAGTTACTCTTTCACTGTCCAGTTTTGGACTGTTTTGTGTAATGGATTGACAACTCCTATCCCCATTGTGGAAACACCATGAAACCATTGGGAATAGGAGTGAAGACCTTTTATAGTGTCCCAAAGCAAGCGAGGCCCCTAAAGATGCAGGAAATATTTTCAAAGACCCACTCCTAGGCGAGACTGGACTGTGCCCGGCTAGGAAGGGTTGAAACTGCAGAGCTCGATGAGAGCAAGGTAGGACAAGGAAGGAGGCACCCTTTGGAGGAGTTATAGAGGAGTGAGTGAAGAACCATTGGTGATAAGGAGGAGCTTCCATCAATCTAGATAAGGTGGCAAAGATAGAAAACCATCACTGTGACCCTGACAGGCCTTAAAACCCTCATAAAAGCCCTCAAAAACCCCAAAATTCACCTAGGGCAGTGTACGGACACTTGGAGGCCCAAAAATAGAAAAATATTTGAGCCCTTTCCAAATTATTAGTAGTCCTTTTGGGAAGTTTCACAAGTTTTTGCATCATTTGCAAGAGGAAGCCCTAAAAGTCCGAAATGGAGGCCTAATTGGGTACATTCCTTGTAGCCCTATTTTGTAGGAAAGAAGCAAAATAGTGAGATCGGTAACAAAGTGGAAGGTTAAAACCTCTTGGGGGCACTTGAATGGATGGAAAACCATGTCTAAGACCTGTCCTATCCTTTCTAGGACCTAAGAAGGTGTAGGAGGAGCTAAACCCTTATTAGCCTATGTGAGGGTTTTTTTTTTATGCTTGTGAGTAGGTGTGACCTTAGGAGAAGTATCACAGGTTGTTGGTGGGTGGATTGGGCAAGGTCAGGGGATTCGACAGACAAGGGAAGTCCTAGAGACCCTAGGGTGTGCTTAGAACACCTGGTGATCCAAGGAAAGGATCAAGGAGTATAGACTAGACTATTCTATCCCGTACCCATTCCCATCAGATTGGTATTAGAGAAAGTTAAAGATTTGGTGGACCATGCATGTCTCTATATTATAGTGAATCAATAGGGGAGAAAATAATGGTCACTAATGCAGAGCTAGATAGGGAGGTAGAAGAGAAAAAGGAGAAAAATAGACTTCTTGAAGATGCTATGAGTGAGATAAAGGACAAGCTACAAGAAGTGGTTGATCAGAGGGCACAAGGATTCTGGAGAGAGGACACCAGTGGTAAAGGCAAGAAAGCTATTGATCTTGATGACATCATACCCGAACTAGACCCCTTAATTAATAAAGAAGCTTTTGTAAAGGCCATTAAGGCTTTGAATATAAAAGCTTTTGAAGAATTGCCACATTTCAGCAGAAGGATGGACATTGACACTGTCATGGAATGGATTGAGGGTATGGAGAACCACTTTGAGTGTGAAGGTGTGACAGAAGCTCAAAAGGTTAAGGTTGCCAAATCAAGACTAAGGGGAGTAGCCTTGACATGGTGGAAGTACTTGCAAGAAGAGAGAGTTAGCATGGGAAAGCACCTATTGCAAATTGGAAGGCCATGGTGAGTAAGATCAAGGAGAACTACTTGCCAGAGGATTAAGAAGTCCAACTTCATAAGAAGAGATAGGGATTGAAGCAGAAAGACCTTGATGTGACCTCCTACATAGAGGAGTTTCAAAAGCTTTGTCTTAGATCCAAAGTCCAAGAAGAGGAATCTATCAAGGTGACTAGGTATCTAAGTGGCCTAAAGTGGAACATCCAAGAGGAGATAAGCCTATGGACTCCTACCGCTGTCCAAAAATGTCATCAGCATGCTGCTAAGGTGGAAGAGAGGAACAAGAGGAAGGGAGACTCTAACAATAGGGGTAGAGGCAGAGGTAGAAACCAAATGAATCACTGAGGTGGTTACCAAAGCAAGGCAAATGAGAAAAGGAATCAAGGAGAGTCCAAGTTGACTAAACATAGTAGTGAAACCAATCTCAGAGGAGGCTATTCTAGAGGAAGAGGTACACAAGGGGGGCCAAATAGGGGTAGAGGTACTAGCAAGGGTAATTCCTACTTTGCAACCATGAAATGCTACAACTGTGATCAATTGGGACACCCGACCTATAGATGCCCTGACAAGCCTACCCCATCAAACAATGGAAAGAGGGTTGCTTATGCCCATGATGACACATCAAGTAGCAAAACACCTAAGGTGGACCATATTCAATTAGAGATTAGAGAGAATCTGATGTTCAATAGGGTCTTGATCAAACAGCTGGTTAAGGATGAACCTAAGCATAGGAGAGCATTGTTTAGAGTGAGATGCAAAATCTTTGGTAAGGGTTGCAAGGTGATAGTTGATTCAAGCTCAACTGATAACATCATATCAAATGAGGTAGCCAAGAAGTTGAAACTTACAAAGATACACCACACTAGCCCTTACAAGGTGACTTGGTTGAATCAAGGACAAAGTGTGCTTGTCAATGGACAGACTTGGGTAGAGTTCTCTATTAGAGGATACAAGGACAAGATCCTTTGTGATGTGTTACCCATGGATGCTTGTCATCTTCTGCTAGGTAGACCCTGGCAATTTGATAGGAAGATGATCTATGATAGAGGAGAGAACTCCATCTCCTTCAAGAAGGATAGCAAAACATTTAAGATTTAGTCTCTGGCTGAGGATGATGAGGGAACCTCAAGGACACCTAGTGTCTTACTTAATACTGATAAAGAGTTCTTACACCTACTACATGAAGAGGAGATAGTGGGATGTGCCATCTTTGTGAAGCCAAAGGAGGAGGAAGATAAGTTGTAGATAGAGGTACCTAAGGAAGTAAAACAAATGTTGCAAGAGTATAAAGACATAGTGAGTGATGGAGCACTTGTAACACTCCCACCAAGAAGGTCTATAAGCCATCAAATAGACTTTGTCCCTGGTGCATCCCTACCTAATAAGGCAGCATATAAGCTCACACCTGATCAAAATAAGGAGGTGGCAAGGCAAGTACAGGAGTTGTTAGATCAAGGACTGATCAAGAAGAGCATCAGCCCATGTGTAGTCCCGGTAGTACTAGCAACCAAGAAGGGAGGCAAGTGGAGAATTTGTATTGATTCAAGATAAATCAATAGGATCACCATAAGGTACAAATTTCCCATTCCTAGAATAGAGGAATTGATGGACTATTTAGGAGGTGCTATGTATTTTACCAAGTTGGACCTTAAAAGTGGTTATCTTCAGATTAGAATTAAGGAGGGTGATGAGTGGAAGACCACTTTTAAGACCACAAAAGGGTTGTATGAATGACTTGTGATGCCATTTGGACTTACCAATGCCCCAAGCACCTTCATGAGGTTGATGAATGAGGTGTTGAAGGACTTCACAGGTAGGTTTGTGGTAGTGTACTTAGATGACATACTCATCTATAGCAGAACCAAAGAGGAGCACCTTGAACATTTGAGGTTAGTCCTAGAGAGGTTGCATGAAGAGAAGTTGGCAATCAACTTAGAGAAGTGTGAATTTTTGAAGCAAGAGTTAGTCTACTTGGGGTTTGTGGTTTCTAAGGGAACCTTGAAGATGGATCCAAGCAAAGTGAAGGCAATCTTGAATTGGCCTTCTCCTAAAATAGGGACTGAAGTTAGGAGTTTTCATGGTTTAGCCCAATTCTATAGAAAGTTTGTGAGGAATTTCAGTGGCATATGTGCACTAGTACTTGACACCATAAAAGGAGGTCTTAAAACTAAGTTCAAATGGACTGATCAAGTTGATAAAGAATTCCAATTATTAAAGCAAGAAGTAGCCACAAAACCCATCCTACTCTTACCTACTTTTGACAAACTATTCACATTGGAGTGTGATGAAAGTGGCATTGCAGTAGGGGGTGTATTGAGTCAAGAGGGAAGGCATGTGGCATTTTTTAGTGAGAAGCTTAATGAGGAAAAGAAGAGGTATTCAGCATATGATCTAGAGTTGTATGCACTAGTTCAATCTCTCAAGAAGTGGAGGCATTACCTACTCCCAAAGGAATTTGTGGTGTTCACAGATAGCCAGGCTTTGAGTTACATCAACACTCAAGAGAAGCTTAGAAAAAGACACTTTAAGTGGATGGAGTACCTCCAATCCTTCACCTTTACCATCAAGCATAAAAAGGGGCAGCTTAACAAGGTGGCAGATGCTTTGAGCCGGAAGTTGTTGACTGTCCAAGAACTACAATTGCAGAGCATAGGGATAGAAGGTTTCAAGGATCTCTATGAAGAAGATGAGGACTTCTCATCAGCCTACAAGGTCTGCAAGGAGTTTGAGAATCATTTTCATGGTGAGTATGCAGATTACACTCTTCAAAATGGTCTCTTGTTCAAAGGCAATCAGTTATGTGTACCTAGAGGATCCATGAGAGAAAATCTCATACAAGAGAAACACAATGGTAGTCTAAGTGGACACTTTGGAGTCAATAAAACTTTGGATCTAGTACGGAGGTACTACTATTGGCCTAGGTTACCAAGGGATGTGAAAAGGTATGTGGAGAAATGTGGTGTGTGCCAAAGGGCAAAAGGAGGATCAAGAAATGTAGGCCTCTATCAGCCATTACCGGTCCCAAATATGCCTTGGGAGTGTGTGAGCATGGACTTTGTGGTAGGACTCCCCAAGACAAAGATAGGTATGGATAGCATCTATGTGGTGGTAGACAGATTTTCTAAGATGAGCCATTTCATTCCATGTAGAACTACTCATGATGCTAGTTATATTGCACATCTCTTCTTTAAGGAGATTTTAAGGATTCATGGACTCCCATTAAGTGTTGTTTCAGATAGGGATAGCAAGTTCATGGGCCATTTTTGGCAAACCTTATGGAGGAGACTAGGGACTAATTTGTCATTCAACTCAGCTTACCATCCACAAACTGATGGTCAAACTGAAGTCATTAACAAGGTGTTAGGCAACTTGTTGAGGTGTCTAACTAAGGAGTATGGGTAGACATGGGATCTAGTTATTCCACAAGCTGAGTATGCCTATAATGACAGTGTAAATAGGACCACTGGAAGGAGTCCTTTTGAGGTTGTCTATGGTAGATATCCAAGAGGGGTGTGTGAACTAAGAGAACTTGGTTCCATGGAGATGAAGAGTGGGCAAGCAGAGGACTTCACACAAACCATCAAGGAAGTACAAGAATAGGTCAAGAGAGCCATCCTAGAGTCTACTCAAAAACTGAAAGCAAAAGTGGATGAAAGGAGAGAGGTTCAGTTCAAAGTGGGTGACTATGTGATGGTCCATTTAAGAAAAGCTAGAATACAAAGTGGCAAGCCTACTAAGCTACAAATAAAGAGGGTAGGACCTTGTATAATTCTATCCAAATATGGTGAAAATGCCTACAAGGTGGATCTTCCTTCAAATCTGGCTATATCACCAGTCTTCAATGTTGCTGATCTGATACTATACAAAGGTAAAATAGCAGGGCAAACTGAGAATCAAGCCAAGGTACTACAAGACTTGGATGTGAATGCCTTACCTCAAGTGAAGCAACCCATAGAAAAAGAGATCTTGGACTCAAGGGTGAAGAAGTCTACTAGACACCAGGTCTACATGGAACACTTGGTGAAGTGGGTAGCTCAACCTGAGTCTGAAGCCACTTGGGTTGAAGAGAGCAGATTCAAGAAATTTGGTATTGACCTGGCTCTCATCTCTCCCCTAGTTCCTTAATGTTGTGCAGAGGGGGAGTATGATGTAGGAGCACCCTTCTAAGGTCTTCCTCCATGTGACCTTTGTTGGAATTTTGTTTCTTTAAGAAGCCATCTAAATGTAATAAGAGCCAAGAGCCCATTGGTTTTGTTTAGGTCCTAGGTTCATAAGTCTAGGTTGAGTTTTCTTGTGGAGTAGAGGGTATGTGTGCCTTTGATGTGTTTGGGGTCCTTTTGACATGGTTGTTTCCTTAGGATAGCCCAAGGTAGGCTCAAAAGTCAAGAAAAGCAACATTGTAGAAGTTGCTCAAAAGTTGTAAGAAGTTGCATGACAACTTTTCAAAGTTGTCATGCAACTTTTCCACCAAATAGGTCATAACCTTAGTTTGGCATTAGGAACCCTAACCATGGCACCCCAACTGAGGTAGAGATACTATAAACTATTGCAAACCCTAAAATGAGGGGTTGGATGTCAGATTGTACGGCCAAGAGAAAAGACCTTGACTGTGACTGTGTTTTTGTTGTTAGTCGACTCAAATGAAGCATTAACAGGTTGATAATGGATTGTTTTGTGAACTAAGTGGTTTTGAGAGTCTTGCATTGTGTTTATACTTTTATTTTGAGCACCTAGGTTAGGTTCTTGTGTAGGTTTTTGTGTGTTTTGTAATTAATTGTGAAGTTACTCTTTCACTGTCCAGTTTTGGACTGTTTTGTGTAATAGATTGACAACTCCTATCCCCATTGTGGAAACACCATGAAACCAATGGGAATAGGAGTGAAGACCTTGTACAGTATCCTAGAGAAAGCAAGGCCCCTAAAGATGTAGGAAATCTTTTCAAAGACCCACTCCTAGGCAAGACTGGACTGTGCCCGGCTAGGAAGGGTTGAAGCTGCAGAGGTCGATGAGAGCAAGGTAGGACAAGGAAGGAGGCACCCTTTGGAGGAGTTGTAGAGGAGTGAGTGGAGCACCATTGGTGATAAAGAGGAGCTTCTATCAATCTATATAAGGTGGCAAAGATAGCAAACCATCACTATGACCCTGGCAGGCCTTAAAACCCTCATAAAAGCCCTCAAAAACCCCAAAATTCACCTAGGGCAGTGTACGGACACTTGGACGCCCAAAACTAGAAAAATATTTGAGCCCTTACCAAATGATTAGCAGTCCTTTTGGGAAGTTTCATAGGCTTGTGCATCGTTTGCAAGAGGAAGCCCTAAAAGTCCGGAATGGAGGCCTAATTGGGCACATTCCTTGTAGCCCTATTTTGTAGGAAAGAAGCAAAATAGTGAGATCGGTAACAAAGTGGAAGGTTAAAACCTTTTGGGGGAACTTGAATGGATGGAAAACCATGTCTAAGACTTTTCTTATCCTTTCTAGGACCTAAGAAGGTGTAGGAGGAGCTAAACCCTTATTAGCCTATGTGAGGGTTTTTTTTATGCTTGTGAGTAGGTGTGACCTTAGGAGAAGTATCATAGGTTGTTGGTGGGTGGATTGGGCAAGGTTAGGGGATTCCATAGACAAGGGAAGTCCTAGAGACCATAGGGTGTGCTTAGAACACCTGGTGATCCAAGGAAAGGATCAAGGAGCATAGACTAGGCTAGTCTATCCCATACCCATTCCCATCACTCATGGCGACCTATTTTGGGTCTGGTGTTATTCTGCTAGGTTATGGACCAGTTTGTGTAATGTGTTGGTTGATGCACCTGGTGTATCACCATTAGGATTCATTTTTTGGATTATGTTGTTTCATTCTTAGGCCGAGTAGGTTTATCATTGGTTGCAGGATTATGCAACAGATTGTATTATCTTATAGGTGGCCAACCTAATCTTTTAAGTCCCAGATTGTTATAAATATGATGTAGGATCTCTTTGTAGATCACAGGTTTATGAGATATAGGATTATTTGTGTGTGAATATTATTGTCATCATATGTAGAGGTTTTGGTTGATCATAGGTAATCTAATTGGGTTTGTGAAAGAGGTTTAAGGCCTTTGGTATTGAGCTTAACCAAAACTATACTCATGCATAGGAGATGCCACACTTGCAGATCAATCTTCATTTTAGATTGTAGTCTAATGTTTTCTATAGTTAGTGAGGCTCCTTTTGTGATGACCAGTGCACTCTAGGCAGTATGCCTTCCTGCATGTGCAGACCCCTTATTCTAATATTTATTTATCTGATCGGTGGATGGATATTGTGGGTACTCAATCCCACCATGGTTTTTCCTCCTTAAGGTTTTCCATGTATAAATTTGTGGTGTTATGGTGTTTATCTATGTGGTTGGATTATTACTTATTGTTATTTGTTTTTATGTTTATCAGTTAATGAGTTATTGTGTTAATGAGGTCCAAATTCATCTTACCGATAGAACACTGATTCACCCCCCCCCCTCTTAGTGTTATTGGATTCGAACAATTGGTATCAAATCCTAGAGCCTCAGAGTAAATCTAACAACTTGAGGAAGATCTTGTATCTAGAATCTATGGAGATAAATTTGAGGAAGGAACTTCAAGTTGCACTTAAAGACTATGATGTTGAAAGGTTGAGGAACATGAAGTTGCAAGGTGAGTTGAGATCTGTGAAGGAATTCATTTTTACTCTACAGGAGAGGCTTTCATCTGCCCAAGCAAAAGGGAAGGAAATTTATGATCAATTGCAAAATCAGGATGATGGAGAGAAGAATGCCCTTAAGGAACTATGTGAGAAGCAGAATTAGGAGATTGTAGATCGGAAGAAGAATGAAGAAAACCTTGCTATATATCTGAAGGACAAATATGAGGAATGCATTAGGTTGACATATGAGAATGATTTGTTGAGAACTGAATTGGTGCAATCACAAAACAATGAGAAAGAGTTGGAGAGAATGATGATAATCCTAAGAGGAGATCTGAATGCTGAAAATGAGTACAAAGATAAGTTCAAGGTTAGTTCTTTTAAGCTTGATGAATTATTGAAGGATCAAAGAGACACTGGAGACACTAGAGTTCTTGGATTTGAGCATGGAGAAAGCTTCAGTGCTGCAAATTAGGATGACACATCCTGTCCAAAGGTCAAATAGAATTAGAGATCACCGGTAAGGCAACCCAATGCACAAAAATTTAATGGTAAGATGCTTTGTTTGCAATAAGTTTGGTCATAGAGAAAGTCAATGTAGAAATAGAGAAAATAAGAATAATAATGCAGTTCCCGGTTAGTGTTCAAATTGTAAAAAGTATGGTCATAGGATAGAAGATTGTAGAATGAATGTGAGATTTCATGCTTGTGGAAAGTTTGGACATATGGCTAATCAATGAAGGTTTAGGAATGGTCAAGGATTCAACAAGGAAATTCTAAAGAACAATGTTACTTGATATGCATACAACAGAATAGGACATATTGCAAAATATTGCAGAAGCAAGAATACACTGGAAGGGAATGATACATCAAATGGGAAAGGAAAGAAAAAGGTTGATGAGATCTGGAAGGCTCATTCTAAATAGTGGATTATGAAATCTAAGGATCGATCGACAGAATCAAATGCCCTTGATGTTTATTCGGCTGAAGTACATACCCCAGTTACTCAACTGGCAAAGCAGAGTGTTCCTGCACTGACAGGAAACACATTTGGTATCTAAGGCATTCACCTTAGGGGGAGGCAAATTGATGACAAATCTTGCATTGCCCCTAGTAGTGGTCTGAAAGCCTGCTTCAGACTTTGGAGAAGTTATTTTAAAGGTTAACCGGCAAAGATTTGTTGGATCTTGGATCTTTGATCTTAGATCTAGTTTAGTTTATTGGTAAGTCACTTTATGAGTTATGGTTTTGTCATACATCTACAGTTAAGTACTTCAGAATATTTGGTAGTGAATTGGAAAGTTTGCTCTTAGATGTGATGAAGGGATATTTCTTGTTTATTCTAATGAAATAAAAGTGTATAGATGATATTATTGGTCCCTATCGGTGACTGAGAGGGGGGGGGGGGGTGAATCAGTTACCTACCAGTTATACAAAATTAAAATATTTTACTTAAGTCTGCACTAACTTAATATTCATTAATACAAACAGTTATTATTGGAGAACATGCATGCATGAAAAGATATAAAATAACACCAAGAATTATCTCGTGGAAACCCAAATGGGAGAAAACCATGATGTGAGTTGATGCTCACAAAATTTTTACTCTTCTAGAGCATGATTTATAAGGAGCCATCCCTGTTAGGAGATTACAAAGACACTATTAGGTGCCACCTGATTAAGGGATTTTCTTTAAGGCCTATTAGTGCCTTTACCAGCCTATTAGAGGTGGCCTTGTTAAAGGACTTAGGATCATCAATTAAGATATCACCTGATTAAGGGATTTTCCAAAGGGACATGTTAAATTCCACTTGGTTAAGGGATTTTGAGTTGCAATGGTTAGAAAGAAACAAGAAGTTGATATGCTAGAATAGCTAGTGATAGCTTGATCAGATCGCAATGAAACTCATACACTATCTGCACCAGTTGTGTCTACTCTGCACTACACTAGTTCTCTGCTCATACCTTCGGTTCTGCACTCTGTCGGTCCTCTGCTCATACCCTTGGCTTTGCACTCAACCGGTCTACTTCACACACACTCTGCTCGATTAAATCACTTAGCACTTCCTCACTCTTCACTTTGGATCACCTCTCATAGGATTTACACTTTGCAAATTTTTTGATCAATCTTTTTGGTTTTCCTCAAAAACCTTTATACCATACATAACCACTAATTCCTCAATCACTTTACACCTAACACTTGGTAGATTTGAAATTCAAATCTTTCCAAATTTTCCCGCACTCTCTTTGTGCACTCTCCATCAATATTGTTGACAACTCATTCTTATCTGCCACCTCAATTTGCAATTACTACAACTTTAGAGTTGTGTTATGTCCTTTTAATGCGAACCGACAAATCACCACAAATCTCACCTTAACTGACTATTAACTACTATAAAATTCACCAGCAAATTGATTGATGATATCATTCTCTGATTGACTCACCTTCTCTCATCACATCCATCATACTGGTCACCGCTCCAAGATTCTCGGTGGAAAGTATCCTTCAACTTGTAACACTGATTCACTAGTGTATCTCTTTATCTTCTACCATCGGTCAGTGATCACTAAGCAGACTGATCACCTGTCTATCCAGAGAGCTCCGGTCATGCATAAGACTACTAAAATTTAGTCTGAGTCAACTCCTGTGATCGCATCATCATGTCAACTACTTCTTATGGTGATTGCTTCTTTATCTAGTGGGAGTCATGTTGTTTCTTATCTAAACATCCTTTAACATACTGGTTTTCGGTTGACACTAACTCACTTGTTAGTTGGAAACAATGCACTACCAGCATATCACTTACCAGTCTACAGTCCTTGCACAAGTCAACACTAACTTAGGGACCAGTGAATATCAAAGACATCTCATTAAGTATGCAACAATAATAATAATACACAAACATCTCTTATATCGGTAACCATCCTATACCAGTTGACATCAATGACAATCACAATGCTACCAATCTCCCCCTTAGGCATTGATGGCAACACTTTTGACTCCTCTTTAGCAATCACTCACTTTTTCTTCTACTGAACCAATCTTTAAGTAATGATCTTACTCCCCCTTTCAGCTGGCTTCCATTCATATTACTTCTGACTTCATTGTCACATATATCTTCATCTTCCTTCAAGTTACATCATCTATATTCAAACTTCTCCCCATTTGACAACAATACCAAAGGTATAATCTAGACACCCTATTTCACAAATTGCATTGACTGCTCCCCCTAATAGGAGTAGTCCATAATCATCAATCCAAATACATAGATTTTTCAAGAAAATTATACCGGATTGATGTTGTTTCAATATTTACTCACCTTAGACTTAGAGCCCTTTTTTGTTTAATTTAATGCAGGTAGGGGTATTACCCCTAGCTTACCTTTGAGATATTCAAAGGTGTCCTTCGGTAGTGGCTTGGTGAAGATATCTACCACCTGTTCTTTTGTTGGTCTATACTCCAACCTTATTTCCTTGTCTTGAACCTGTTCCCTATGGTAGTATTATTTGATAGCTATATGCTTTGTCTTGGAATGCATCACCAGATTCTTGGATATGTTGATAGCATTGGTGTTTTCACAGTGAATCACCATAGGTTTAGTCACCTTTTCTTGGATACCTTCCAATATTTGCTTGATCCATACTACCTGTGTATAGTTGATTGTAGTAGCCACATACTTTGCCTCAATTGTGGATTGAGAGATGCAATTTTTTTTGTTTCTTGTCCATGACACAATCCCGTATCCAAGAAAGAATGTACCTCCACTAGTTCTCTTTTTCTCATCAATGTTCCCTGCCCAATCTGAATCGATGAAGACACTTAATTTCAAATATCCCTTATGTAGATACGATAAACCATACTTATTAGTCCCCTTAAGGTATCTAAATATATCTTAACTACCACCATATGAGTTTCTTTTGGATTTTCAGCAAATCTAGCAACCAAGCCAACTTCTTGTGCTATATCCGGTCTACTAGGTACTGCATACTGCAACTTATCGATCATGGATTGGTAAAGTGTCTCATTCACTTTATTAGCCTCATCATTTTTGGAGAGCTTGCAACCTGTAACCATTGGAGTTCCAATAGGTTTGGAATATTCCATTCCAAAAGTCTTCAAGATTTCCCTTATGTACTTGGTCTGGCTAATGAATATACCATTCTTTAGCTGAGATAATTGCATACCAATGAAGAATTTTATTTCACCGATCATGGACATTTCAATTTTTGCTTCATTTCATCTGCAAAACCTTTGCTCATCTCATCATCTCCCCCAAAGATGATGTCATCTACAAAAATCTCTGCAATTAGATGCTTTCCATCTTCTCCAATTTTCAAGTACAAGTTACTATTGTCACTGGTTCTTATGAATCTTACACTTAGTAGGTATGAGTGCAACCTCTCATACCAGCCTCTTGGTGCTTGCTTTAGTCCATACAGAGCCTTATTTAGTTTACACACCATATCTTTTCCATCTTCTGAAGCAAACCCTTCTAGTTGCTCTATGTACACTTCTTCTTCTAGAACATCATTCAAGAATGTCGATTTGACATCCATTTGGTAAAATTTTAACTTCTTATAAGTAGCATAAGCAAGAATAATTCTGACCCCTTCCAATATGGCCACCGGTGCAAAGGTCTCTCCATAATCTAAATCTTCTTCCTGTGCATACCCTTTGTAGAGTAACCTTTCTTTATTTCTTACTACTTGACCAGTTTCATCCATTTTGTTTCTAAACACCCATTTGGTGCCTATCAAATTTTTGTTCTTCAGTCTGGGCACAAGAATCCAAGTTTTATTTTTCTCAATCTGCTCTAGTTCTTCATCTATGGATTTGATCTAGTCTTCATATTTTTGATCCTCTTTTGTTGTTTTGGGCTCAATTTTGGAGAGAAGATAGGTACTCTCTCTTTCTCTTCTTCTAGTCAATACTCCTGCATCTTTGTCACCAATGATATTGTCAGCAGAGTGATTGTTTTTGACATACCTTGCTAGTACCGGTTCATTTCTTGGAGATTCTTCTACCAGTTGTGTAGGTTATTCTTCACATGCTTCCTCATTCGCATGCTACAACAAGATTCCCTTTAGTAGGTTTGACTGATACAGTGTACTCAAATCCTTGATAATCCTCTGGTTCACTCTTGCTATCATGTTCATTTTTCTCAGAGAACTCATCTACTCTGACATCGGCACTCTCCACAATCTTACTGGTACTTTTGTTCAAACACCAATATACTTTACTCTTTGTGGAGTAACATAAGAAGGTTCCTTCATCACTCTTGGGATCAAACTTTCTAGAGTACTCATCCCTCTTGATATAGAACCTTCTTCCAAATACTTTGAAATAGCTCACATTGGGTGAGTATCCACACCATAATTCATAGGGAGTCTTATTTGTCCCCTTCTTCACCTATATCCTATTCAAGGTATATATAGCAGTATTTACTGCTTCTCTCCAAAATACATGTGGAATATCCTTTTGTATCATCAGAGTCCTCACACAATTAGAGTTTTGTTTCTTCTTTCAGCAACCCCATTCTGCTGAGGTGTTCTAGGTGCATACATCTGTCTCATAATCCCCTGTTCTTCATAGTAATTTATGAACTCTTGAGAGGTGAACTCTCCTCCTTTGTTTGATCTCAAACATTTCATACTCTTACTGGTTCCTCTCTCCACTTGGGCCTTGAAGACCTTAAACATGTGAAAGGCTTCATATTTTTCTTTCAAGAATACATTCCACATCATTCTTGAGAAATCATCTACAAACAACATGAAGTATAGGTCCCCATAGAAACTCTTAGTTCTCATAGGACCACACAAATTTTTATGTACTAAGTCTAGCACATTCTTAGATGAATAATATTTTTTGTTGAAGCTAGATCCAGTCAACTTTCCTAGCTAACATTCTTTACACATAGCATTCTCAGGTTTCATAATGTCAGGCATACCTCTGATAGACTTCATTTTACTAATCTTTGCTATACTATCAAAATTTACATGGCACAATCTTTTGTGCCACAACCAACTATCTTCTAGCTTTGCCACTAGGCAACTTCCTATAGTGGAGTCTAGGCAAAACAAATTTCCTCTAGTTTGTTTACCGGTAGCAGTCAGACTTCCTGATTTGTCATTTATTTTGCATATTTTGTCATTGAATTCTAATCGGTAACCCTTATTGTTAAGTTGTGCAATAGTTAATAGACTATATTTTATCCCTTCTACTCAATAAACATCTTCACAATTTGTTTTATCATTTAGGGCTATAGATCCCTTACCTTGTACTACACAAGGAGCATCATTTCTAAATCTCACCATTCCTGCATTACAGTACTCCATGTTGAGGAACTTGTTTCTGTCACCAGTCATGTGGTGAGTGCAATGACTATCAATTACCCAGTCTCCACACTAGTTTGAACTAGAGATCAGTTTCATATCATTTTCCTTTGTGTTATCTTCCTTTACCACTACAAATGCAATTCCATCTCCATCAGATCCTTTTGATTCTTCATTGGGAACTCCTTCTTCTGCAAGATAGCACTCCTTTCTCTTGCCTTTGTAGCTTCTAAAATTATCCTTCCTATCATTTTCAAGACATCTAGATGCAATATGATGTATTCTATTGCAAGAGAAACACTTCAAGGTAATTTTACCTTTATACTTTCCTTTTCCTCTTGGCAGCCTTCTTGCTAATAGAGCTTCAATCTCATCTTGTTCTTGTCCTTCAGATAACAGGTTGTCACATTCATGAGAATGACCAGTTCTTGTAGTAGAATTGTTTTCAGTTTCTTTTCTTCTCCTTGTTGGTGCAAGTATCATGGAAGCTTTGAAGGCAATGCCAATCTTTGGTACATTGTTATCATAGTTGCTTAGTTCAAAGGTAGTCAACTTACCAATCAGTGAGTCAAGTGAAACACTAACTATTCCCAAGGATCTAAGTTCCTGAATTGTAGAAACCCTTATGGCATATTTTGGTAGCAAGGTTCTCAAGATATTTCTGACCACATCATCTTCTTCAAGCTTTCCTCCAGCACTTCTAATGGAATTTACCACATCCTTTATTCTTTTGGTATACTGTTCTATATTTTCTCCTTCTTGCGTCCTCATCTCATCAAATTTGCCTCTTAAGTTGTCCACCTTAGCCTTTTGTACATGAGGATCTCCTCCATAAAAAATCTTCAGCTTATTCCACATCTCATAGGCTATTTTCAGATCTTGAACCTCAGCATACTCATTATCAGATAGAGTTCTAGCAATCACATCCATAATTGTAATGTTGTCTTGCCTTTCTTTGATCGGATCTGCAGTGAGAACCCCTATAGGTTCAATGTACTCTATGCTTACATGATTCCAGTATTGATCTCCTAAGGTTCTTAGGTAGAGATTAATTCTACCACACCATAAACTGTAATTCTCCTTAGAGAACTTAGGGCTCTCCTTTCACATCATCTTGGATATTTCCTTAAGTTGTTAATCTCTTTTGAATCTAAGGACCAAGTCTCTAAAACAAATTGTTGGTCCCTACTGGTGACTAAGAGGCAGGGGGGTGAATCAGTTACCTACCAGTTATACAAAATTAAAATCTTTTACTCAAGTTTGCACTAACTTAATAATCATCAATACAAACAGTTATTGCAGGAGAACATGCATGCATGAAAAGATACACAATAACACCAAGAATTATCTCATGTTAACCCAAATGGGAGAAAACCATGATGTGAGTTGATGCTCACAAAATTTGTACTCTTCTGGAGCACGCCCTGTAAGGAGCCATCCCTATTAAGAGATTGCAAAGACACTGTTAGGTGCCACCCGGTTAAGGGATTTTCTTTAAGGCCTATTAGTGCCTTTACCCTATTAGAGGTAGCCTTGTTAAAGGACTTAGGATCATCAATTAAGATGTCACCCGGTTAAGGGATTTTACAAAGGGACTTGTTAAAGTCCACCTGGTTAAGGGATTTTGAGTTGAAATGGTTAGAAAGCGACAAGAAGTTGATTTGCTATAATAGCTATTGATAGCTTGATCAGATCACAATGAAACTCATACTCTGTCTACACCGGTTGTGTCTACTTTGCACTACATCGATTCCTTGCTCATACCCTCGGCTCTACACTCTATCGGTCCTCTACTCATACCCTCGTCTCTGCACTTAGCTGGTCTACTTCACACACACTCTACTATGCTAAATCACTTAGCACTTCATCACTCTTCACTCTGCACTTTGGATTGCCTCTCATAGGATTTGCACTGCAAATATTTTGATCAATCTTTTTGGTTTTCGCCAAAAACCTTTATACCTTACATACCCATTGATTCCTCAATCAGTTTACACCTAAAACCTAGTAGATTTGAAATTCAAATTTTTCTAAATATTTCCACACTCTCTTTGTGCACTCTCCATCAATCTCGTCGACAACTCATTCTTATTTGCCACCTCAATTTGCAATTACTGCAACTTTAGAGTTGTGTTCTGTCCTTTTAATGTGAACCAAAAAATCACCACAAATCTCACCTTAACTAACTATTAACTCCTATAAAATTCACCAGCAAATTGATTGGGGATATCTCTCTCTGACTGACTCACCTTCACTCATTACATCCATCATACCGGTCACCGGTCTGAGATTATCGGTGGAAAGTATCCTTCAACCTGTATCATTGATTCTTCAACTTGTATCATCGGTTCACTAATGTATCTCTTTATCTTCTGCCACTGGTCATTGATCACTAAGTAGACTAATCATATGTCAGTCCAAAGAGCTTCGGTCATGCATAAGACTACTAAACATTAGTCTGAGTCAACTCATGTGACCACATCATCATTTCAACTACTTCTTATAGTGACTGCTTCTTTATCCGATGGGAGTCTCGATGTTTCATGTTCAAACATCCTTCAACATATCGGTTGGCGGTTGATAGTAACTCACTTGTCAGTTGGAAACAATGCACTACCAGCATATCACTTACCGGTCTGCAGTCCTTGCACAATTCAACACTAACTTGTGTATTGGTGAACATCAAAGATATCTCATTAAGTATGCAACAATAATAGTACTGCACAAACATCTCTTATACCGATAACCATCCTATACCAGTTGAGATCAATGACAATCATAAGGCCAACAATTATAACAAGAGACTGCAAAGAATTGTGGAGAGCACTAATGTCAAGGTGGATGAGAAATACAATGGTCAAATAAGAACTTATGAGAGAGAACCAAAAGTGGAGATGATCATAACCGAACCGGTAGCACCTATACCAAAATAGAATGTTGAACCAGTTACTCCAACAATATCAAAAATTGAACAATGACTGAAGATCAGAGTAGGGAAACACAAAGCCAGAAGACTCCTTGGTATGTAAGGTTAAATCATTCAGGAGATCAGATCATTGGAGATAAGAGAAAAGGAATAATGACAAGAAGAAGGTTAGCAACTGATGAGGTATGTTTAATTTCTCAAGTTGAATAGGTATCGGTCATTGAAGCTTGTAAAGATAAATGTTGGATGAAAGCTATGGAAGAGGAATTAGATTAGATTGAAAAGAACAACACATGGACTTTAGTTCCTCGACCTAAAAATAAGAATGTTATTGGAACTAAATGAGTTTTTAGGAACAAATTGAATGAGGATGGACAAGTTCTGAGGAATAAGGCTAGATTGGTATATAAAGGATATTCTCAGAAGGAAGGAATTGATTATGATGATACTTTTTCTCAATAAAAGGTTTATCAGATGGATGTTAAATGTGCATTTTTGAATGGAGATCTTGTAGAGGAAGTTTATATTGAGAAACCTGATGGTTTTTCATATTCAAGTGATAAAAACATGGTTTGCAGGTTAAGGAAAGCATTATATGGATTGAAACAAGCCCCTAGAGCTTGGTATGCTAGATTGGACAAATATATTTTGAAGCTTGGTTTCACTAAAGATAACTCAGAATAATAAAGGTATTTTCATCTGTCAAAATAAGTATTCTAGAGAGTTGTTAAAGAAATTTGGTATGGAAAATTCTAAACTATTTGGTACCCCTATGGTTACTGTATACACCTAAAAATGGTCTGAAGATAATTAATTGAATAAGCAATTATTTAATTAATCCTCCTTCCCAATATAATTGAATTCATTAACAATTTGATTAAATTCTCCCACTCATCTACTTATTAATAAATCTAAGGATTTATTTAATATGTTCATTTCAATAATCCCCTTTGATTAATTAATTGAAATTAATTAATTATCCCCCATCAAATTCATTTCTTCTAAATCCCCTAATTAATTAAAACAAATCAATTTACGAGTTGCTGAAAATTAATTAGTCTTTTCCTATTATTTGAATTTTTAAATTCAAATTCTCCTACCAACCTCCAATTGTCCTCTTTCATCCAACCTCTTCTCCTACCAACCTCCAATTGTCCCCTTTCATCCAATCTCTTCTCCTACCAACCTCCAATTGTCCCCTTTAATCCAACCTCTTCTTCAACCACCTCCAATTTCACCCTTGATATCTTCAGATTCAATCTTGACCGTTGATTCCTACCACCTCACCCCTGGACTTGGAAATCCTGTAAATATCCCCCTTGTTGGAGCACAAAGGATCCCATCACATTTGTATCTTAGGAATTGTTACTATAGGCATATTCATAGTAGCATTATCATTTGAGCATCGTTATTATAGCTTAATTACATCTTAGATCTAGCTTATTTTCTAGCATAATAATTGAATCATGTAGCTTAATCATCATTATTTCTAGCTTAAATGCATCATCATTATCATCTCAAATCCTCCATCTAGGTGTAGTCAAGTCACTGGAAATGCTTATCCAGATCTGAGAGAAAATCCACACTCGCATCTCTTAGGAGGTGATAGGTCACTTTTCCATGGTTTTATCTTTCTTTGTTTTAAATTTGCTAACCATGCTTGTAATGATCTATTGAATGTTTTGTGTTGCAGCTGCAGGTATCACACTTCACAAGCATGACATTTTGGCACCCACCATGGGGCCGGAATTATCATTTTTGGTCTCTCAAGCTTCATCAACATTCATCTCTACTGGGGACAGAATCAGAAACTCGTACAAGTTCCTTTTTTGGCTTGTACAAACTTCTTTGTGAGTCGGGATGACAATCCATCCTAACTCGTATGAGCTTTTGAATTGTCGTACGAGCCTATTTTTGTACTCACATGAACTCAAAAAGATTGTCGTACAAGCTAGTAAATTGTGTCGTACGACTCTCTACTTCTATTTTTTTTAAAAGACTGCATTTTAGGGTTTTTCAAGTTTTAATCTAATCATTATTAATGCTAACCCTGGTTTGTTTATGAGCTTTTTGGCAATCTAACTAGTTTTTACAGGATGATTATCGAAGATACGCTAGCCAAAGACTTATTTCAACCAAACACATCATGATTACTAATGGATCTATTTTGCAGGTTGCCTAAAAAGAATTCAACAAAATTTTGTGTATTTCTTAAATTTTTCTAGACACACTTGATTTTCCTAAAGGAATGAACAATCATGTATTTTGTGTTTTTGATGATAGGCGAGTATGCTCTCACCTTTCTTAGGTGATCAGAAAGCTAGAATCATCTTTTACTTTCATTAGTGCATATCTTTAACAGGCCTGCCCTCTCGAGGAGCTAATAACTCTTAGCCATTGAGGTCGGTGAGAGGGGAACGACCTAAGTGGGAACGGCTAATGCCAAGTAATCCAACCCACTATAAAATAAATGTGATTTTATGAAAATCAAGTCAATGGCAGTGCTTGGGAATAGCTCTCCTTTGTACCTTCGGGTATAGAAAACCTTGGTTTTCAAGGCTAGGAGACCTCTTAATTGAGTATTATACCCCGATGTGCCGAACGAATCCCTTAGTAGTTCTGGTTAAATTAGAAGCTACCCAATTCACCTCCGAAAGGGAGATAATATTTGTGCAAGAGAGATAGTAACTCTCCCAAGACACTTTCCATATTGTGCCCTCATTAGCATTTGGAGTTAGATAATACGGCGTTAAGAATCCATTGTGTGAGACTCAGCGGCCGTATTTTGATATGCTATTGGGTGTGTACCTAAGTTTGCAAGAATAGGTTTTCTCTCTTAGCCAACTTCCTTAGGGTGTAGCATGCTTGTGGTCACTTATGATATCACGTGTTTGGTGTGTATTCATCCCTAAATTAAAAAATCAGACATCTAAAATTGGAAAACATAAGGAAAACATCAGACTTCAGTGATCAAAATTTTGCCAAACAAGCATATTTTTCTCTGTTCTGTTCTTTGTCGTACGAGGTATCTATTTTGTCATATGGTCCATGGGAATTTTCATACGAGCCTGTTAGCATAAAATATTTTGTCATATGGATTATTAAGTTGTGTCATACGAGACATTTTATTTATCATTTGGCTTAAAGGGAATTGTCTTGCGAGCCTCTGCTTTTTCAAATGAAATTCCTAGTTTGTCGTATGAGTTGTATAAATTGTCGTTCGAGGCTGTGTATTATATCATATGAATTTTTGTCTTTGGTAGTCCAGAGTTATGTCTTGCATGCCTTTTTCAGATCTGTCATTCTTGCTTGGTCAATTTACAGTAATCCTAAACACTTGTTATCTATCGCCTTGTGCTTAAATTGTCTTCTTGGTTCACTTGGTCAAGTTATCATCTGTCAAAATGGATTCTAGAAATAGACACTTCAATATTTTCAAGTGCTCACCCTCAACAAGTTCAAGATCTAAACATCTCAAAGTGCATTATCACCCTCTTTGGTAAACCGATGACTCAAAACATAGTTTCTCATTAGGATCTATCATCCTCTATCATGAAACTACAATGTTTGGTGAGGATAATCTTGTCCCACATCATAGGATATATCATTCCTACTAGACTTGGTTCTTATCAAATCATCACCATTGCACTCCAAAATTGAAGATCAAAAAAATTGCAAACTTTTAAACGTTTGAATCCTCTTTTCGTGTCATATCAATCTATCATATCTACCTTGATAGTTGATCACTTATCAAAATAACCTTTAAACAATCGAATTCTAGCACAATATCAAACACACATGTATGCCCATTCTAACTAGGGCTCAAAGACATAAGATCGCTGAAACAAAAATGAAAACTTTTGAAATAGCTGAAAATCATAGAAACATGACATACCAAAGCAAAATACACATAACAAGCAAACATATAAGAGAAATCAAACAAGTCCAAAATCAAAATCCAATTATGTCAAAACCTAACAAGGATTCAAATACATATTCAAAGAAAGGGGGCTCTTTTATGCAACACTTAAAGAGATCCCTAAAGAATTTGGCTGAAGAAGATCAAAAGCACACACCTATGTCTAGCAATGGCTCATCTCCCCATAAGCAAATTGGCTCTCCAAAGGCATCTAATCATACACCTCTTAAAAGCTCACAAGAACCTTCCATAGCATCCTCACCAAACAATACACCCAAAGCTGATGTTCCCCAAGGGATATCCATAATGGTCATCAAACCTATTTCAGAGGGTCCTATTCATAGCTCATCTCCTTCATATCCAAGCATTGATTCCTTGCAACATCCCCATAATGCTCCCTTGTAAATTGAAGTCCTCATTCATAGAATGCTCGTTAAATGTGTCCTAATAGATGAGGGAGTTGGCTTAAACATTTGCTCATTAAGTCTTGTCTGTGCTCTAAGTTATTCAGAAGATGCAGTTGATCCACGGAAAAAGATCACATTCAAAGCACATAATGAAGAAGAGCATTCCTCTAAAGGAGTTATGGTATTACCCATCAGAGTGGGACCTTTATAGAAAGACACAGCATGCTAAGTTCTATACTTGGAATTACCATACAACATACTCTTGGGAAGACCATGGATACATGACATGCAAGATATTACATCAACATGCCATTAGTGCCTAAAGTTTCCCTATAGTGGGCAGGAAATCACGATCTCAGTAGACTCAAATCCATTATAGTGTTGTAGTAATCTGAAATTAGCTCAAGAGGTCATTGTTCTGCATAACAAAAAGGTAGCATCTTCAAGCACACAATCCAAGGAACAATCATTTGCATCAATTCTATCATGCATGGAAAAACAAATGCAGCTAAGAGGTCAAGGGAATGGAGAATATTTGCTATCATGGAAAAACAAACAAGAGCAACTTCAAATTGAAATTGAAAAGGAAAAAGAAGATATAGATGTCGATGTAGTTCACGCATATGCAGGACAAACATTAGGAACTAGCCCACTTGAATCAGAATCACATTCGGTTGACTTGGACTTAATTGAGGACAATAAGGAGCTACTTACACGAGGTCATTTTGATGAGAGTATCATTCTAGACATTGAAATACATACTTAAAGCTCTGACATCTCTATCATGACCCCTAATATCTTTGAAACAATTCAACCCGAAGATCCTTCATCCTTAAGCTATCTTGAACCTATGGACTAGGAAAATAAAGGACAAACTGCCATTGACACCTTACCTAATGACCATGCCATATCCTTATATCTTAATGAAATCAAACCCGTAACAAATTTCATGAGGAATTTCAGCAACGCATCTTCCAGTCAAGTGGGTGCCAAATCTCCTAGTCGCAAAAGTGAAAATAAAGAAAACAATAGAAGGTTTAATGCTGAAAACCATTTCTTGGCAACATTAGATTGAGAAAAATTTAAAACAAAGGATGCATCTAATGGTGAAAACCTCTTCGAGGCACTGGAAGATGGGAGATTTGACACTTTACATGATCACTATCAAGAAAGGTCATCCATTTTGATCAAACCAACAGAGGCAGTTAACATTAGCACAACAGAGAAACCAAAGATTCTTCATCCTGCAACTTCTCTATAAGAACTAGCAAGGCAAAAATATTTGGAATTCTTCAAACGATGACAAATCAATTTTGCCTGATCATATATAGACATGCTAGGGTTTGATCCATATCATATTATACATCACCCAAATATAAGTCTAGGAGCAGGAATCAATAATAGAAAACAACATGGATCAGGAGAAGGCATTCTCTTCATCACACCACAAGGTCTTAAAATTCTGAAAGCATACAAATTAAGCTTTCCATGCACCAACAACACAATAGAGTATGAAGCTTTGGTAAAAGGTATTAAAATAGCTATAGAATGGAACATTACACAACTTCAAGTCTCTAGAGACTCTCAACTCATCATCAATCAAATCAATGATGATTACCAAACAAAGGATGAAAAGTTAATGCCTTATAAAAATATGGTTGATGATATCAAGAAATAATTTGTAGACATAACTTTTTAGCAAATTCCAAGGAATGAAAACAAAGCAGCAGACGCCATGGCTACACTTGCTTCCCTACTTCAGACACAGGAAAATCAAGAGCGTTATGAATTCCTAGTGGAAGAGTTGTTTTACCCTTCTTATAAATGTCCTGATTCCCAAACTATTTGTCACCTGGTTGAGCATGATTCCTCTTGATATGCCCAAACTTACACATACTTGAAAGATAACACCTTACCTCCTGACTTATCAAAAAATCAAAAGAGAAAATTTATTCGCCAATCCTCCCATTATACTCTCATCACAGATACCCTATTTAAACGAGGTCTAGATGATACTCTTTTAAGATGTATCGAACAAGAAGAATCTAAAAAGGCCTTACATGAAGTCCATAATGACATTTGTGGCACTCATTCAAATGGTCTTACCCTTTTGAAAAAACTCATACGCTTGGGCTATTATTGGCCAACTATGGAACATGATTCTTTTTCAGATAGCTAGAACATGCAAACAATGTCAAATCCATGGGAACTTGATTCATGCACCAACACAAGAACTTCATGCTTTAGCAACATCTTGGCCTTTCTGCCAATGGGGTCTTGATCTAGTAGGAAAAATAAATCCTTCTTCATCCAATGGTCACAAATTCATCCTTGTAGCTACAAAATATTTCGTAAAGTGGATTGAGGTAGTAGCTCTCATCAATATCACAAGAAAACAAATTGCTGCATTTATCTTGAACTACATCATCTATTGCTACGGAATACCAATGACCATTATCACGGATATTGGGCGACCGTTCAAGAATCGGGATGTACAAGAGCTATGTGATAAATTCAAGATCCAACATAGATTTTCCACACCCTACTATCCACAATGAAATGGACAAGCTGAAGCATCAAACAAAACCATTCTGAAAATCCTCAAAAAGACACTGAATGATGCTGGCAAAGATTGGAATGTTCAATTGAACTCTTCTCTATGGGCCTACCATACTAGTATCCGCACACCAATAGGTGCCACACCTTTCTCTCTTGTTTATTGATTAGAAGCAATACTGCCAATCGAAGTAGAGATAATTTCTCTCCGAGTATCATTAAAAGGTCTTATCCCAGATGAAGAACAATGAGTATCTAGACTGCAGGAGCTAGAATTGATTCATGAACAAAGACAAACTGCCTTTGATCATTTAAAGGTATATCAACAAAGAATGTGTCATAGTTACAATCACAAGATCAAACTGAGAGCATTTCAAGTCGGAGAACTAGTACTCAAAGAAAATCCACGCAACCAAGCAGATCGAGAAAAGAAAGGAAAGTTTGAACCAAATTGGTTAGGACCATTTGTGGTCACAACAGTATTTGGATTAGGAGCATATCAGCTATCAACACAGGATGGGGATCAGCTCAAGGAACCAATCAATAGCATGCATCTGAAGAAGTTTTATGTCTGAAAAAAGAAGAAAAATAAAACATAGTGAAAAAGTAGAAAAATAAAAAATAGTGAAAAATCAGAAAATCAAAAACAGTGAAATAACAAAAAAATCCAAAAATAGTGAAAAAAATCAAATATGAGAAAAAGTGCAATAAAAATAGATGGTGAAAACCTGACAAATATGTGCTATCTGTCAGCTATCTCTTCCATCTATTAGTTCACGCATCTTTCCACTTGCATTCATCTTCCATCAGCATTGTCTATATCCATCATAAGCCTTTGTACCTACACAGGCATCGTAGCTACTCTCTCACCATAGTTTGGATCATTGGGTATATCATAATGACTTTGTTTCTAGGCTTGGGGAAAAATCCTACACCTATCTAGGGGCAAAATTAAGGATCATTTTGAGCTTAATCAAACAGGTAAACCAATAGTTAGACAACACTTGTCAAGTGAAAACACTGAGACACATCCAACATTGAGCATGAGATCAAATTGTTAACCATCAAGCTATCACACGTCAGTCTAAGCACATCGCACATTTTTAATGGATGATATCTTTTGGATACTTCTTTCAGCACTTTGGTTCAACTTTATTATCTTGATTTTTGCTATAATGATTTCTGAGTAACTCCAGGATGTCTTTGACTAGAGGAACAAGGAAGGAACATGATATTTTTCTTATCTATTGTCTATAAATTAATCATTAGTCAGTGCAAATTTGTCTTAGGACATGATCATCAAAGTATCATTGAAGACATTCTCGATTTGCATATACCAATGGTTGATACTGTCTATTTTATGCAAGCAACACTCAGGTCATATTGGTTTAATTATACCTCGATGCTTTTACTAACTTGCAATATCAAAATATAGGAAAGCAGTTCTCAAATAATCATGGTTTAATTATACCATCGATGTTTGCACTCACTTCCCACATTTCAAAATCTCAATGATGACAAAAAAGCAATAATCCAGTGACTAGTCCAATCGTAGCTTTGCATTTCATTAGCATTCGCATTGGCATTTAGCTTGCATTTCATTCTTGCATGGGATCCCAAAAGCTCATATTATCAAAGGTCAAATCTATTGCATGAATCACCAATGTATTATCACAAGTGTATACACAATCAGACTAATGACTCATCTCTCTCCAGATATTGTTAACCTAGCGCAAATATTATGCTACCCCCTAAAATGCATACATCAGCATATCTAAATCATTTTGTAACCTATTATCAACAAAATGTCAGTTCTTTATCCAATCAACCTTATCCATCCTATCAATCAATCGCATCTGATCTATTCTTGTCTTATATAGGATGTATCTTTATTGAAACCAGACACTTTTGATCAAGTCTTATATAGGATATATCGTTCCTAAAACCAGACGCTTTTGATCATCTTTGTCTTATACAAGAGGTATCTTTCCTAAAACCAGACTAAATCTAGATCTTATCAAACTTATCAAAATTTATCAAGCTCTATCAATCATCAAGAACCACACCATCGTGATCAAAGAACTCACACTTTCATCAATCAATGTTGCAGCATCAAATCTTTTCTAATTGGGACATCAATTTCACAGATCATCCAAACCACTCCAACAAATCAATTATCTCAATTGATCTCCTGAGGGGGAATCATCGTACCACAATTTATCAATCAAGGTCTGGGGCATCCTATCGAACCAATATCATCATCAAAATGAAATTATTCTTTGAATCAATGCATCATCACACCTCGCTTCAAAGAGGGGCAAAATGTATAAACCTAAAAAATAGTCTGAAGACAATTAATTGAATAAGCAATTATTTAATTAATCCTCCTTCCCAATTTAATTGAATTCATTAACAATTTGATTAAATTCTCCCACTCGTCTACTTATTAATAAATCTAAGGATTTATTTAATAGGTTCATTTCAATAATCCCCTTTGATTAATTAATTCAAATTAATTAATTCTCCCCCATCAAATTCATTTCTTCTAAATCCCCTAATTAATTAAAACAAATCAATTTATGAGTTGTTGAAAATTAATTAGTCTTTTCCTATTATTTAAATTTTTAAATTCAAATTCTCCTACCAACCTCCAATTGTCCCCTTTCATCCAACCTCTTCTCCTACCAACCTCCAATTGTCCCCTTTTCCAACCTCTTCTTCAACCACCTTCAATTTCACCCTTGATATCTTCAAATTTAATCTTGACCGTTGATTCCTGCCACCTCACCCCTGGCCTTGGAAATCCTATAAATATCCCTCTTGTTGGAGCACAAAGGATACCATCTCATTTGAATCTTAGGCATTGTTACTGTAGGCATATTCATTATAGCATTATCATTTGAGCATCATTATTATAGCTTAATTACATCTTAGATCTATCTTATTTTCTAGCATAATCATTGAATCATGTAGCTTAATCATCATCATTTCTAGCTTAAATGCATCATCATTATCATCTCAAATCCTTCATCTAGGTGTAGTCAAGTCACTAGAAATGCTTATCCACATCTGAGAGCAAATCCACACTTGCATCTTTTAGGAGGCGATAGGTCACTTTGCCATGGTTTTATCTTTCTTTGTTTTAAATTTGCTAACCATGCTTGTAATGATCTATTGAGTGTTTTGTGTTGCAGCTGCAAGTATCACACTTCACTGGCACGACAGTTACAACTAAGAAATTGACAACAAAAGATGTATTAGCTCCAGTAAATCCTACAAGGTACAAATCTATGATTGGAGGTTTTTTATATCTGACTCAGACTGGACTGGATATAATGAACGTTGTTTGTATTGTATCAAAATATCAAAGTGATCCTAGAGAGAATCGTGAGTGTGCGGTGAAAAGGACATTCAGGTATTTGCAAGGAACAACTGAGTATGGTTTGTGGTATCCTAAAGATGATGACTTTACACTATGTGCATATACAGATGTTGATTAGGCTGGAGATGTTGATGACCAAAAGAGCACATCTAGTGGAGCTTTCTTTCTTGGAAAGAAACTTGTTTCATGGATCAACAAGAATCAATCATGTACTTCTTTATCTACTATTGAATCTGAGTATGTTGTTGCTACTACTAATTATACACAAGTTTTATAGATGAAGAAAATGTTGAAGGATATAAGGGTTGATTGTAATGAACCGGTAGTTATTCAGTGTGATAACTCTACTGCTATTGATATATCAAAGAAAAAGTATATCATTCTAAGACTAAGCACATTTCTATTAAGTATAATTTTTTTAAGGAAAAGGTGGAAGCAAATGAAGTCAGATTGGTTTATGTAAACACAAAAAGAGCAGATTGCAAATATCTTCACTAAACCTTTGCCTAAGAAATCATTTGATTACTTCAGAGATAGATTGGGAGTTTCTACCCCTCCGGTAGAGACTTGAGTGATGTTGATTGGCATCAATCTGGTATGAATTTATCAGTGCTATCATTCATTTTGGATTGATTTGTTGATGCTACTACTCAGGGGGAGTAGTCAGTTGTGTGGTTCAGAGGTTTTATGTTTTTTTTCTTTGATGTTTATGTCAGATTTTCTGGCATTGATGTCAAAGGGGGAGAGATATATGTGAAAAATAGAACTTTACTATGATATCATTCTCAGGAGGAGTTTGGTTTTTGGTTCGGAACTTCATTGTCATATCATCTTGGAGATTTTGTTGGATCTCTTCCATTGGGGGAGACTTGTTTGGCATTTTATTGGCACTACTTGGATGTTTTTCACATATAGTGTTTCCATCAATGCTAAAGGGGGAAATTGTTGGCAATTTGGAGGAATTGATTATGTGTTGCATTGATGTTTTGTCATTGATGTCAACATTAGTTGTTTTGTTGTCTATTGGATTCCGATAGAATGGTTGGATTATGATATTGATCTTGAGACCATCTCTGGTATTATCTGATTTAGTTTGGCTTGTGGTATTGGCTTGGATTGGTTATTCATGTGTTCTTGATGTGTATCACATTCAGTTGGTTCAAGATTTGATGATCTAAATGCTATCATTTGTTCTAGTAAGCCTTTTGGTCACTAGTAAGGGTTTACCAACAGTTCTTTGATGAAGATCTTTTGATGAATCCAATAAGTTGTGTTGGTGCGGCTTCTAGAAGGTTATCAGGATGCTGATGTTTATCTTGTTTGTGTTCTAGTTGATCGGTGGTGTTTCATTTGTCTTATGGTGACCTATTTTGGGTCTAGTGTTATTCTGCTATGTTATGTGCCGGTTTGTGTAACATGTTGGTTGATGCTCCCGATACATCACTGATTGGATTCATTGTTTGGATTACGTTGTTTTGGTCTTAGGCCGACTTGATTTATCATTGGTTTGTGGGATTATGTAATGGATCTATTGTATTATCTTTTAGGTGGCCAACCTAATTGTTTAGGTTCTGGGTTGGTATAAATATGATGTAAGATCTCTTTGTAGATCGTGAGTTTATGAGATATACAATTATTTGTGTGTGAATAATGTTGTAATCATAGGTAGAGGTTTTGGTCGATCATAGGTTATCGAATTGGGTTTGTGAAAGAGGTTTAAGGCCTTCGGTATTGAGCTCAACTGAAACTATACTCAGGCATAGGAGATGACACACTTGTAGTTCTTTCTTCATTCTAGATTGTAGTCTGATGTTTTCTGTAGTCAGTGAGGCTCCTTTTGTGATGACTAGTGCACTCTAGGCAGTATGCCTTCCTGCATGTGCAGGCCCCTTATTGTAATATTTATTCATTTGATTAGTGGATAGATATTATGGGTACTCAATCCCACCGTGGTTTTTCCTCCTTGGGGTTTTCCACATATAAATATGTGGTGTTATGGTGTTTATCTGTGTGGTTGAATTATTACTTATTATTATCTTCTTTTATGTTTACCAGTTATTGAGTTATTGTGTTAATAAGGTCAAAATTCATCTTACCGATAGAACACTGATTCACCCCCCCTCTCAGTGTTTTTGGATTCCAATAGTTGTGAGATGTCTCAAATGAGGAGGTGAGGCTTTCTTTAATACCTCACTTCACGAAACATGTTTAAATTTTTTAAGAAGACCAACATGGGAAGAGAATTCCCACCCATATTTTTTGACCATAATTCTAACCCATATCTTTTGACCATTAAAGGGTCTAAAAATTGGACCCTTTAAGTTGGAAAAGGACTCCTAGGGTGCTATTGTCCAAGGAAAAGTGTTCCTAGGTCATTTTTATCTAGCCTATCGGAGCTAAACTTAAGACAACTGCACCAAGTGAGCATGAAGATTGAAATTTGAAGTGAGTATGAGAAGAATCAAACATGGTCAAAGCACAAAAGTTTGGAACACTAAAGTGAGGCCTAACTGAAGAAGAAGTTGTATACAAATATGATTTATGACTATATTTAGCCCCACTTTAGTGGGAGTATGAGCCTACACTCATACTCTGGTAAAGTACATAATGGTATTGAAATTTTTTCATCAAGATATTAAAGAAATAAAACACACCAAGCCCCTAGGGATTTAGGATCTTATCAATCTAATATCAAGAAAAAAGGAGCAACAGATGAAGAGAAGAGAGAGAATGACTATTTTGGCCTAGTAAGGTTTATGCTTAGTATGAGTCATGTTGAGAAAGAAAAATTTTAATTGAAAAATTAGTACAAAAAGTGTAACATAATGAATTGGCATGTCATGGTGTGTGCATAAAGTGTAACAAAGAGTAGAGTGTATTCCCCCATGTTAAAGAAATTATGTAGAAATTGCTTTAAGTTGTTGTAAATGCATCCAAAAGACAAGCATGTTTCCACAATGATATGCCCCCAAGAAAAGACAAATCAAGGGAAATGGAGCACATGAAAAAAAAAAAAAAAGAGCACACAAAGGATCCACTAACTAGGTTCAGTATGTGCATCGATAAATTGGATATATCAATTATGATTGTAATGAATTGAGCTCATCCCCCAAAGGGAGTGAAACTATGAACACAATAGAAGAAAAGAACATAAGATGAACATCAAAATTATTTTTGGGTCAACATGGAAGAGAACAAAAAGAGAGATCTCAACACTTTGTATCATCCCCAAGTAGACAATACAAAGGCACATTTACAATAGAAACACATGTACAACATATAGAGGAATTGAGATCCAAATATAAGAATGCCACAATAGGTTTGGTCCCTTTGTTATATTGCACAAATAAAGAAATAAGGGTCATCCAAAGAGAGCCTAACATAACACAAATACATATCAAGTAGCACATCACGTGCAAGTAAAATGATGTAAGAAAATATTTAGTACAAGTGAAGCTAGTATAGCAAATCATCTACCTCCCAATCTTGTTGAACATAATATTTTAGGGATGGTGGAAAAGATGTGAGATGAGACACAACAAGCATAGTCGATAGGAGTACAAAAAGTTCCAAACAAGTACCATGTTCTAATGATGAGTTTCTTTGTTTATCACTATGAGCTAGGAATAATGGTTTTGAAAATTGTGAAGATAACTCATAATTGTTAGGTCTCGGAGAAAACTGAGAGGGGGGGTGAATCAGTTGTCTACTAAATTCAAACCAAAAACAACTTAACCAACTTAATGCTTAATACCAGTAAACTAGTTAAGTATGTCGGTAGACAGTGTTAATAGTTAATTGCTATATCGGTAAAGATTAATGAATGAAACATAAACACAAAGTCATCCAAAACACATAACACCAATATTTGTACGTGGAAACCCTGTAAGGGGAAAAACCACGGTGGGAAACCTTACCCACAATCAGATGATACTACTACAGATAGTAAGTGTACATAAATGGGGTCTACACATGCAGAAAGGCCAAAAGCCTAGAGCTCATTGCTCAATCACAAAATGGGAGTCACACTGACTACAATTGGATGGTTAAATCCAATAAGAATGTACTGCACAAAATAGCATCTTCATATGCTAGATTCAGTACCGGTGTAATGCTGATATGCTTTCACAAAAACCTAGCTTAACCTTCAAATGATGTCTTCATGTTTAGCTCTGCTTAATCTCGCATATACCTTCACACAAATATTTTTCGCATTCCACACTTGATATACAAATAAGATCTTACATTTATATCATAACCTAAGATCAATTTTAGTAGGTCGGCTCTACAAGATATTATAATAAAAACATTTTACAAACAATATAATATCTGATGCAATAACCAATTAAACATGTCAGCTTAATGCATTTACAATAATAATTAATCATCTCCATAGCGTGCCATGCTGATCTGGAAAAGATAAATGTGCCAGTGTAACCCTAGACCTATTTGTCGGTAACAACAAATATGCAAATATGAATATACCAATAAACAAAACTCCAAGACAAGATGTCCAAACGGTGTCTTTGACATTACCAAGTGTCTTCCATATAATTTTGAGTGTCGATGATCATTATATCCTGCCGGTGAACTATATACCAGTAACTGTGCAATAGTTACTTGCTTGCCAGTGAATGCTTCTGGATCTCCAAAGTGCTTAGTGTTAGATGTTGACATCAATGACAAAACCATACCAAAATACCAACAATCTCCCCCTTTGGCATTGATGGCAACACAAGATGGAAAAACCATCAAAGTGCCAAAACAGAAATGCCAAATACCAAAAACCAACAATCTCTCCTAAACAACAATCTCTCCCCCTGGGAGCAACATGTGTTATCCAAATTTTTTCAATACCAATCTCTCCTCAAAAGATAATGTGTTTTTCCATAGATATCTCTCCTCCTTTGACATCAAATGCCAAAGTTCTAACAAAACTAAGTTCATATACAAAATACCAATCAATTCAATATACCAACTACTCCCCCTAAGAAGTAGCTTCCTCATCAAAGACAGAAAAAAAGATTTGTCTGTTAATTCTGTCGGTTGATGACAATCATCAACTGTCTAAGTCTCTACCAGTGGTGGTATGACTCCAAGCTGATCTCTGAGATATTCAAAAGTCTCCTTAGGCAAAGGTTTTGTGAAAATATCTGCAAGTTGTTCTTTAGTATTCACATAAACTAGTTTTATCTCCTTTTCTTCAACTTTTTCCCTTAGAAAATTCAGTTTGATAGAAACATGTTTTGTTTTAGAATGTAATACTGGATTCTTAGATATATCAATTGCTGTAGTGTTATCACAATATATAGTAATAGGTTCCTTGCATTTTACCTTTATGTCTTTCAACATTTGCTTAAGCCATAGTACATGTGTACAGTTAGTTGCTGCTGCAACATATTTTGATTTTGCTGTTGATAAAGATGTACAACTCTATTTCTTACTCAACCAAGAAACTAGTCTTTTTCCAAGAAAGAATGCTCCGCCGGTGGTTCTTTTTCTATCATCCACATCTCCTGCCCAATTTGCATCTGTGTATGCACATAGATCAAAATTTTCATCTCTAGGATACCATAATCAAAGATTTTCAGTGCCTTGTAAGTACCAGAAAATCCTTTTTACTGTCGATTCATGATTTTCTCTAGGATTACTTTGAAATCTTGAAACAATACATACTGCATTCATAATATTAGATCTAGTTTGTGTCAAATGTAGTAAACCTCCTATCATAGATTTGTATCTAGTTAGATTAACAGGTGTAGATTCATCCCTTTGTGATAATTTGTCATTTGTTGTCATAGGTGTGCTTACCGGTTTAGAGTTCTCCATCCCAAATTTCTTTAGTAACTCTTTTAAGTATTTGGATTGACTCAAGAATATACCTTTGTTAGTTTGTGAAATCTGCAATCCTAAACAAAATTTTATTTCTCCAATCATAGACATTTCAAATTCTTGCTGCATTTTAATAGAAAATTCTTTACATAATCCATCATCTCCTCCAAAGATTATATCATCAATGAATACTTCTATAATCAAGATGTCATCATTAGTTATTTTGTAATATAAATTGTTGTCTACATTTCCTTTAGTAAAACCAATCTTTAAAAGATACTTATCCAATCTTGCATACAAAGCTCTTGGGGCTTGTTTTAGTCCATACAGAGCTTTTCTTAACCTGCAAACCATATCATTGTCATCTATCAAAGAAAATACATTAGGTTGTTCAATATAGACTTCCTCTTCAAGATCTCCATTCAAAAATGCACATTTAATATCCATTTGATAAACTTTGTAGTTCTTGTGTGCTGCAAAAGCTAAGAATAATCCGACTGCCTCAATTCTAGCTATTGGTGCAAAAGTTTGATTGTAATCAACTCCTTCTTTCTGAGAATATCCCTTACACACTAGTCTTTCTTTATTTCTGACAACCTTACCATCTTCATTAACTTTGTTTCTAAATACCCATTTGGTTCCAATTACATTTTTATCTTTAGGCCAGGGAACTAATGTCCAAGTATTATTTTTCTCAATTTGTTCTAATTCTTCTTCCATAGCTTTAATCCAAAATTTATCTTCACATGCCTCATTAATAGATGATGGTTCAATTTGAGAAATAAGACATACCTCTTCATTTGCCAATCTTCCTGTTGTCATAACTCCCTTAAATTTGTTTCCAATTATTTGATCTTCAGAATGATTCAGTCTTACATACCAGGGTGTCTTAGTTTGCTGTTGTTCTTCAATTACTGTGGAATCCTCAGATGGTACCGGGGTAACTAGATCTTCATTCTGTACTGGTGGATTTAGTGTAGGTTCATTTGTCACAATTTCTATTGCCGGTTCAGAGTCTATATACCTTGAAGTTCCTCTGAATTGTTCATCAATCTTTACATTTGTACTCTCAACAATTTTCTACAATCTCTTGTTAAAACATCTATATGCCTTTCTCTTAGATGAATAACCAAGAAATATTACTTCATCACTTCTAGGATCAAATTTTCCAATATACTCATCTCTTCTAATATAACATTTGCTTCCAAAAATTCTGAAATACTTAAGAGTAGGAGTATTACCAAACCATAGTTCATGAGGGGTCTTACCAGTTTCACCTTTGATGTGAACTTTGTTGAATGTATAGACCATTGTGCTGACTGCTTCTCTCCAATATACATGTGGTAAATTTGCTTCAGATAACATACTTCTTGCTACATCCAAGATAGTTTTGTTTTTCCTTTCAACAACTCCATTCTGTTGTGGTGTTCGAGGTGCTGATAGTTATTTTCTGATTCCATTCACTTCACAGAATGTATTAAAGTCCTTAGATGTGAATTCTCCTCCTTGATTTGATCTTAAACGTTTGATTTTCTTACCGGTTTCATTTTCAACCATTGCTTTGAACAGTTTAAACTTTCCAAGTGCTTCTGATTTTTCTCTGAGAAAAGTAACCCAACACATTCTAGAATAATCATCAATAATTAGCATGAAATATCTATCACCTTGTAAGCTTTTAGTTCTAGTTGGACCACATAAATCAGTGTGAATCAAATCAAGAGCATTATTGGATTTTTCTGGAATACTTTTGAAACTAGCTCTAACTTGTTTTCCAAATTGACATTCCTTACATATTGTATTCTGAGGTTTGACAATTTTAGGTACATCTCTAACTGCCTTAGAAGTACTGATCTTTACCATGCAATCAAAGTTTACATGACAGAGTCTCTTATATCATAACCAACTTTCATCTATATGTGCAATCAAGCATGTCTTTTCACTGTTAATCAAATGAAAGATATTACCTCTAGTCTAATTACTGGTTGCAATTTCCAAACCAGTTCTATTCATGATTTTGCATTTTCCATTCTTAAATTGTAACTGAAATCCTTTCTCAACCAATTGACCAACACTTAAAAGATTATGCTTTAATCCTTCAACATAGTAGACATTGTCAGTGTTATGCTTACCATCAAGAGATATTGTACCCTTACCTTTGATTGAACAGGCTTTGTCATCTCCAAATCTCACTAAACCTCCATTGTATTCTTGAAAGTTCAATAATTTACCTTTGTCTCCTGTCATATGATGTGAGCATCTTGAATCAATGATCCATTCATCCTTTACTTCAACTTTAGCTGTCAGGGCCTGTACTACCGATTGAGCAGTAGGTGTCGGTTGGTCTTCAGTTATAGAAACAAAAACCTATTCATTGTTTGTCGGATCCTCATCAGAATCATCAGTCACACCTTCATCAACAATGTAACAAGATTTGTCTTTATTCTTCTTAAATCTATATCTCTAATATTCAGGATTAGGCTCATATGTTCTTCTAGCTTCTTCTCTTAGTTTAGCATGTCTATCAGGGCATCTCGAAGCCATATGACCAATCTTATTGTAGTTAAAACATTTAAACTGTGCTTTACATTCATACTTACTTCCAATTGGACCTTTAGGCATTTTCCTTACAAATAGTGTTTCAAGTTCTTCAAGTTCTTCATTCTCCTTCCTAGTTTCTTCAAGTTATCTTGCATAAAAGGCTTTCCAATATGATTTGTCAAATGATGGAGTAGATGATGTTGATGCTTTAAAGGCCAAATCTATCTTAATAGTAGCAACAGGACCAAATTCCTCAGTTTCAAAAGCTGAAAGTTTTCCAATCAATGTATCCCTAGTAACTGATGTATTAGGCATTGTTCTTAACTCATTTATAGCATTAACCATCATTTTATATGCCGGTGGCAATCCTCTTAAAATTTTTGAAACAATTTCATCCTCACTTAAGGTTCCTCCACAACATTTAATACCCAAAACAATTTCATTTACTCTTTCCATAAAAGTAGAAATCCTTTCATCTTCTTCCACTTTCAGATGTTCATACCTGACCTGGAAGCTTTCAAGTTTTGTAATTTTGACTATGGAATCTCCTTCATTCAGTGTTTCCAAATGAGTCCAAATAGCTTTAGCAGTAGACCTATCTGATAATCCCATGATTTGTTGATCTAATAATGTGCTCAAAAGTGCTTCTCTTGTTTTGCAATCATTTTCCTCATCTTTAGTCAAGGTAGTTAGATTGGGCTGACCAAGTACAACAGGAGTATAACCCTTCTTTGTAACTTCCTAGACATCTTTACCAATGCAATTCAGATGTGTCTCCATTATGATCTTCCATAAGCCATAGTTGGTTCCATCAAGTTTAGGACTATCCTTCCTACAATAATTAGTAGACATTTGATCTCCTGAAGCTGTTAAACTTCTAAAAAAGAGGACAAAGCTCTGATACAAATTGTTAGGTCCTAGAGACAACTGAGAGGGGGGGTGAATCAGTTGTCTACTAAATTCAAACCAAAAACAACTTAACCAACTTAATGCTTAATACCGGTAAACTAGTTAAGTATGTCGGTAGACAGTGTTAATAGTTAATTGCTATACCGGTAAAGATTAATGCATGAAACATAAACACAAAGTCATCCATAACACATAACACCAATATTTGTGCATGGAAACCCTGTAAGGGGAAAAACCATGGTGGGAAACCTTACCCACAATCAGATGATACTACTACAGATAGTAAGTGTACATAAATGGGGTCTGCACATGTAGAAAGGCCAACAGCCTAGAGCTCACTGCTCAATCACAAAATGGGAGTCACACTGACTACAGTTGGATGGTTAAATCCAATAAGAATGTACTGCACAAAATAGAATCTTCATATGCTGGATTCAGTACTGGTGTAATGTTGATATGCTTTCACAAAAACCTAGCTTCACCTTCAAATGATGTCTTTGTGTATAGCTCTGCTTAATCTTGCATATACCTTCACACAAGTCTTTTTCACATTCCACACTTGATCTTACAAATAAGATCTTACATTTATATCATAACCTAAGACCAATTTTAGTAGGCCAGCTCTACAAGATATTACAATAAAAAAAATTTACAAACAATATAATATCCAATACAATAACCGATTAAACATGTCATCTTAATGCATTTACAACAATAATTAATCATCTCCATAGCATGCCATGCTGATCTGGAAAAGATAAACCTGCCGGTGTAACCATAGACCTATTTGTTGATAACAACAAATATGCAAATATGAATATACCAATAAACAAAACTCTAGGACAAGATGTCCAAACAGTGTCTTCGACATTACCAAGTGTCTTCCATATAATTCTGAGTGCCAGTGATCATTATATCCTACCGATGAACTATATACCAATAATTGTGCAATAGTTACTTGCTTGCCGGTGAATGCTGCTGGATCTCTAAAGTGCTTAACGTTTTAGTAGGTGTTGACATCAATGAAAAAACCATACCAAAATACCAACAATAATTAATTTCAATAATCTCATACATGTCATCAGAATCATTAGTATCCATATTGTTATCATCAACATCATTATTACAATCATCATCAACATCCAAATATATCATAATAGGATCTTTAATGCATAATGGAAATGAATCATCATTTTGCATAGACTTTTTAAAATTCTGATGTGATTGATTATGATGGACTTCCTCCCTTGGGCTAGGAAAAGATTGGGAAAATAGGATCAAATCAACATTTGGAATCTTAGGGGAGGAAATGGTTTGGGAAGCAAGCTCACAAACCTTTGCAAGGTATCTCTGTCAATGGTCTCTGACACTATGATTTCTCTTGGTTTGAATAGAAACTTGTGAAAATTGGAGATCAATCAACATAGGCTTTTTCCCTTCCCTTGTAGGGGGAGGAGTAAAAGAAACCTCACTAGGTTGAGAGATATAGGATGTTCGACACTTTCCTTTATATAATGTGGGAGGTGAGATCGTAGCATATATGGGAAGAATAGGAGTAGGAAGAAGTCCAGGTTTAGGATGACAAAGAATATTCATGAGTGAAGGATCCTTAGGTTTAGTCAAGGCCAATATCCTTTCATGTTTGAATTTTTTATAAGATAAGAAAAAGAGATCTTCTTAGGGTTTCAAAGGTTCAAGTTTTTGAGGTCATTTATGGATGATAGAAGGGATAGATTTCATGGAATGAATCCAAGGATGTGTCAACTTCACATGAAATTTTGCAAAGGTAGGGATAATAGTAAAGGTAACATCTAAGCACTTAGTGCCAACTTCAACAAGAAGCGTTGTCACAACCCTTAATATTTATTATTCTATTTAATTGATTTGATATTATTTAATAATTATAAATATAATTTTAATTATTTTAAAAAGATAATTAATACTAATATATTCATAGTATTGTAATTAAAATTGATAAATGTGGAAAAGATGAGTCTTCCATTAAGTCACACTTATAACATGTTAATCGATAAATAAATAAACTTCATGTCAACTTGTAGCATTGTGAAGTCATCCTAAAAATACCTCCTTAAATAGTAGTGATGAATGTGCATGAACTTTGGTGGTAGTTGCAAACCAAGGAGTACCAACTCTAAATAAATGGAGAATGGCATGAGAAATGTGGGAGAATTAATCCTGGTACACTGGCAATTGAGGAAACAATTCTTCTACATGAATTAAATGAACGCCTAGTTGATAACCGTAATTTATCTTAGTGCATGCTCAATCAGGGAAAGGGGGAGAAAATGTGAAGTATAAGAGGGGATGAAAGGGGAAAAATAGTTGTGTAGTGGAAGGAATAAACATAATTTATCTTAGTGCATGCTCAATCAGAGAAAGGGGAGAAAATGTGAAGTATAAGAGGGGATGAAAGGGGAAAAATAGTTGAATAGTGGAAGGAATAACCGTAATTTATCTTAGTGCATGCTCAATCAGGGAAAGGGGGAGAAAATGCGAAGTATAAGAGGGGATGAAAGGGGAAAAATAGTTGAGTAGTGGAAGGAACTAGAAGCACAATTATCCCTACTATAGTTATTAAGCAATTCGGGCACAACAGAGTAGAGAAGAAGAAGGAAGTTGATCTTATGAACATAGTTTGGAGGAAGCGAGGAATGAAGACGAGCAGTCATCGTAGGAAGTAGCCAACTGATGATAAGAAGGTGCCACTAATTTGCAATATAGTCTCCCTTTAAAATATGTATTTTGAGTTGAGGCTTCGTTCATATTTCTAGGAGGCATGTTGTCAAATAGATCTGCAAAATTCCTTTGTTACCACCTACCAATGAATTATAACTCCTTCCTTATTTATGTTTATTTCAGCAATATTGCAACCAATGCATTTCATGAGTTGAGTTGGCATCGCTCTAAGACATTATGTCAAATGGTTCACATACCATATTTTGAAATATGCTCCCTTCTAACATAGGCAAGAATGCTAGGAGCTTACACCTCCCCACTTGTTTTAACTTAAATGTTTAAACAACCTTACCAATACATATATTTTGTGCATTCTTATTTGCATTGGATATTATTTTGTCAAATCAGTAATGTGATGGAAAAAGACAAGTCTCCAAGGCTTATCCACCCACTGTTTTATTTTTTATGTTTTATTTTTTATTTTTATTTTTTTATTGTTAGAACATTGCATAAAGTTGAAGTAATTAAATAACAATATATGCATCTTATATTATCTTCTAATTCCCACTTAGCTCACTACAACACTCAATAAATAATGAGACCATAATGTTGGTTCATTGTATTAACTTTTAGACCATCATATTTCAATTTTAGCATTGATTTCAAAATCATACTACTTTATGTATTGGATCATATAGTCATTTATAGCTTGGCTTATACTTATGAACAACCCTTAGACAATGTTGAATATACAATTACTTATACAGTTGATTTTGCTATTCCAAAAAAATTCCAATTATATTTAGATAGGCACAATTATGTTATCATAGTCATATTTTTTCAACATTTCCATATCTTGACCAATCAAAATATCCTTTGGGCATTCCATGAAAACTTCTTGCTGATTTCTTAAAGTTATTGAGTGGTTCTTGTGGAGATAATTTATCCACTCCAAAGATAGAAGAGATGATTTGAGGAAAGTTACCTGCAAACTCTCAGTAATTTGTTTTTGTTGATGTTCTATGAAGTAGCCGAAAAGACTATTTGACACAATAAATAACATTCTGATAAATAACAAAGAGGGTTGTAGTGCATGTCCTCACTAGAATAGGAAAAATATTAACATATATAAGCAAAGATTCATATACACATTTGAGTGACTTCTTAGTATTTGCACAAAGAGAGGCTCTATCCTAACATAAGAGACAGATTCAAGTATGTTGAAAAGCCATAAAGGTTAAATACATCAAGATATATAGGATAGGTTAAATACATCAAGGTTAAATGAATCAAGATATTTAACCTTTATATCTTCTAGAGACGTATGCTTGATTCTTATTGTGTATTCTCTATGAGTTTATTGTATATAATGTGTGTATTGGATGGGTGTTGAATATGGAAGAACAGGGGAGGGTAAATATTGACATTTGATTTACCTATGGGTAAATGGCATAAATCTTTGGGGAAAGTGTTTAATCAGTGTGATGTATGTTAATTTATTTTCTTACCTCTTGCTATATCATGGAAATAGAGTTGCATAGTCATAGGTGGTATGCTTGTCATATATTTTCATGTTGCGCCAGATTCCATCACTTGCCAATTTCAAGTCCCTAGACTTCTTCATGCAAGGTTGGTGGTTCTTCATGTCAGGAAGAACTCTAGGGAAGAATTAATGCTTTGGAGTTGGGCGATAAAGCACTCCAGCAGTGTTCTCATCCATGATATAACTGTGGGAGATAGATGTTGGGAGTCCCTGTCAGGATGATATTCAACTTTCTATTGTATATTCATTGCAAATCGACCTAACGGTCTCTTGTAATTAAAATAATTTTCTTATGTTTGCAAATCTCTTGGCTCATGTAATTTAAATATTGTGTTAAGTTATATTGAGCAATGTGTAAAGTTATACCATTATGTAACTACTTTTTGTATAATAAGCAGGATGGATTAATTGCTATGTGTTTTTCTCAATTACATGTAATTATGTGTAGTTTTGTGCACTTTTTTATTTTAATGATATGGAGGTCTCTACAAGAGTGATGGAACCTATAGTGGGACAAATAAAGCCATCATGCATATTCATCATAAAATTAGGTTTGTCAAAAGTATCCTGATAAAATTGTTGAGTACTTATAAAGATGTTCTTCACTAATAACATTCACCATACATAATAGATCAATGAGTACTCCTCGTGAGAGGTGTCCTTTAATTTTTGTTGTAATGTATAATGGTCCATCAGGTGCATCAATAGTATCTCTTGAATTGAAAGTAATATGAGGTTCAGGTTTAGGCTTGGATTGCTCAATAAATTTCACAACATTTGTGGCCTCTATGCACATCTTGGTAGAAACTATACCCTTGTAAGCTTGGTGATATTGAATTAGCATAGGAGCATGACAATTTACCATCTCAGTTCTATATTTATCTATTTCTACTAATTTGAATTCAAGCTTATCCAAGATACTTTTAATGAAGATAAATTCCTCTTCTACAATAATATCTTCATGTTTGATTCCTTCTCTTCTCAACTCCTTGATATCTTTTATCAAAAAAATTTGTTGTTGGTATCTCTAGAATTCTCTATCCTGTTGAATAGTTAGAGTAGCCATTTCTACTTCAGCTTTACATGATTCTTCATATACATCAATAGAACTCACTAAAACAAATATTATCTTACCCAATTATTGAGTAGCCTATGTGTTCATGATAGTAACCTTTCTCTTCATTACACATGTAGAATCCATCTCTTTCTATGGGATTGAGGAAGGTACCTTTGTACCTAAAACTCTAGAAGTTAATGGAGTAGAAATATCTTTGATAAATTTCCCATATTGAGCTAGCTAAGTTTGTAGTTCTTTCTTTGAATGGTGCTTATTTTGAATCCTTGACTTGATTGTCTCTATAGCAACATCCAATGTGCCAATTTCTCTTGATTTGGTTTTTAACTTGATAAACTTGATAATCAGAGGGAGTCATTTACATACCATCCTTCTCTATGGCTCATGGAGCAATATCTACAGTTTTCTCTCCCTTAGCTTTTTTTGAGGTAACATAGAGGGTTCTTGCACTCTTTGCTTTCCTTAAAGAATCCATCATCATAATTATCTTTTGCAAACATACCCCTTTCAGCACTATTTTCTTCTTCTTCTCAAAATTAAATTTTAACCATGTAGGGGCATCATAAGTGATCTCCCCTTTAGTGGAAGGTCTCCTAGTAGTAAGTGCTTGATCTTGGCCTACTCTAGAATCATACTCCCCATCTATTTTTGTTTCAACTCTTAGAGGAGTATTCTTAGGGGGTGGTCGCAAAAGATCATTTTGTTCTTCTCGCATCTTTTCTCCCTCCTCCTACTTCTTTCATTCATGTATTTTGCAGACTTGATCAAGTCCTCCTGATCTTCTTGTGTCAGGACCATCCTTGGGTTATCTTTGTCTATATCCATGTCTACTCCTCCTTCATGTTGACTCTTCTCTTCATCCACCTGGGGTGTCGTAATAGGAGCTTTCACATTGTTAGTTACAAAATTTTTAATTCATACCTCCTTGTGTCCACTAATTATCTACTATTATAGTATTCTAATCTAATTCCTCGATATATATCGACTCTATTATGACCTATAGATGAGTCTTTATCTTTCTAACCTTGAAAGCTTGACCCCACCTAATTTCTCAATCTTACTCGGTCTCCTTCACCTCATCATCATCACTCTCATAATTTTTCACTCAATTCATAACTTGAGGGGGTGGTTGTTGTGAAGAAGTTGCTCCATCAATATTAGGATCTTCACCTTTCTAGTCTTGTGCCTCTTCTCTGGGGGTCATACCGCTTGTTGTCCTTGGAGGTTCCATTGATTCTTGTGCTATTGTAGACAATCCTTTTGTTATTCCTACCTCAACTACCTTCTTAAAGAGTTGACATTTCTTCATTTTCTCATCCAAATTTTGTTTCAAGGTTGTTACTTCCTTAGGATTTAGAGAGCTTTCCTCTTCACTTCCTTTTGACTTGGACTTCTTGTGATGAGTCTTCTTCTGGTGGTATTCATGGGTGGCCTTAGATTGAAAATTTCCAATACCCTTCTCCTTGTGTTTCCTCTTGTCTTGAGTTCTAGGCAATGTCAAATTGATCCATTGGATATTCCTTTAGATCAATCCAGCTATGACTACCTCAATGTTTGTATCTTCTTTTACATACCATCTTACATGAGAAAGGGATCTTTGATCCACCTTATTCTCTTCAAACACTAGGTCAAGAATTTATCCATCATCAAAGAACCCATCGGGAATATCCTTTTTAATGTTGAAAAATATTTAATAGACACTACTTTCTCTTCCTTGTTTGAAAACCATCTTTCAAATAAGCCCATTATTCCAACTATTGATCCCTAAAGTTCACACCTATGAGAAACAACCTTATGGGAAGTTTAGTGAGAGAGGGATTAATTGTGCCTCAATAAACAACTTCCAAGATTTTAGAAGCTGACTATTCAAACTATTTAGTATGGAAAAGGGATAGAAGTAAAAAGGAAAAAAACAAAGCTATATCTAAGATGAAATGCCAAAACTTTTCCAATACCTTAAACTCCACTTAGAAAGATATGAAAAATGCAATCTCTAAAATATAATCATAGAATACCACTATATCTTCAAAAAATGCATAAGGTCATAAGACACAAAATATAATATTCAAATCTTTATGTGAGAAGTGCCTATTAAGGTTCATTAGAATGCAAATTTCTTAGCTACTTCAGGTCAGCACTTATTCAATAAGTCTCAACTCATCAAATTGACATGATATAATATCAAAACACAAACAATACATACCATTAAAAGAGTGTAACAACACATGAATCAATGTCCCATAAATTTGAATTGAAATTGTAGTCACATAAATCTGTCCAATTTAATTAAATGAATATTTCTTATTTATTTGATTAAAAATCCACTAGCCATCAATTAATTAAATTAAACATTTAATTAATTCATCTTCAAACATTCTCCTATTAATTAAATAAATTATTCAATTTATTTTAATTAATTCCTTAAACCAAATTCACAATCAATTAAATGAATAAATCATATTTATTTCATTTAATCCCCTATTCCTCTTTTAAATAAATTAAATAAAACATTTATTTAAATCATTTATTCCCCCCCACTTGCATTTTCCTACAAATGCAACTTGCACACATTTATTGAAATAAATTAATTTATTTTAAATAAAAATCCTATTTTCCCTCACCCACCAAACCCACTTGCAAATCTAATCCCCTTCTAGATTCTTCTATCCCCTTCCTATTTAACCTAATCCATCCCCTAATTATTGTCACATTCCTAAGCAACTTGGAGTCACTTCTCAAAGACTTCAAAGTCTTTGAAAAGCATTTAATGCTTTGTGTGTTCAACAATTTAACCTTCAAAGTCTTCCAAAACCACTAATGGCTCTTACATGACCATTTATGGCTCTTACATAACCATTTATGGTTATTTCAACTTGCACTCATGTGTCTCCTCAAGCATTTATTGCTTTTACCATGGTTATCCCTTTTGCCTTTGCACAAAAGTTTATCCAATAAAAGCTTTATTCTTTAAATAAAGAATTTATTCATTCAACTAACATTGACCTTAACTTCCAAGTTAACCTCCCAGGTCATGCCAAGCATTTAATGCTTATTCCCTCTCCTCTCAACCTATCTCACATTGACACTTGTCATCCTAGGATTGGTTTGAAAGCCCTCACATGGATCTCAAATCATTCAATCCTGACCCTTGTTGAGATTACTCAATCTCAACCATCCATTGCTCCATTTTACCTATAAATAGGGCTCACATTCCTCATTTTCAAATCCTCAAGCATCCTCAAGCATTTTGCATTCATAGTCATAATCCTAAAAACTTGTATGCATCTAAGTTATAGAAAATTTTAGAGAGCATTTAGCATAAATCACTAATATATTGTTATTTTGGCCTAAAATAAATCATTTTAGCATCATAGCATCTAATATTAGCTTTTATTCATACTTGCATAGCATAGTTTGTAATCATCTACAATCTTGAACCTCCATAAGCATCCATAGTGCAAAAAGCTGTTGAGAGTTACACTAATTTGGAACTTGGAGAGGAGAGGAACAAAGGAGAAGGAACTAAGAGCATGCTAGAAGGCATTTGGAGATGCCTCATTATACTTGTTTCCCTAGTTAATTATTTTAGCATGTTTCTAATATCTCTTTTGATATGCCTTCTTAGATTAGTTCTTGGTTGAATAACACTAACGATTTCTTGTGTGTTTTTGTGTGTTATACGACTACAGGTTCCAGTCTAACCTTTGGGTATTTTGTAGAGCATCATTTGGTGAACCCGACGTGAATCCAACACCCAACAATATTTTTTTTAACAAAACTAACTTGTTTGACTGTTTAGCTTGACACACAGGTCGCGCTTTGGCACTTTTGTCGCATTTTAGCACTATTGTTTTTTTTGTCTTTTAGCGCTTTTGTTCTTACAATAGTGCTATTGTCAAAGAATTAGCGCTTTTGCCAGTAGTTTGGCGCTTTTATTCATTAATTAGCACTTTTTTATTTTTATTAGCGCTTTTGTATTATTGTAGAAATCTTTTCTTTTAGTGCTTTTGTAGTCGTTTTAGCGCTTTTGTGTTAAAGTAGTGCTTCTGTTTTTACACAGACTAGCGCTATTGTAACAAAACATTGTAAAAAAGGTCTTGTAATCTATAAAATTATTTTTCTTAGGTTTGTGGGAGGTAGAATATATATGGAATATAACATTTAAGTATAAGTGACATTTCCTCTTCTCTTTTCTCTTTCATATACTTTAAGTTATATTCCATATATATTGTCAAGATGTTTGAGAGGGGTTTCAGACCTCTAGGAGTTGTAATGCAAAATCTAGTTTTTGGAAGATCCTCCAAATTTTAGACTTAGTCAAATTTCAAGGCATTTTAGGATCAGGATTGTAGAATTTGTAACCAAGATCAGAATTTAGGCTTGTGTAAGCCCACACTAACATTTGATCACTGATTGTGTGCAGGTTCTAATCTTTTTTGTGCAGGGGAAGGAGTTAGTTTAGAGGCTTTAAGTTTCTTTTTTTACTTTCTTTCAACAAAAGTTGGTTAAAAAGAATCCACTCTCCCTTCTTGTACAAATTAAAATAAACCTCACATTTTATTTTGGAGTGCATAAAATGAACCTCAAACTTGTTTTTGGTGCTTAAAAGAAAATTCATCTTTCTTTATTGCAAGGTAAAAAGAACAACAACTTCAAATTTGCTTTCATTGCAAGTTAGGATACACTCTATTTTGGTGCTTAAAACAAGACAAGACAAATCTCATTTTATTGCATAAAATGTTAGAAAAACTCACAATCAACACTTCAATTTTTGGTACAAGTAAAAAGAACAATCAACTTGTCTCATTTTGCAAAAATGATTTACTTCATGCATACGTGTTTCAATTTCAGTTGACCAGGATTTCAAAATTCCTAGTTTACTCAAACATATTGCCTTTGAAGTTAAAAAGAACATCATGATTGTTGGAGCAACATCTCCAAATAGATAGAAAATCATTGCAATGACAAGCTAAAAAGAACAAGTGCTCTTCGTGTTTTGCACACTTGTGCAAAAAGTTGGTCAAGTGGTCCTACTTCTAACATAGACTATCCTCTCCCTTGGCTTTTGTGGTCCTAGGTGCAAGAAAAAAGTGTTAGTAACACTCAAATTTTTATCTTTTTAAGAGAGGCTTGCCAAGAGACACATCATTCTTGGGAACGACCTCGCGTGGTAAATCTTTTGAGCTGCTATAGAAATCAGGTGAGAGCGAAAGCTGTAGCCTTGGGTATAGTTGTTCCTATAGTGTAACTTGCCGAAAGGACAAATGGGCCCCACCACAAGTTACAAGGCTCTTAAGTGAGTCACTACAAAATGAACTTATGTCCAAAGACATCAAAAATTACTAAACACCTTTAAGTAGTAGCCCACCCATTCTATTGATTGAGGATATTTGTGATATAATTCAGTGCAAGAGCATAGATGGTTTTGCTCCCAAGATACTCACCATACATATTTCCTTGAGTAGAAACATAGCTTTTTGAAAAGTCACTTGTGGCTTGATGAAAGTGGTGACTCCCCCATCATAGAGATCATCTATTTGTTATGCTCGTGCAAGACCTAGTATATCACATCCTTACCTGCCACGGCGGGATTCACAAGGTATGTAGTACCAAAGTTGAAGAAATATCAAGATGTGGGCTGAATTTATCGTAACTGGCTATTTGACCCTAGGGATACAAAGTGTTTGAAGTGTTTTCATTTTTAGTCAAGACCAAGTGCAAATTAAGCTGACTTCAGGCTTTGGAAAGAAAAACACCTAAAATACACTTAAAGGAAAGGGTCATAAAAAGTCCAAGGATTGGATTGATCTAGACCCATACTCATTTGTGCCTTTTGAGGAAACATTCTTGTGTTTGTATGCTTGCTTTGTTTTCTTGTCAAAGAAACATCATAAAATCCAAAAATCAAAACAAGTATTCATCCAACCAAACATTTTTCAAAACAACCAAAAGATCAAAAACAAAGAAAAGTATCAAACTTTATGACCATTCTTCACATCTTGAGAAAGATGAATCTTCATCAAAACATCAGCTTGAAAAGAAGACCATTGAGCTTAAAGGCTTTGATCAAAAGGAGGAAATTCTTCTATCTAAATAGACAAATCTTTGTCTCTCATAGAGTTTTTCTACGTCACATGTGTCTCTACCTTCAAGGCAAATCAAATGAATTTGATCCAGAGTCATTGAACCGCAGAGCTTTTATGCAATATAGAGCTTTGAGTTATCACAAAAACCAAGGAGGCAAGATCAATCCCAACTTCTTCCCAAACATTTGTATCACATACAACGTAGCTCGAGAAATGCCACCAATGCCCGAAAGGGAAGACGTAGAATTTGTTCCATTTGTAACACGAAGCTTTTATTGAAGTTAAAACATCTCATCCATTCCCACATTCACTTCATCATCAATCCGTTTCAACTCTCAAAACATTAAGAGGTTCTTGTCCTAAGTTCTCTTTTGGACATTGCTTGAATCAAACACATCAAATCACTTTTAGATTGTTTCTACATCTAGGATAAGCTCATCCTAAGAGACATATCTACACAGGTTAAAACTAGTTTATGGGTGAATCCTCTCATTACTAGGTAGTTAAGTCTGTAACACATCTCAGATTTCTCTAAACCTTATCACATCAAATCTTATAAAAAACAACAAGCAATTCAAAGAAAGAATTTCCGTCACATCTACCTTTAAGTGCTAGAGATCCACATGCAACACAATTCACCAAACATCAATCTTTCATTTCATCAACAACTCATCATCATTTTCACCCAACTTCAACAAAAACTTGTAAACAAAATGGCTCACACCCGATCATAGTCAAGGCAATGAGAAATAGAAATTGAAGAAGAAGAGGAGGAAAATATCAATGAATTTCAAGAACCACTTGGAGGGAATGCGAATGATGAAAACCCAAGTACTCCTACTCTTGCAACAATAGAAAGGGCTCAACACAATCCTCTCTTTAACAGACTTTTTGATGAAATACTCAGGAGCAATGCGGATGCTCACTTTTTAAAGCTTGCTCAAGAAGGAGCCAAACTCCCCTTTGACTTTGATCTTGCACAATTAAGACAAGCATCAGAATGACAAAGTCGCCATGAAGAAGAAAGAGGTAGAGATCCCATCAGATATAACATTCCTCGAGGTAACCCACCACCTCCTCCTCCAAATGAAATAGAGATGTTGCAGCAACAAGTTGAAAATCTCGCCCAACAACTTCATAGTGGTGTGAAAACTAATCAATTTTCACTCAATGACATTTGTCCCTATCCCTTTGATAGGAATCTTTATATGCCACCTTTTCCACAAGGATTCGAAACACCCAAATTTGTAAAGTATAGAGGAAAGGGAGATCCTCACGATCATGTCAGAGAATTCCATTCAGCTTGCCTTGAAGTGGCATATGAGGACACATACCTAATGCGACTTTTTTCCCAAAGTTTGGGAGGAACAACCACATCATGGTTTTCCTGACTACCAGGTGGCATTAGGACCTTTGAAGAGCTAGTTCAGAATTTCTTGGCACATTACTCTCATAACATTGAACATGATATCACCATGGCTGATCTATGTAACACTAAACAAAAACCAAGTGAACTATTCTTAGTATTCCTACAACGATGGCGTCAAATGTCTAGCAGATGTTCTCTTTAGTTACCTGAACAAGAACTAGTGGAAATATTTATTTCCAACTTAAATGAAGAAATTAAATTTCACCTGGATGTCAAAGACACAGACTCTTTCAATGACATGATCAACAAAGGATTAAAATGTGAGTGAGCTCTCATCAAGAAAGGACTTATCAAAATCTATAATGAGCCAAAGAATGGTCCTCACCCATGCTTCAATAGTGACAAACCAATCTTCTGGAACAAGAACAAAAATATTGTCAACGACGGGGTTGTGGATGCCAGAACTATCAAAAGTGCACAACCTTTAGTTTGATTTGTAGGACAAAATCCCCCACCTTAGGTTAACATAGTTGCTCCTCCAAATTAAGGCCGCATTACATCTCATGATGAACCCAGACCTCGTCAACAAAAACAAAAGCGAACATACACTCCCTTAGGGGAACCCATCGAAATAGTGTTGCGACAACTGGTTTCTCAAAATCTGGTAATCCTACCCAAAACATCAAACTATGAACCTCAAGTCAAACCTGCATGGTGGAGGGATACTAAACATTGTGATTTCCATCAAGGGAGAGGACATAAGACAAGCAATTGTCATAGATTGAAAGATCTTATTCAAGATCTTATTGACCAAGGTGAAATTGAAATTGAAGGACATACCAAAAACAACAAACAATGATCATCTGATGTTCAAAAATCCACTTACATCACCAGATCAAAGGGGTCCTTCCACTTCCAGAAGAGGCACTGATACCACTGATTATACGCAAGCCGTGTATAATTATACTGTAAATCACCTGTACGATGCCAGTGAACAAATTGCAACTATAACCATCAAAAATCCCAGCTCCACTTGCAATGTTGTTACACATCACAGGAAGATTACCATAAAAGCAGCTCCACAAGGCACCCCATCTATCCCAAAGTAGTATAACCTTGTGGAAAAGTTAGACAAAATGCCTGCACGGATATCTATCTTAGAGCTATTGTGCCTATCTCCATCTCATAAAACCATTTTGGATCAAGCTCTCCAAGAGGTATCAGTCCCTGCAAACCTAAATGCAGATCAATTCCAAGCCATGGTTGGAAGTCTAAATTCATCATCTTGTCTCACTTTTTTTGAAAGTGACAACTCTTCCTTCTAGCAATCTCATAACGCTTCCCTACACATTGAAGGATTTATCAACCAGCATAGGATCAAGTGAGTCTTGATCGATAATAGGGTCGGCCTGAATATTTGTACACTATAGTTGGTCACAGCTTTGGGATATGCAATAGAATCAATGGATCCTCACAAGAAGATCACAATCAAAGCTTATGATGATGCAGAGCGTTCATCCAAAGGAGCTGTGGTACTATGAATCCGAGTGGGCCCTATGGTGAAACACATCATGTGTCAAGTTCTAGACCTTCCTCTACCATACAATCTATTATTAGGAAGACCTTGGATACATGCCATGCAAGCCGTTCCATCTACCTACCATCAATGTATCAAGTTCCCACATAATGGTGTAGAGATCACAATCCTAGGCAATGCAAATCCCTTTGCATATTGTCATAATATCAGTCTTCAACCAGAGATTACCATTCCTAACAATAGAGAAGCCATCTCCTCCACATCATATATAAGTCCAGCCTCTCTTGCTAGTTCAAACACCACTATACCCAAGCAAGAAAAGCTTAAAATGAAAATAGCAGAGGAAGGTCCTAGGGAATACAATTTGAGTCAACTCTTTTGTGTGGGACAAATGCCCACTTCTCCTAGAACACATGGCAAACCTCAATAGTTACTTCACCAACCACTGATCACACCAACATGTGCTTTGATGCTTTTCATCCTTGGGAAGAGTCAAGAAGAAGAAACCAAAGATAAAGACTTAGCAGAATGGATGTATAAAGATCCCATCACCACTGATATGCCACAAGCTACACTTCCCATGGATATGTATGGCAAAGGCGTCCTCATTATGCAAAGAATGGGTTATGATGGTCAGAGTGCTTTGGGACCTTGCAAACAAGGAAGACATGAACCACTACTGCCGGAATTAAAGCCCAAAGACAACGCAGGCTTAGGCTTTCAAAAGGAAATCTTTCCTAAGCTCAGATTCAAAGGAAAACCCAGCAAACCACTATATCAACCTATTCCAAAGAGGACACATTTTATTATAAAAGAAGCATCAAACACCATCACAACTCCCCCACCGAGGCTCAAAATCCCAATGCAACCATCTACAATGCCAATCATCCCACTCATCAAACTGGTGATCCCATCAGCAGCAACAATAACATCAATAGCACCATTAGCAACAACAACTATATCAGAACCCATAGCAGTATCTACAACACCAGCAGTTCCAGCAGAAGCAGTAGAGTCAACACTACCAATACTCCCCATATCGGATTCATTGATCCCTATCATCCTTCCTATAGCTATGATCATTTCATCTACAAAGGTACATAAACCAATCACACCTACAGTGTTTAACTCAGAGAAAAACTCACATGAATGGGAATTTGATTCCATCTAGCTTAATACTTCAAATGAGGAAGACACATCACTACCTCCACCTCACAAAGACATCCCTATTTATGAAGAAGCACATATAAAGACCTCTTGGGTTCCTGAGCTGGAAACTTCTTCCACAGACCCTATGTCACATCCTATGCCTGATTCTGACAGGGAGAGTACCATCAATGACCTTCACCATAACATCTTAACCCTCGCTGACACATCTAACGAACTTAACCTAATCGATGAAGTAATGCCCATTATCCATCCTAAACTCATCGAATGGAACCAACCAAATCCCCCATGTCTTGACCTTTTCCAAAATGATGAGGTCATCATTGACTTTTTGGAATTACAAGATGACATACCAAGCAGGGATTACAAAGCTAGACTCGCCATTGAACTTAATAGTGCAACATACTTTGGGGTGGATGCCAAACCTTTCAGCTATAAAAATATAACAATAAAATATGGATCTTCCAGTGAAAACCACACCATGGCATTATTTGATTCAACAAAAGTAAAAAGAAAGAGCTTATCCAATAGTGAAAACCTCTCTGAGGTGCCTAAGGATGAAAGGTTTGACATCCTTCCCTATAGCACACAATGGGAATGATCAATGATTCTCATTGAGGAAACAAAAGAATACAACGTGGGGACTCCTAAAATTCCTCACCACATACATTTGGCATCTCTTCTAACTCCAGAGGAACAACCTAAATTTGTAGAGTTCTTTCAAAAGAGTTAGATCAATTTTGCATGGTCATATGCAGACATGCCTGGGCTTGATCCTAATTTAGTCATGCATCACCTCACCGTAGCAGAAGGAGCCAAACCTGTCAAGCAGAAACTTCGTAAGACGCAGCCTCAGATTGCAGTATTAGTCAAAGCAGAACTCAAGAAACTCCTAGATGTTGGTTTCATTAGACCAATTGATTATGCAGAGTGGATATCCAATATTGTGCCTATTGGCAAACCAAATGGGGGCATCCATATTTGTACTGACTTTAGAGATCTGAATAAAGCATGTCCTAAGGATGACTTCCCCTACCAAACATCAACATCATAGTGGACCTAATAGCAAGTAATGCCATGCTTTCTCTCATGGATGGCTTTTCAGGATACAATTCGATAAAGATCGCACCAGAGGATCAGCATAAGACAACCTTCACATGTCCATGGGGCACATACTACTGGAATGTAATGCCTTTCGGTCTCAAGAATGCAGGAGTGACCTATCAATGAGAAATGACCACCATCTTCCATGACATGATGCATACTATGATGGAAGATTATGTTGATGACTTACGAGCAAAATCACTCACCAGAGAAGGTCATCTTGACATATTAGATAAAATATTTGATAGACTAGATTAATATCATGTTTGACTCAACCCAAAGAAATGTGTCTTTGGAGTAACCTCAGGGAAGCTTCTAGGATACATTGTCTCAAGCAAAGGTATTGAGGTTGATCCAGCAAAAGTCAAAGCAATCATGGACATGCCACCACCAAAGAACATTAGTCAGCTAAGGACATTACAAGGATGGCTACAATCCATCCGAAGATTCATTGCACAATTGGCAGATAAGTGTCACCCCTTTACACATCTGCTACACAAAAACATCCTCTTTCAATGGGATACCAGATGCTTAAAGACTGTCTCATGAATACACCACTGTTGATCCCACCAGATCCAAGTAGACCTTTGTTACTCTATATCTCAACAACGAGTACAACATTGGGTGTACTATTTGCACAACACAATGCAAAAGGGAAAGAGTGTGTTGTTTACTACATTTCTCGCACATTGGTTGGCTATGAACTCAATTACACACCTATTGAGAAAGCTTGCCTAGCAGTAATCTTGTCTACCACGAAATTGAGGCACTATCTGTTGACACACAAAGTACAACTCATTGCGAGGATTGATCCTCTCAAATACTTACTCAGTACAATAACATTGACAAGCCGCTTAGCCAAATGGGTGATGATTCTCAATGAATTTGACATCGAGTATGTAGACCGTAAGGCTATCAAAGGACAAGTTATTGAAGATCAGCTGGCCAATGCACCACTCATAGGCGATCATCCTCTCATTTCCAATTTTCCAGATGTAGAGATATTCATGATCACAACAACACAACCATGGAAACTATACTTTGATGGTTCGTATACTAGACATGGCTTGGGGGCAGGAATTCTGTTTATCACACCTCAAGGTGACAGCATCCTGAAGTCTTACAGGCTCACATTTCCATGCACCAATAACATAGTAGAGTATGAGGCCTTGTCACAAGACTTAAGGTAGCCATCTAATGGAAGTTACAAGAACTACAAGTCTATGGCAACTCCCAACTAGTCATTCAACAAGCAACTGATGAATATCAAACAAAGGATGATAAACTCATGCCATACAAACAAATGGTGGAAAAACTAAAGGCATCATTTAATACTATCACCTTTGAGTAGATACCAAGAGATCAAAATTGAGCTGCTGATGCTATGGCTACCATCGCATCCCTCCTAGATCTTCCACAGAATTCAACACGCTATGAGTTCTTGGTAGAACATCTTTGGATTCCCACTTATGATATCCCCGAATCCGAGATGATATGTTGCCTTATCGGTTCTGAATCCCCATGGTACAGTGAGTTATACACCTATCTCCACGATCACACCCTTCCTCCTAACTAATCGAATAACCAATGTAAAACCTTCATTCGCCAAACTACTCAATATACCATTATCGCTGAAACCCTATACCGATGCAGTCTTGATGTTACTCTCCTTCGATGTCTAGAATAGGATGAGATAACAAAGGCCTTGGAAGAGGTACATGAAGGAATTTGTGGAATGCATGCAAGCAGTTTGTCACTAGCCAAGAAACTCCTATGCACTAGATACTATTGGCCATCCATGGAAAAAGACTCCTACTACTTTGTCAGAAAGTGCAAGAAATGCCAAGTTCATGGAGACCTGATACATGCACTGGCACAGGAATTGCAACCAATCACAACACCATGGCCTTTTTTTCAATGGGGCCTTGACCTTGTGGGTAAAATCCATCCATCTTCATCTAACGGCCACAAATTCATTATTACCATCACCAAGTATTTCACAAAGTGGATCGAAGTTGTTCCACTTACCCAAGTTACCGGCAAGTAGATCACCTCATTCATCCTCAATTACATCATCTAGCAGTATGGTGTACCCATGTCCATCATCATAGATAACGGTCTTCCTTTCAAAAATCAGGATGTTTGTGAACTCTGTGAGAAATTTTAATACAACACCGCTTTTCCACCCCCTATTACCCACAAGGCAATGGTCAGGCTGAAGCATCAAATAAAAACATATTGAGAATCCTCAAGAAGACAGTCAATGATGCTGGTCATGATTGGCATGTTCAATTGAATCTAGCACTATGGGCATATCGAACTAGCATTCGAACCCCTACAGGCGCAACTCCCTACTCATTGGTCTATGGTGCAAAAGCTATTTTACCTATTGAGGTCGAGATACCATCACTACTATTTTCCTTGCACAATCTCATTGATGATGAAGCATATAGAGTATCCCATCTTCAGGACCTAGAGCTACTTGATGAGAAGTGACAAGCTGCATACAATCACCTCAAGGCCTATTAGCAGTGCATGAGCAGAAGCTATAATCATCGAGTTCAACCTCATACATTCGAGGTAGGTGATCTTGTTCTTTGAGAAAATCCTCATAACCAACCCAGCCGAGAACATCAAGGAAAGTTTGAATCAAATTGGCTGGGTCCATATGTTATCACTACTATATTTGGGTCTGGGGCATATTAGTTGGCTACTTCAGAAGAAGAATTGCTAGCAGATCCAATCAACAACATGTACCTCAAATGGTTTTATACATAAGCTGCACAGAGCATCAGGCTCCCATATATACTGGCAAAAACACCAAAAACATTTAGATAAATGTCCTGAAGAAAATACAAAAAAATCAAAATAGTAAAAAAAAAAAATCATACATCCAAATGGTGAACAACCACTCCGGTGGCACCTTGGGTAAGGGTGATGGTGAAAACCTGGCAAACAGGCTCCACTTGTAAAGGCTATGGCTCCATTGTCTTTCAAGCTTGTTGTGATTGCATTGATTTCATCCACTCATCCATCCATCCAAAGTCATGGCTGGTTATTGATCTATAATCTAAGAAAGTCCTTCATGCATCTTATATCCCACTTTTTCATAGTCATCTCTAAACTAGGGGAAATACCCTTAACCTTTTTGATGGAAGTGGATTGTGCATTATTTTGTGATTCATTGAGTTCTTCATTCAAAATGTCTCACAAAATTCAAAAACATCGGAAAACATCGAAAAACAAACAAAAACATGGCAACACCTTGTACATACTCATTCGAGCAGAAACCAAACAAACATTATGCAAAACTCAAAATGATGATCACTTATCAAATCGACCAAACAATCAACATCAAAACACAAACTATCTTCAACAAGGATGCATCCTTCCTTACCCAAACAAAGACAAGATATCATTTTCTTTAACAATAAAATTCTGTTTAAGCTATCAAATACTTGGTTGATTTGTAGGTTATTCATTCATTTATATATATCAGGTTCCTACGCTACTTTGGGATATCCACGAGTGATTAGAGTTGCTGGGATGGTTCCTAGGTATTGTTTGTAAGTCTTCTCTGAATTATTTTGATGAAGTTTTGGGGCATGTACTAATGGTGTCTACGTGGGAAGTTCACTAAGCTACATGATCTTATGCAAAATGCAGTCATAGATCACTATGGCTTGCTGACTACAATGTATACCTCGACCATATGAGCATGAACCATTACCCAGGATCCATATTCTTTATTCTTTATGTACATACTGTTTGCTTACAAGAACAATGCTCCTTCTTTGGTTCCTCCTCATCCAATTTGGATAAAGGTTTTTGTCTCTTATTAAGGTATGCACTTGTCTTAGGATATGATCATCCCAAGATCAAGGAGGATGATCCAAGTCATGCATGAACGGAGATGATCCTTGTCTGTTTCACAAGCAGTACTCAGGTCAACTTGATCCATTATATCAAGTTGTTTGTATTAACTTGCTATATCAAAATCCATGTAAGGAATACTCAGGTCATCTTGAATCATTATGTCAAGTTGCTTGTATTTTCTTACAACATGTTAAAACTCAATGATGAAAAATAAAGCACTATGGATCATCATTTCATCTCATTTGTATATAATGCATTTCATTGCATTCCATCCATCCATACATTCATAAATAGCTACATATCATTCATACATAGTAATGACAATGGGTGCATACTCTATTTTCCTTTTCTTCCATAGGAATGAGTCATAGGTCCTCCATTTCTTTTATCTAACATCAAATCCCCCCCTCACCCTCCCCATCTCGATAATCAACATCACATACCCTACATCATGTCCCATCAAAATCAATCAAGCCATGTTCATCACCATCCATCTCTAAATAGGAGGGGTTGCATTTCCTTCCCTAAGTCATCATATAAGCCAAGCAAGTTACTTTGTCTGCATAGGCACATCGACTCATGCACACCTAGACTATCAACAGATACTCTAATCAAGTATCTTCGGGTCTCAACAGGTAATCAATCATGGTAATCCTAGACTACATCAGGCATTTATCATAATGACCTAGTCTCAACGGGGCTTCTATGATTCACCACAACCATCCATCCCATGCACACACAATTAATTCATCAACCAGTCAAACACAATCCAATGGACAATTACATCAATTGTCTAAGTCTCAACGACTATTTTGCTTCATATACCTTGACTTCATCGGGCAATTACATCAATTGTCTAAGTCACCATCAAGTCACTTTGATTCACTTACTCAGACTTTATCCTATCCAAGCGACCAACTAACATCAACTGTCATGCTTTGACTCGACCGGGGCAATTAAACCAATTGCACCAGATTGTCCAACCAATTTTGATCAATTGTATAACATCACTTGAAAGCACAACACCACATTTGCACAATATCTCCTGCATAACCTAAGGGTACTCATTGGCTTGACATTTCTCCGTCTTCACTCTGTTTTCTTCCATTCTTTCACCGTTATTGCTAATTCTTCTCTTCTAGCACCTTGCCAATTTTCATTCTTTTTCGCGAGATCGCCCAATTTTTCAAAAAAATTCAGCCCATCTCTCGAGGGGGCATACCACCCACTAAATTAACATTTATGGGGCATATTCTTCACACCTATTTTTCTTTCTTTGAAACGACGCGATAAACCGCACCATCTCAAAGAGGGGCAAATGTAGTCACATAAATCTGTCCAATTTAATTAAATGAATATTTCCTATTTATTTGATTAATATTCCACTAGCCATCAGTTAATTAAATTAAACATTTAATTAATTCATTTTCAAACATTCTCCTATTAATTAAATAAATTATTCAATTTATTTTAATTAATTCATTAAACCAAATTCACAATCAATTAAATGAATAAATCATATTTATTTCATTTAATCCCCTATTCCTCTTTTAAATAAATTAAATAAAACATTTATTTAAATCATTTATTCCCCCCCCCCCCACTTGCATTTTCCTACAAATGCAACTTGCACACATTTATTGAAATAAATCAATTTATTTTAAATAAAAATCATATTTTCCCTCACCCACCAAACCCACTTGCAAATCTAATCCCCTTCTAGATTCTTCTAACCTCTTCCTATTTAACCCAATCCATCCCCTAATTATTGTCACATTCCTAAGCACTTGGAGTCACTTCTCAAAGACTTCAAAGTCTTTGAAAAGCATTTAATGCTTTGTGTGTTCAACAATTTAACCTTCAAAGTCTTCCAAAACCACTAATGGCTCTTACATGACCATTTATGGCTCTTACATAACCATTTATGGTTATTTCAACTTGCACTCATGTGTCTCCTCAAGCATTTATTGCTTTGACCATGGTTATCCCTTTTGCCTTTGCACAAAATTTTATCCATTGGATAAAAGCTTTATTCTTTAAATAAAGAATTTATTCATTCAACTAACCTTGACCTTAACTTCCAAGTTAACCTCTCAGGTCATGTCAAGCATTTAATGCTTATTCCCTCTCCTCTCAACCTATCTCACATTGACACTTGTCATCCTAGGATTGGTTTGAAAGCCCTCACATGGATCTCAAATCATTCAATCCTGACCCTTGTTGAGATTACTCAATCTCAACCATCCATTGCTCCATTTTACCTATAAATAGAGCTCACATTCCTCATTTTCAAATCCTCAAGCATCCTCAAGCATTTTGCATTCATAGTCATAATCCTGAAAAACTTGTATGCATCTAAGTTATAGAGAATTTTAGAGAGCATTTAGCATAAATCACTAATATATTGTTATTTTGGCCTAAAATAAATCATTTTAGCATCATAGCATCTAATATTAGCTTTTATTCATACTTGCATAGCATAGTTTGTAATCATCTACAATCTTGAACCTCCATAAGCATCCATAGTGCAAAAAGCTGCTGAGAGCTACACTAATTTGGAACTTGGAGAGGAGAGGAACAAAGGAGAAGGAACTAAGAGCATGCTAGAAGGCATTTGGAGATGCCTCATTATACTTGTTTCCCTAGTTAATTATTTTAGCATGTTTCTAATATCTCTTTTGATATGCCTGCTTAGATTAGTTCTTGGTTGAATAACACTAATGATTTCTTGTGTGTTTTTGTCTGTTATACGACTACAGGTTCCAGTCTAACCTTTGGGTATTTTGCAGAGCATCAGAATCATAAGTCAAAAAATAAGATAAATTATTTTGCCAACTTGTGACATAATGTTAAATTATTCATCAAAAGAAATCAAACATGTAGGATAGGCAAACTAGGCATAATCTAATATGTTTTCCTTCATTAATTTATGAAATTAAACTTAAGTCTAAGAAGTAATATAGTGTGAATATGATGAACCCTTTAATACCAAATGCATGTGGTCTTAAATAGAACATAAAACCTCTAAATTCCAAAGAAAATGTAACTATATTTTTTTGCATATTTGTCATGTGTAAATGTCATAATGAATATTTTTGCAACAATCTTGAACCCATAATTATTATTTAATCATTTATGCCCTATGTGCATGGTGAGTGAAGCCACTTAGATTAATTCACCATCCATGATGCAATGGCCTTGAGGGTCACTGCCTCATTTTCCTCATTCCTTAATTGTTGTTAACCCACCCAAAAATGAAACACATGGCATGTGGGAGGAGCCTATTGAGTCTTCCTCTTTTACTTCATCTCGGAATAATGCAAGGATGACACTTTGTAACCTCCAAGGTGGATGCCTTGAAAATAAAAATCTTAAAAAAAAGTGAGCAAAATGACAAGTGGCAAGTTCATGCGCCTTAAGAGAAATTTAGCCACATCATAAGCTCTGCCAAACTTCCAAGTGGAGTTTTTTGGTGTGGCTCATTATTTAAAACTTAGTCTACAAAATGTAAAATTCCATCATTAAATAAAGATAAAAATTGTGAACTATATAAATATGATGACTTTGGAGTTTTTTTGGTGTGGTTCATTATTTAAAACTTAGTCTACAAAATGTAAAAGGCCATCATTAAATAAAGATAAAAGTTGTGAACTATAGAAATATGATGACTTTTGAGACATGGCCTTGGATTATTGTCAAGAAATATACATATTTGGCAACTCTTTGGGGTTGTTCATCTACATAGAAATGAACCAAAAACATTGGTTCAAAACAAAATGCACAACAAAAACGATGAGTCTAGAAAATTAAATCACAATCTCAAAAGCATAGATTATAGTAGTACCTAGTTTGCCATAAATAGTTGAAAGTATAGTTAAAAATATCTAAAGGCCTAATCCAAATCAATCATCTCCTCAAATATAGATGTTACTTAGAACTATCTACATAGTCTCCATATGGAAATTTAATTGCGCGAGGGAGTGCAATATTTGTTCAATTTAACAATATTAGGGTTGAGACCTAGGACCTACAATCAAGACTGGTCTAGTTGTCTTTGATAGATAGTGGCTACTACATTTTATCTTCACTTAATACCATATCATTTTATAAGAAAGGAGATGTAAGGACTAGCTACAAAAGCTACTCAATTTTCCCCTTCATTTATGTCATGGTCAGCACAAGGGCTCTCAAGAACTCCTTTCTCTTAAGAGCAGCTACATGACATGCAATAAACTCATTGGCTCTTTTTGTTGTCAGTCTTTTGTCTTTGACACTTGCAACAACCTAGTTATCATTGTTGTCATGCCCAAAATTTAGGGCAAAAAACGGAATGATTTTTTCTTTTTAAATACTAATTAATTAACAAGTTCACTCACACGACCAACGTTAATGTATTTGCCATATCTATATTCGAGCTAATTCTGATATGAACCAAGCATCGATTATTATTTAAATTTTATTTGCGGAAATCTAACTGGTTTAATTTTATCTTCACGAGATACATAGTCATTAAATTTTATTAAATCAATCTCACTAAAAGAAAAAGAATATGAAGATAAATTCAATCTCTAATAAGACTAAATAGTCTAAACATCCATTTTTAATTCAATAATTATAATGATCGTTTAAAGTGCCATTTAATTTAGATAATTCAATTCACACGGGCAAAATTAATTACGAGTAGCTATTACTCATCTTTAAAAAGCCAATTAAAAATTATCCATTCTAACCTCAAATGGTAAGTGCTTAAATTACTCCCTTTAAAATCCATTTTAAAATCTAATGCTCTAATTAAATTAACTAGGGCATAATTAAGTATTTATCACACTAAATACTTTTAAAAATATAGGACTAGGCTTTATTCTTCAAAGGTATATAAATATATTAAAAAAAACTCTATATAATACATACTCAAAAACACAACCTATGGATATATATATATGTATATGTATATGTATATGTATATGTATATGTATATATATATATACACACACATATATATATATATATATTTAATCCTCTAAAAAAAATATCTTTCCAACTTATTAGCCAATTTGCCCTTCAACCCTAATTAGGGATTTTTTATTTATAAAATGAGTTAAACAATTTATTTTATTTTATTACCCTAGCCCTACCCGGGCTTGGGTTTGATATATATATTTTTTATTGTTTAACCCCACGTTACAGGGCCGAACTAAGAGAGGGTTAGTGGCGCTGAGGCGAAATCAAGGAGAGGTGGGGGTTTTCCATGGTGGTGGTTTGGCCATGGCCGCCCACTGTGCACTGCAAAGTGTTCGGCCTTGCCGCCCACTGTGCAGCGCATAGTGTGTGGCCCCGCCCTCCACTGTGCACTGCACAGTGTGCGGCACCGCCATCCATTGTGCATTGCACAGTGCGCGGCTTGCCGCCGTTCACTATGCGATGCATAGTGCTCGGCCCTTTCTTTTTTTTTGTTTTTTTTTTTTTATAATTTTTTTTTTTAAAATTTATATATATATATATATATATATATTTATTTATTTATATATATATTTCCCAGTATTAATTTTACATGCAATTTTTTTTTTTAAATAACAAAGGTAACTCATTATGCTAAATTTATATATATATATATATATATATATATATATATAAGTGGTAAATAAATGGTAAATAAACTTAGGCTCACATTTTCTTTTGTTTTGCAGGATATTTATATGGCATGTTTTATATAAAAATATATATAAATATACCCAGGATTTCTACATTTATATAGATATATATATATATATATATATATATATATATATATTTATGATTAATAGTATTATATCTTTTTCTTAAACTGACATCAAAAATCATGGAAGAATCTGGTTTACAAATGCAGGAAAGGAAATATAGAATAAGCCTATTTAATGGTGATATATTTTTCCAGAACTATAATGTATTCAACTGATTTACCGAAACAGAATTCAAAGAAAATAATTTTTTTTTTTTAAAAACCACAATTTGCATGCAACCTAATTTTAAGCCATTTCCTATCTATTTAATTAAAAGCTAACCTCCAATACAACTCATAATTTTTTTGCTATTAAAATGGGAATAAAAATCCTCAGCTAAAAAGAAGAATCCAGATCTAAATAAAACTGATTTTTTTTTTCTTTTATATTACAAAAAGAACTATTGCATGCAATCAAAAGCAATCTTTTTTTTTTAAAACAAAATAGAAAATAGAAACATAGCTAGCTTTTTACAACTCTAACAATATTCTGCAAAAATACAGGATGTTTCTTTATTTAACTACAATAACAAATCTCATGTCTATTTTCAAAATTACAACTTGCCTCTCATTCCAATGAATGAGGGTATATTTCTTCTATCAAATTAAAACTAATAACTACAAATGAATTTAAATCTCTTCAACAATAATCTTCTGCGACCTCTCACTTTTCCTATTCTTTTCTCCTGGCATTCCTGCATAATAGAACACAAATATGACCACAGAGTGCTCACCTCCCAGCCTAGGCTATCTAGTAGCCACCCCCGAACTCAGAGAACCAAGCCCTAGATGGGTAACAAACATGCAAACACATAGAAGGCAAAAATATACACACAGGTATTCAGACACACTCCCAGCTTGGCTACACAGTACCACACTTTGGTGATGACTTTTTTCAAGGGTGGTAGTGGACCAATACCCTGAGGAAAACTGCAAGTATGGAAAAACAAGTAGCCACCTCATGGCACAATAAATACATCAAAATCTCAACCCCTTATTCCTTATGCCCCCCAAAGGCATTCTAGCCTTATATCCCTCCTTATGACCCCCATTGCACAAACAAGCCATGCAGCAAGGGTCACAAAAAGATCCCTTGTGATCGCTCTCAAATGAGAGTCTCTCACTCGAGGGTTGTCGCTGCTACCACCCACAAGATCCTCCTCTCTCCCAAGAATAAGAGGTCTTGAGAAAACTCCCAAAACACAACAAAGCATAATGCAAAAATTCTAAATGAAATTCTAAAACAAGACATTCAAGAACACAGATTTCTTACACCAATCATACTCTCAAACACATACAAGGAAATTGACATTTTAAAGAATAATGAAACCAACCTTAATCTGCCCAATGGTAGTATAATATTTGAGGAAGAGCTGCCCAATCCACGGATCTTCTTCTTCTACCCTTAGTCAAATTTTCTATTCCAAACTATTCTTTTCTTTTCAAAAATTCCCTTGTCTCCAAAAATGGAGAGTGGGTGATTACCCTCAAATTCTCAAATTCTTGCTTAAGAAGCTCATTCTCTGAGTTCTCACAAGTTTCTAAAAACCAAAAAGGAAAGTAAAGCAAAATGGGAAAAAGACTCCCATTCAAATAGGAAAAATCTCAATTAGATTTAAACTTCTAATTTTCAATTTTCGCACAACTCAAAAAAACCAATTTTTAAAGTGTCAAAAAGGTCACTTAAAAGTAGAAACTTGCCTAAAATTACCCCTAACCCCTAGGTATACCTTATGGGCTTTAGGAAACCCTATTAAACTACCCCTAGGTGTTCATTTAACCCATTTTAAACCCCCCTAAAGTTTATTTTCGGGTCAAACATATGTTGACCTCTTCAAAGATTCCTTTCCCAAGGTATTTATGACAACACGCTATATTATTTGAAAAAGCTATAGTTAAACACTTTCCCACCAAGAGACAAAAATAAAACATTTAAATTTAAATCCACACATGTGTCAAGTGACACAAATAAAACACTTTTACAAATTAAAACATGAAATCGTCTCTTGTGGGTTTTACACATTAAATTTAAATGACACTTAACACCCATGCAGCATACACTGTTACGAATAAAATACAACACAAATGGGGTGTTGTCTCTCCAAATAGACAATCCCTAGCTTACGAACATACATAAGTCTAGGTTTGGTTCTCCGTAATTTTCCATGGTCACATGGTAAATTTCCTGCGCATCTCAAATTACCCATTAGTACTTTCAAATATCCACATATAATATAATTCAAAGGAATAACAATACACATCATCACTTGCATACAATTTTCATCTGCACAGATTAAATACATCTTTTATCAAGCAATTTCACATAAGCAATTTCATCCCAATTCACATAAACTTAACCATACATCATAGTTCTATTATCATAGTAAAGTCCTGCAAATTCAATAACGACATCTATCATTGCAATATCATCCTATCTAACAATCATGTAGTGTTCTATCTCATAAAGCATATAAGTAACTCATCAAAACATAGCAATGTTATCCAAATCCTAAAATCATATAAGTTCTAAGTCTCAAAATGCATCAAAATAAAGTATCCATAATAGTCTAAATATAAAATCCACTGAATGTCAGACTGAGTTGAGGTGAGGCCTCACACCCTCCCCCTCTAGGCATGAACTTCCTCCTAGAGTTCATCAAAGAGGTGGGGGTACTCTGATCTCATACGTGTTGTGTCCTCCCATGAAGCCGTGACCTCATCATAACAATCCCACTAGACCCTAACCTGGTCTAGCTCTCGACCTCGAAGGGACAACGTCCGGTGTGCCAAAATGTGAATGGGCTACAAAGCTAGCTGCCCGTCCGACTCCACCTACAAGGCATCCCAATCTAAAATGTGAGACTCATCATAGATATATTTTCTCAAAACTGATACATGAAACACATCGTGGATGCATGACAAGCTAGGTGGCAATGCTAAACGGTAGGCAACTGGGCCTATCCTCTCAAGAATCTCAAAAGGTCCTACAAAGTGAGGTGCGAGCTTAGAACCCTTTCCATAATGGATTGGACTCTTATGCGGTCGCACTCTCAAGAAAACTCTGTCTCCAACCAAGTAGGTATGATCTATCCTCTTTGCATCAGCATATTTCTTCTGTCTATCCAGAGCCTCTCTGAGATGTTGCCTAATCAAATCTGCCTGCTATTCCATATCCCAAACTATCTCAGGACCAATAGCAACTCTATCCTCTATGCGATCCCAACTCAAGGGCGTCCTACAAGGCTTGCCGTATAATGCCTGATAGGGTGGCATCCCCAAAGAAGTGTGATGCCCATTGTTATAGGCAAACTCCACTAAGGGAAGATACTCCTCCCACCGGGTCTGATGATCCATGACGTACATGTGAAGCATATCCTCTAACACCTGATTGACCCTCTCTGTCTGACCATCTGTCTCAGGGTGATAGGCTATACTGAAATTGAGCTTAGTGCCCATAGCTACCTGTAATGACTTCCAAAAGGAAGAAGTGAAAAGAGAATCCCTATCAGAAATAATCTTGTGGGGCACGCCATGAAGTCTAACAATGCCCCACAAGAACACCTGTGCGTTGGAGCTGTGAATGTATTATAGACTGGTGAAAAGTGAGCTACTTTGGTCAACTTGTCAACTGTCACCAAGATAGCATCATGGCGACAAGAAGACATAGGAAGACCAATGATGAAATCCATGGATATAGTATCCCACTTCCACTCTGGTATAGCATGAGACTGGAGCAACCCACCAGGATGGCGGTGCTCCGCCTTTACTCTCTGACACTTGAGGCATTGAGCTACTATCTTAGCAATGAGCTGCCGCATTCCCGGCCAATGATACAACTGCCTCAAGTTAGCATGCAACTTTTTAACCCCAGGATGCGCTGCATAAGGAGCTCTATGAGCCTCCATGACAATGAACTCTCGCAATCCTCTGAAGGAAGGTACATAAATGCGCCCTCTGTGGCGTAACAGTCCATCGGACTCCAAAGAATAGTCCACATATTTCCCTTCTAGAGTAACCTACGATTGTATTACCTAACCAACCTCTGCATACCATCCATCCTCTGGCAAGTGCCATAGTATACGGTCTCTCAAGTCCGTGCCCATGGGTATGGTGTAAACCTCGTGATGTCTCCTACTCAAGGCATCTGCAACTACATTTTCCTTCCCTTTGATGTAGTGAATGTCAAAATCATATTCGCATAAGAACTCCATCCATCTCCTCTGATGTGCATTAAGGTTCGGCTCAGTGAAGATGTACTGAAGACTCTGATGATATGAATGCAACTCGAAGTGATGACCTAAAAGGAAGTGTCTCCACCTCACAAGTGCATGCACTACTGCTATGAGCTCAAGGTCATGAGTGGGATAATTAAGTTCATGAGTCTTAAGTTTCCTAGACTCGAAAGCTATGGCCCTACCATCCTGCATAAGAACTGCCCCTAAACCCTCTAGACAAGCATCTATACAAACCATGAAGTCAGTTGTAGGATCTGGTACAACAAGGATAGGAGCGCTATTGAGTGCCTTCTTGAGTTCTTGAAAGGCCTTCTCGCATTTCTCTATCCACTCAAATTTCTTCCCTTTATGCTGAAGAGAAGTAATAGGGTGTGCGACTCTGGAGAATCCCTCGACAAAACATCGGTAATACCCTGCTAAGCCCATGAAACTCCTGACCTCTGTCACACTGGTAGGCACTGGCCAATCCATAATAGCCCTAATCTTTGATGGGTCAACTGAGATCCCATCATCGGAAATAATGTGCCCAAGGTACTTGACCTCAAACCGAAAGAAAGCACATTTCAATAGGCTGCCAAACAATTGGTTATCCCGCAAACACTACAATACCTGCTTTAGGTGCTCCTCATGCTCCTTCTCATTCCAAGAATATATCAGTATATCATCGAGGAACACAATAACAAAATGGTCCAAAAAGGTATGGAACAGCCCATTCATGAGGCTCATAAAAACTGCTGGGGCATTCGTAAGTCCGAATGGGACTACGGTAAACTCATAGTGACCATATCTAGTGAGAAATGCGGTCTTGTGGATGTCACTTTCCACTATTCTCAACTGATGGTATCCTGACTTCAGATCTATTTTGGAAAAAACTTTGGCACCCTGAAGCTAGTCGAATAAATCATCAATTCTGGGCAAAGGATATCGGTTCTTGATGGTTACTTTATTTAGCTGCCGATAATCCATACATAATCGGAGAGATTCATCCTTCTTCTTAACAAAGATGACTGGTGCACCCCAAGGGGATACGCTAGGATGAATATGACCCTTCTCAAGGAGTTCCTCAAGCTATATTTTAAGTTCATTTAGCTCATTTGTGGTCATCCTATAAGGTGCTCTGGAAACTGGCTCGGCTCCTGGTACTAGGTCTATATGAAAATCAATCTCTCTATGGGGAGGCATTCTTGGTAACTTTGAAGGAAATACATCTAAATATCCCTTAAGGATAGGATGGTCATCAAGCGATGTTTCTTTTTCTTCCTCTTCTCCTTTGTCATTGATAGTGATAGCAAAAAGCTAACATCCCTTCCGCATGCTCCGCTTAAGCTGCATTGCGGAGATCATGCAAAGAAACACGGGCCTTTGAATCCCGGTGATAACTATGGGTGAACCATGATCATCTTCACACTCAATCTTTTTCAGGAGGCAATCCATCTTGGCTCTGTGGGCATAAAGCCAATCCATGCCAAGTACGATTCCGTAAGATCCAAGTGGAGTCACTCTAAGGTCTACTAAAGTGGTGGTCTTGCCAATCTGCAGCTGACATGCCCTAACCTCTGATTCCACTGACACTCTAGCTCCTGAAGCTAATTCCACTTCCCAACTGACACCCTGTCTAGTTGCCACTAGCCCGCAATGCTCCACAACCAATGGAGATATAAAGGAGTCAGTAGCTCCTGAATCAAACAAAATAGATACATTGTTACCTTTGATTATACATGTAGATTCGATAACCGTGGCTTGATGCTCAGCCTGGCGGTTGTCAACCGCTGCGAATACTCTATGGGACCTGCCCATATCACCAATTGTCGGCTCTGAAGCGGCCATCCGCTGACTCCCTGCCACCTGTCCCTGAGGACAATCCCTCGCCATATGCCCCATGGCTCCACACATAAAGCAAGCACCCCATGCCTGGAACTGGGCACCCCGAGGCATAGAGAATGCCTGACCTCTTGTTCTACTAGATCTGATGTACCCACCCCTGGAGGACTGCTGAGTCCCCGCCGGCTGTGTGTACTGCCCCTGTGCTCTCTGATCACGTCTCTATCCCTGAGTCTGCCACTATTTGGGCTTGGAGCCCTGCTGATACTATGGAGGCTTCTGCCTCTAGTTCTATGGTGTCTATTGTGGAGGAGGGGGTTTGGAGAACCCCTGAGAATTTTGGTTGTTTCCTTTCCAATGTGGTTTCTGGAATCCATAAGTCTGAGGTGTGGGATTTTGGTTCTGAAACCAATCCCTATTGTCCTGTGGTCTGACCTGAATTTCCTCGGCAATCAGTGCCTTCTCCACAGCAACCCGAAGGCTCTCTGGAGCGGGCATCCTAACAGGCCCGGCTATACCGGCATTTAATCCCCTGATGAAGCGGTTTACAAGAAGTTTCTCATCCTTTAGATAATCTACATAAGGCAACAACTCAAATAATTTACTCTCATACTGGGTTACTGACAAGCCTTTTTGTTGGAGATCATGAAATTTGTCTATACGACACTGCCTGAAGTGTTCTGATAGGTACCTCTCACAAAACCTCTCTGTGAATATCTCCCAAGTGAGAGTATCAGGAACTAATCCGCATTTGTACTCTTCTTGTCTCCACCAAGTGGAGGCTGACCCTCTCAGTAGATGAACTACGACACGTGCTTTCAGGTTGCTCTCATAAGAATGCAACACAAAGCACCTCTCAAGACTCAAAAGCCATGCCTCAGCCTCTACCCCATCGGTAGAACCTCTGAAGGACGGTGGTTGGAGGCGCATGACCTCCCTGATAAGATCCCCTGGATCTCGATGAGCTCTCTCAAAATAAACTGGTTCCACTACTGGAGGTGGTCCTGGCATATGCACAGACTCTGGCTCATTACCACCCTGACTCTCTATAGGAATCGGAGCTGGGCTCCTGCTTCGTTCTCTATCGACAGATCTATGACTCCCAGAGTCATGACTTCTAACCTGAGGGTTCTCTACTGGGATCCTTTCCTGAACTATGTCGATAAGATTTTGTATTGCTGCTAAGAGGTCTCGGTTAGGTTCATTTGGCTGTTCGGGAGGTGCACCTGGGTTCTCCTCTAGAACCGATGCCTCCCTCACTACCTCCTCGCATGCTATGCACACACATCTAGGACCCCGTCCGTGCTTGCGAGCTTGTCGCGTTGTCGGAGGCATCCTATGAGGAAAATAAGGCCAAATAATTAATTAATTTCTTTTAGAATAATATTAATTCAATTAAATTCGAAAGTCTGATAAAATCAATTTAACAAAAAAAATTTAAATAATCTAAGATGAAACGTAAGTGGAGTAAGGTTCCTAGTGTGGAAACCTTGCTCTGATACCAAAATGTCATGCCCAAAATTTAGGGCAAAAAATGGAATGATTTTTTTTTTTTAAATACTAATTAATTAACAAGTTCACTCACATGACCAGCGTTAATGTATTTGCCATATCTCTATTTGAGCTAATTCTGATACGAACCAAGCATCGATAATTATTTAAATTTTATTTGCGGAAATCTAACTGGTTTAATTTTATCTTCATGAGATACCTAGTCATTAAATTTTATTAAATCAATCTCACTAAAGGAAAAAGAAGATGAAGATAAATTCAATCTCCAATAAGATTAAATAGTCTAAACATCCATTTTTAATTCAATAATTATAATGATCGTTTAAAGTGCCATTTAATTTAGATAATTCAATTCACATGGGCAAAATTAATTACGAGTAGCTATTACTCGTCTTTAAAAAGCCAATTAAAAATTATCCATTCTAACCTCAAATGGTAAGTGCTTAAATTACTCCCTTTAAAATCCATTTTAAAATCTAATGCTCTAATTAAATTAACTAGGGCATAATTAAGTATTTATCACACTAAATACTTTTAAAAATATAGGACTAGGCTTTATTCTTCAAAGGTATATAAATATATTAAAAAAAACTCTATATAATACATACTCAAAAACACAACCTATGGATATATATATATATAAATATATACATTTAATCCTCTAAAAAAAATATCTTTCCAACTCATTAGCCAATTTGCCCTTCAACCCTAATTAGGGATTTTTTATTTATAAAATGAGTTAAACAATTTATTTTATTTTATTACCCTAGCCCTACCCGGGCTAGGGTTTGATATATTTTTTTTTTATTGTTTAACCCCGCATTGCAGGGCCGAACTAAGAGAGGGTTAGCGGTGCTGAGGCGAAATCAAGGAGAGGTGAGGGTTTTCCATGGTGGCGGCTTGGCCATGGCCTCCCACTATGCACTGCAAAGTGTTCGGCCTTGCTGCCCACTGTGCAGCGCATAGTGTGCGGCCCCGCCGTCCACTGTGCACTGCATAGTGTGTGGCACCGTCGTCCACTGTGCATTGCATAGTGCGCGGCTCCGCCGGCCACTGTGCATTGCACAGTGCGCGGCTTGCCGCCATTCACTGTGCGATGCACAGTGCTCAGCCCTTTCTTCCTTTTTGTTTTTTTTTTTAATAAATTTTTTAAAAAAATTTATATATATTATAAATATATATATATATATATATATTTATATATATATTTCCCAGTATTAATTTTAAATGCAATTTTTTTTTTTAAATAACAAAGGTAACTCATTATGCTAAATTAATATATATATATATATATATATATATATATATATATATATATGATTAATAGTATTAAATCTTTTTCTTAAACTGACATCAAAAATCATGGAAGAATCTGGTTTACAAATGCAAGAAAGGAAATATAGAATAAGCCTATTTAATGGTGATATATTATTCCAGAACTATAATGTACTCAACTGATTTACCGAAATAGAATTCAAAGAAAATAATTTATTTTTTTTAAAAACCACAATTTGCATGCAACCTAATTTTAAGCCATTTCCTATTTATTTAATTAAAAGTTAACCTCCAATACAAATCATAATTTTTTTGCTATTAAAATGGGAATAAAAATTCTCAGCTAAAAAGAAGAATCCAGATCTAAATAAAACTGATTTTTTTTTTCTTTTATATTACAAAAAGAACTATTGCAAGCAATCAAAAGCAATCCATTTTTTTTAAAACAAAATAGAAAACAGAAACATATCTAGCTTTTTACAACTCTAACGATATTTTGCAAAAATACAGGATGTTTCTTTATTTAACTACAATAACAAATCTCATGTCTATTTTCAAAATTACAACTTGCCTCTCATTCCAATGAATGAGGGTATATTTCTTCTATCAAATTAAAACTAATAACTACAAATGAATTTAAATCTCTTCAACAATAATCTTCTGCAACCTCTCACTTTTCCTATTCTTTTCTCCTGGCATTCCTGCATAATAGAACACAAATATGACCACGGAGTGCTCACCTCCCACCCTAGGCTAACTGGTAGCCACCCCCGAACTCGGAGAACCAAGCCCTAGATGGGTAACAAATATGCAAACACATAGAAGGCAAAAATACACACACAGGTATTCAGACACACTCCCAACTTGGCTACACAGCACCACACTTTGGTGATGACTTTTTTCAAGGGTGGTAGTGGACCAATACCCTGAGGAGAACTGCAAGTATGGAAAAACAAGTAGCCACCTCATGGCACAATAAATACATCAAAATCTCAACCCCTTATTCCTTATGCCCCCCAAAGGCATTCTAGCCTTATATCCCTCCTTATGACCCCCATTGCACAAACAAGCCATGCAGCAAGGGTCACACAAAGATCCCTTGTGATCGCTCTCAAACGAGAGTCTCTCACTCGAGGGTTGTCACTGCTACCACCCACAAGATCCTCCTCTATCCCAAGAGTAAGAGGTCTTGAGAAAACTCCCAAAACACAACAAAGCATAATGCAAAAATTCCAAATGAAATTCTAAAACAAGACATTCAAGAACACAGATTTCTTACACCAATCATACTCTCATACACATACAAGGAAATCGACATTTTAAAGAATAATGAAACCAACCTTAATCTGCCCAATGGTAGTATAATATTTGAGGAAGAGCTACCCAATCCACGGATCTTCTTCTTCTACCCTTAGTCAAATTTTCTATTCCAAACTATTCTTTTCTTTTCAAAAATTCTCTTGTCTCCAAAAATGGAGAGTGGGTGATTACCCTCAAATTCTCAAATTCTTTCTTAAGAAGCTCATTCTCTGAGTTCTCACAAGTTTCTAAAAACCAAAAAGGAAAGTAAAGCAAAATGGGAAAAGGACTCCCATTCGAATAGGAAAAATCTCAATTAGATTTGAACTTCTAATTTTCAATTTTCGCACAACTCAAAAAAACCAATTTTTAAAGTGTCAAAAAGGTCACTTAAAAGTAGAAACTTGCCTAAAATTACCCCTAACCCCTGGGTATACCTTATGGGCTTTAGGAAACCCTATTAAACTACCCCTAGGTGTTCATTTAACCCATTTTAAACCCCCCTAAAGTTTATTTTCGGGTCAAACATATGTTGACCTCTCCAAAGATTCCTTTCCCAAGGTATTTATGACAACACGTTATATTATTTGAAAAAGCTATACTTAAACACTTTCCCACCAAGAGACAAAAATAAAACATTTAAATTTGAATCCACACATGTGTCAAGTGACACAAATAAAACACTTTTACAAATTAAAACATGAAATCGTCTCTTGTGGGTTTTACACATTAAATTTAAATGACACTTAACACCCATGCAACATACATTGTTACGAATAAAATACAACACAAATGGGGTGTTGTCTCTCCAAATAGACAACCCCTAGCTTACGAACATACATAAGTCTAGGTTTGGTTCTCCGTAATTTTCCATGGTCACATGGTAAATTTCCTGCGCATCTCAATTTACACATTAGTACTTTCAAATATCCACATATAATATAATTCAAAGGAATAACAATACACATCATCACTTGCATACAATTTTCATCTGCACAGATTAAATACATGTTTTATCAAGCAATTTCACATAAGCAATTTCATCCCAATTCACATAAACTTAACCATACATCATAGTTCTATTATCATAGTAAAGTCCTGCAAATTCAATAACGACATCTATCATTGCAATATCATCCTATCTAACAATCATGTAGTATTCTATCTCATAAAGCATATAAGTAACTCATCAAAACATAGCAATGTTATCCAAATCCTGAAATCATATAAGTTCTAAGTCTCAAAATGCATCAAAATAAAGTATCCATAATAGTCTAAATATAAAATCCACTGAATGTCAGACTGAGTCGAGGTGAGGCCTCACAATTATCTGCAGCATATAATTTTTCAATTAGTGATCTTGATTCAATCACCTTTAGAGAAATTTGTTGCAATTATTTTCAACCATTGATCCCATCTGCACTCAAATTGTGAGTGTCTGCAATAAACTGCTAGTATGTCCTCAAAAATGCAATAAGGACCTTAATCCTATCGAATAAGAAACATATAATTGTTGGAGCACCAAGAAAAATCTAGGTTGTTGAGTAGGGGCAGCTAATGTGGCCTATAATTGTTGGATTTATTGATCTCTAGACTAATTTCTTCCTGCAGTTTGTTTATTTTAGCTAATAAACTAGAAGCTTCTTGGTGAGATTTCACTAATTCTTGGTATCTTGACTGTAGAGTGGAATCTATTATTTTCTTACTCCATTTATCAACATCCACCAAGCCTTAGGCTTCTTGCAATTCCTTTTGGAACTGAGCCTCTTTATCTTGCAAATCCTACTAAACTTGTAATTGCACACTTATTGCATTAGTGAGATCCTTCTCTACTCTAAATTCCTACATTTTGTCTTACAATTATTTATCTACCAATACCTTGGCTTCTTTCCATATTTTTCTTTCTAAAGATTTCTACTATTGTTGGGTCATAGGTAATGCAAATCATATCCCTCATGGTTTTTTAGTTGATGATAATCTTTAGAGCCCTCCCTCAAATGATTCTTGCATAATTTTCATAATTCATTGCACATGTACTTTATAATTTAGGGCATGGATGTATAAAGGGTACCATGTATTATGAAATACCACAGTTCTAAAGCCTAAAACCTAGAGTTTCCTTTATGTTTTCCCTTACTCCATTGAGAATTTTTCTCATGGCACCTTCATGGAGGTTTTTTGGATTCTATTATTGTCGAGGATCATAAATTTGATCTACAAAATCCTTCAACAGTATTGGGTCCCTATAATTTTCTTGTCTTAGGAAACTCGTATGTTCCACTACTAGTCTTTGTGGCATTGTCACTAAGGCATATGAGATATCTTCATAAATACTTACATACTAGATGAAGGCTAAAGTCCCTTTTATTATTCCACTAGATGCTCCTATAGCTATTGTGTAAAGAATCTCTTTCAAACATCCCTTTTTATGATTATTATTGTCACTCTTGAACCTCAAGACTTGATACCCACTCAGTTCTTACATCAAAACCTCTCCACAACTTCATGATGTTTTATCTTTTCTCTACTTTCCCACCAAATCAAAAAATTAATGCAAAATATGGAAAGGTTGATAATTCTATGGAGGTTGCAAAGCTAGCTTGTGTGCATTAAATGCAATTATTTTTTGAAATACCCACAATCTTGTAGAAGGTACATACAACTTGTTTTGTTGTCAATTTTGAAAAATGAGTTACTCTAAAAGGAAACAAAAAGGTGAGGCTCAAGAGTTGCATTAAATTTAATTTTAGAAGTGCTTAGTGTCGTTTTGTCTAATGATTGTGGCTAAAAGAGACACCATTAACTTGTAGCTGACAGTAGTTATTGAAAATGACACACCACGCAACTCAAGCAAACTAACCTAATATTTACAAGTCTTAAAAGGGAATAAAAATATTTTAAATGAATCCCATTGACTAGGATTCTAAGCGAATTGTTGTAAGCATGTGTTGGTATGTTGTTGTGGTTGTCATTGATTTCAAACTTGTTATTCTGGTTTGGTCTAGAATGTATATGGTGCAAAGTTATCTTACTATGTTGATTGGTGTAGTTGTTCTATTCATTGTTCTGGAAGTGCTTGGGTTTGCAATTTGTTTTTAATTAAGGGAAAACAAGTTTTGAAGGGACCTGAAATCCTTTACAAAATAGGTTTTTGAAGGACCTGAAACCTGAACCTTAAGATAAACCTGAAAGTCCACCCAACGATACAGTACAAAAGTGAGACAAGGCAAAACCACACAAAATATATAGTTCACAATTTGTTGTTGATGTTATTTGTTGTTGTTATCTTCATTGGATATAGTTTTGATATGGTGTATATGATGGTGTGGTGGTCCAGAAACATCTTTGTGTTCTTCAGGTGTTTTGGCATTAATCATTATTAGTTATGAAATTCTATGTTAGACCTATCTTTTGGTTTGGATATGATTTGTGGAAGTGTGGTTGATATGTTATGGGTCTCACCATAGCATGTGGAGATCTAGGTTTTAGTTATTTGCATTAGAGAGTATATTTTGATCAAAAATTGCTTATATGGTTGTGTAGAATGTGGATATGATGATTGGTTTGTTCCAACACAATTGTGGATTGGTGAATTGATATTTGGAAGATGTGTTTTGGTCCCCTCTTTCTCCTGGAGTGGATCAGTGTGTGTATTTTTTTGTTCCAAAAGCATATTTTGATTCAAGCTAACTTTGTTCAAGTTTTTTATGATCTATAGCATATTTTGATTCAAGCTAACTTTGTTCAAGTTTTTTTATGATCTATCTTGTATATAAGGATGAGTTTATTTGAGTTGATAGTGTGTGGAATTGAAGAGAGTGTGAGATGTGGTGAAGTGCAAATATCACATGAAGTTTGAGAAGAGCAGAAGTGTTGTGTTTGAATGGCATTGAAGTTGTATTGAAGAGTATTGCAAAGGCTTGGAAAGGTGAGATTAGAGTTGTGTGTGTTGATGTTGGTCACTTGGTGCATAGTTCAAGGACAACTTTATGATCAAGAGATCCTTCTCTTAAGATCATTTTTGGTATCTTCACCTAAGTGTAGTTAGCTTCAATTTTTGCAAGTCCTTTTTGTATCTTTCCCCATGAGTAGTTACCCTCGGTGTTCAAGTTCGTAGTAGTGAGCTCCCTTTTGTAATCATTTCTATTCATAGTAGTTATTATCAGAAATACTTGTCTAAGTTATCACTGATTTCAAACTTCGTAAGAAGGATTGGTCCAAATGTGTTGTAGAACAACAAAAGATAGGTATGTATGTGTAGCTCCTGGGGACAACTGAGAGGGGGGGGGGGTGAATCAGTTGTCTAATAAATTCAAACCAAAATCTTATTAACCAACTTATTTCTTAATACCGGTAAGACAATTAATTGTGCCAGTAAACAATGTTAACAAGAAATGTTGTACCGGTAAGAATTAATGCACGAAACATAAGTACAAAGTCAACCACAACACATGACACAAATATTTGTACATGGAAACCCTGTAAGGGCAAAAACCATGATGGGAAACCTTACCCACAATCAGATGATACTACTGCAGATAGTAAGTGTACAAAGAGGGGTCTACACATGCAGAAAGGCCAACAGCCTAGAGCTCACTGCTCAAACACAAATGGGAGTCACACTAACTACAATTGGATGGTTAAATCCAATGAGAATGTACTGCACAAAATAGCATCTTCATATGCTGGATTCAATACCGGTGTAATGCTGATATGCTTTTCCAAAAACCTAACTTCACTTTCAAATGATGTCTTTGTGTATATCTCTGCTTGATCTCGCATATACCCTTCCTTAAATCTTTTTCGCATTCCACATTTGATCTTACAAATAAGATCTTACCTTTCTACCATACCCTAAGACCAATTTTAGTAGGTCAGCTCTACAAGATATTACAATAAAACATTTTACAAATAATACAATATCCGATGCAATAACCGATTGAACATGTCGGCTTAATGCATTTACAACAATAATAAATCATCTCCATAGCGTGCCATGCTGATCTGGAAAAGATAAACCTGTCGGTGTAACCCTAGATAACCTGGACCTATTTGCTGGTAAAAGCAAATATGCAAATAAGAATATACCAATGATATTAATTCAAGGAAAAGTGTCCACATGATGTCTTCGACATTACCAAGTGTCTTCCATGTCATTGCCTGTACCGGTGAACATTATATCCTACCGGTTAACTATATACCGGTGATTGTTTGAGCATTTTACTAATTGCTGGTGAATGTTGCTAGATCTCCAAAGTAGGTGTGTTAGCAGGTGTTGACATCAATGACAAAACCATACCAAAATACCAACAGTATGATGTGTTGTAGAGTAGTCAAAGATAGATGTGTATGATGTGTTGCAAAGTAGTAGAAGATAGGTATGTATGTTGCAGATGGTATTTTTCAATTACCAATATGTTTATTGCTCCAAAAATATATGTTTTTAATATGAAGATAATTCTATCTTGATAAGAATGATTTGGTGTTGGTTGTGGTAATCAATTTTATGCTTCAATCATTCATTCTATGATTTATTTCAAGAAGAGAAGTCTTTTGTATTTGGGTTCTGCTATAGATGTAGTGTCCCACCCTGACTCATCCTTATCCCTATACATTTATAGACCCTAGTGGCATAGCTTAGTTTATTTTATGATAATATTCGATGGTATTATACTATGTGCTGACTCTATTTATATTTCAGATGCTTATGATGATACTTGTTTTCTATAATCTTGATATGATGGATTTATATTAATGGTCTCTATATGAACTTGCTATGTTAGATGGATTATATGAATTATGGATTTGATAGCATTATGATTATGCTAACCCTACTTCCTGATTATATGTGATGAGTTGGTGTTATGATGTGTCTGGTTATTGTGTGACTATTTTCGTGAGTAGAGACGATGTCATATCACTCATTTCAAGCATGATATGCCGTCACGATTCTCTACCACTTGTTTGTTCAGTATGATATATATGTATTTGTAAATGTTGTGTTTAGCATTGATGTAGGTTTGCAGGTACCAGACATTGACTCCACCTGACTTCATAGGTCTAAGCATGTCTTTAAATCCTAGTGGCAATTTTTTAGAGATGGCATGAGTTCCCTTCATATACTCTAGGCTTAAGTTGTCTACCTTAGTTGTCAGTTGTCTTGGCGTGATTCACCATGTTAGCTAGTGAGTTGTGGTCTTTTGATGGGTTGTGAGTATGTGGTTATTTATTAATTAATTAATGTTTGATTTATATAGTTTATTGATGATTAAATTAATTGGTGGATTATTATTATAGTTTAATTTGATTTGATCGATTTATTATTTAATCGGTATTTATTGGTTTATTGTTTATTTGATATTTATTGTTTCATTATTATTTATTTATTGTTTAAGAGTCCTTTTATATTTTTATGTTGATTAATATCTATTGGTGGCTTTAATTTATTTATCGAGCCTTGGCTATTTAATATTTATTTATTTGGCTTTTATTTTATTAGCCTTGGCAATTGGTATTTAATTGTTCATTCGTTTTATTTGGCTTTATTTTAATTATTAGCCCATAATATATAATAGGTCATGGCTATTATTATTTATGCATTGGTAAATAATACTTTGTGTTATTTTATTATATTCTTCTTGTCACTTGGTGAGTAGTATTTTATATTATTTTAGCTATTTCTCTTGTTACAAGGGTAAATGAGTCTATTATTATTTCCTACCCGCCATTAAATGCTACTGGATGTATGTGTATTGGTGAAATAATATATAATATAGGTTGGCTAGGTAAGTTTTATATTATTTTGGTTTATTTCGATTGGCTAGTTTTGAGGCTAGTTTTTTCATGAATTTCTTTTTATTCAGCAACCTGAGCTTTGTGTTGGGTTACCATTCTTGAGGAATTTTTTTCTGCAACTTGTTTTGGGAGCTTGGATTCTTGCTTGGAGTTGTTTGGATTTGTGTGGATGCTTCTTCAGATTTCCTTACCATCACTTCAAATCCAAGGTTGGAGGATCTCTCTCTTGCATATTTATTTTCCTTTCATGTCTTCTCTGTGTCTGTAGAAGGATTGTGTCTTGGGATTGGGAAATAATATTCTATAATTTATATAGTTTGAAATAAAAACATCTCATGGAAAATTTATGCTATATAGTTTTGCATTATAGTTTGGAGAAGATTTATTATTATTTTTCTAATTTTATTGTTCGTCGTGAGTAGATGACTCTGTGAATGACTTCCTATGTGTGTATTCTGGAATCTTGTGCTTGTATGAGTTTTAGGTGGGAGATTTTAAGGCTTTTGTATTGTATACTGAAAGATTTTGTTGGCTTTGGTTTGCAGAAGTCATATTGGTTCTCTGTATTTTTATTTGAGTGAGTTTTGGCAACAGGCTGTGAGGTTTTGTTTTCATATGTGTTATCTCTATTGTTTATGGTTGTATATTTAGATTAGGTCATTCATTTCATATTGCCTGGATATTTCTTTTGATCCCTTATTTGGGTATTTTCGTAGTCTCTTGGATTTTATTTTCTTGTCATAAATTTTCTAAGTCCATGACTGATTTTGGACAAATGCACTAATTGAATGAATGTGTTGTTTCTTTAAGAAAATGCAAGTTTTCTTTCTATAAATGTGTTTCACTAGGTTTTATTTGCATTATTAGAGTTTGTAGATGGGCTATTTGTAAACAAATGTGATGTATCTTTAGTCATATACAATTTAGGAACTTGTAAATGCATTGTAGGGTTAGGTAAAGGTGTTATAGGAAATGACATAAGCGTTGCACTGCATAGTTAATGCGCTAAATTTCCTCGCTTAAGTGTTTTCCCAGTTTTGTCAGCATGTGATCAAATTTTCTGATCTATTCTTGTACTAGAGGCATTTATGGAGGTCTCTTGATGTTTTCCAGTTTTGAGATTTGTCAGATTTGATGCTTATTTGTTGTTTTAAGCTTTGATTTGTTGATAATCCATACTATAGAGGTTTTGTGCATCTCCATCATGTTGATAAGACATGTTGTGAGAATTGATTTTCTTCTCTTGGTCCCATAAGTTTATGTGCCTTGTTGTTGATGTTCATTTCATCATTATGGCAGATTTAGATTGAATTTGATATGGCTTTTGATGCACTATTTTGATATGAGGCTTGTTGTTGGTTTATTGATATTGTTGGCATTGGATTATTATGGATTAGTTGTGATTATGTGATGTTGTTTATGGACCATTCTTGGATGTTGTATTAGAGCCTCCTTGTTTATTATTGTGGTTTTGGATTATTATGCTAGGGGGAGTGGGCTTCCATGTGATGACTGAGATCATGAGAGATAGGTGACGAGTTGATAAGTCTCCCGTCTAGATCGCCAAGGCACATTGGAAGTTTTCCTTATTATAAACAAGTGATAACATTAATAATGAATTAGATAGGATGGGTAATTAGGATTCACCTAATCAAGATAATTAATAGTTGAGCCCCAAGACTTGATCCTAGGGAGGATGTTTTAGGATAATCTTGGGAAGGTCATTGTTGAGGCAACTCAATCTCCCTTGATTCTCTCATAGATTGAGATGGCTCCACATGTCTATTGGGGTTATGCCTTGAAGGGTTGTGTTTCTATATTTTGGAGGATAGCATGTGATGACACTCCATTCCTACATGTGTCCTTTCTTGATGTATTCATGCTTTGTCTATTGTTACACCTTTGGGATTTTCTATTTGTGGTTGCCACATGATTGGTTGTTGTGTATGTGTTGTTGTGATCCTTGAGTTGGAATCCTCTTCGATAGTTGGTGTTAGCTTAGGTCTAGAGTGCATGTTGGGACCTTGTGTCATCTCCTAGAATGGGGGGTGGTTCCTTTAGTTCCACATGGTCGAGTGGTTGGTGCCTTTCTACCATTAGGATGTTCTCATTGGATTCTTATGCATAGATGTGGATTCTTCTTCATTGCATCTTATGGTTGATTGTTGTAGTAGATGGATGTGATTAATATCATGGGCTATGTAATATAATCATATTATAAGTTGTAGATGAGACTATGTATTAGGAGAGCTATGCTTTGGTTGAAATGATCATGTAATTATATAGTAGATGATATTAAGGAAATGAGCCTATAATTTGTAAGATGGATATTGAGATGTATTGAAATTTAATTATCTTTGAAATGGAATGCAATTCATGTTAATAGATATGTTTTAAATTATCTTGTAATGGTTCATAAAGGGATTCATGAGTTTTGGTATCAAGGTCATGTAATAGGAATTTATATTCATGTTTAAGATAGAAAAGAATAGGAAATATGATATGGTAATTAAGATGATAATGTAAATGTAGCTATGTAACTTGCATTTAGTGGATATAAGTATTAGGACTCATAGTATGAAGAAATATTTATATGTTGTAATGGATGGTAATAATTATGTTGTAATAGGATGATCTTTGAGTATGGATGTATATGCAAATATTAAATGAATATTCTTATTGAAAGGTTGATATTTTTGATAAATGGATACTTTTAGATTGTAAGAATGAATGGGTAGTGGGTAATATGAATAGTTAACTTGAAGGAAATGATTTAGATTATTTTAGTTAATGTGGAATGAGATTACGACTATACTAGTAGAATAAGACATGGGTGCATATCAAAGTATTTGAATACTTCTTAGTTAATGGAAATAATGTAATTGTACTTGTTGTATGCATTTTTCATTAAGTGTATGTTATGATTGTTATATGAGATTGTAGATTAAAAGTGGAAAGGAACCTATGTAAGTAGGATTGTTGTAGTGTAGGGACTATAGTTGATAAATGATATTGTGTATGTGTTAATGGCATTTATACTTATGGTTGTGATAGAAAGTTAAGTATAGCATTTAAGATGATTGGCTAAAGAAGGGATTTATGATTATTGCTTTATGCACTTAGGAATCATGTAAAGGAAAATGATCTTGCAAGATTTATGAAATCATGAGTAGATATGGGAGTATTAGATAAGAAAGGAAAATTATCTCTATGCATTATCATTATAGGAGAATAGAGATCATGTTAATAGAAAATGATTAAGGGTTTTAGGCACATTTGGATTTGGTGCATAAAATAAACATAAGGAAAAGGGATTGGTCTTGCATTGAAAAGAGTAGCATATCATATTAGTTAAATGAGTAAGTAGGTTTCATACCATGAAGGATAGAAGTAAATGAGTTGCATGTGCATAGTTAATGAATAAGAAATACTAAGTGTTGTTTGGAAATGAGATAATTATTATTGCCTATGTTAGTGTTATATTTTCGATAATTGTTATTGCATACATTGAGATACTCTAGGGAGATGATAGTGAAGATTATGTTATATTTATTCCCCTTGTGTAATTAGTTTATGTGACATGTTCACGTTCATAATGATTATGAGTTAATTGATGTTAATTTATATTGCATAGATGATGTTATGTGTTGCATTAGATGATACAAAATATTTTTTTCTCCATTAGTATGTTAGTTTGATTTATTTTCTGTAGGGAATTTTGGTGGGCATTACATATGGTATCAGAGCCTGTGTTGCAAACACTGGGATCTTTGGTTAGGGTTGTTTCTCTTAGTGTTGCATAGTGTGCTAAAATGTTCTCTTGAATTAAGTTATCCCTTGAGATTTGAGCTAGAAAAGGTCACCGGAACCTTCGAGACCTTAGATGTCTATGCTTTGTGTTTTTCCCTAATCTCTTCTATAAATCATAATTTTATACAATATGTGTATTCATTTCTATGTCTCCTAGATGAGAGAAATGTTTATATGATTCTATGCGATCTTGTTTGCCTTGTAATTTCTAGTGCTTGCTTGGATGTTAAAGGTTCCTCCCATATATATAATGATTATTTTGTAGAATGAGAAAAGATTGTGTGTATTCTCTTAACTAATGCTATGTTCATAAGATTAGCCTATTATGTTGATCTTCTTATGAATAGTAAGATGAAGTGTTTGTATTATGCATATAAGAATAATTTAGTATATACCATGATGTCAAATTGAAGAACTTGTCTATGGTGCATCTATATTTAAGAAAATAGTAGTTTAATAATGCCCTTCTCTTTATTTTAATCTCCTATGTAAGATGTAAGGAAGTCAACTAGTGAAGTATGCGCACCAAATAGAAATGTTGGATGTTTATATATGTGTGTGATTCTACATGTTAGAAAATATTGTTTGAGTAAATCATATATTTAAATAAGGATTCGGGATTTCTAGCTGCATTTTTAATGTTAGGGGACTCCATGGAAAGTAAAATTTGTATATCTTAGAGAGGGATGTAAGTAGCTACATATAAGAAATTCAAATTGATCATGCAAAATTTTTGGTTGTGTATATGTCAGACAAAATGCACCATAGAGAGGGGGAGGGGGTGAATCAATGGTTCTCAAAACTTTTCCTTTCAGCTCCCCTTTGTGAGCAATACTGGTTTGTGAATCAAACACAATGTAGACTTATCGGTTAGTGAAGAGACTAACTCAAATACACACACACAAGAAGACATCACATAACACCAACATATATGAAGAAAACCCAAGATGGGAAAAACCTTGGTGAGCAATGTTGTTGGAGTCTACTGCTCCAATCCAACCTCACAATGAAACATAGTTACAAAGTTTAGGGTACCAACCCAAGGAGCACCAACCCTGACTTTAGGGAACCAACCCAAGGAGCTACAACCCAAAGGAGCACCAACCCCTGCACCGAGATACAACTCAGTGTTCACAATGCAAAGTTCAAATACATAAGTTGTTATCATGTTACAAGTGAATCTTGCAACCTTATCAAATATCTTACTCTGTCAGTGAAGTACCTTCTCTCCTTTACCGACTCACTCTTCTTCCTCCTCTGCACCTATTGCTTCTCTCCTGGATTGATAACTCACTCTCTGCACATCACCGATATCACACTCTATCGGTATAATAACTACCGGTTCTTCTCTCCAACCAGTTGAAAGCTTCAACCAAGTTCACTCTCACTCTCTTCTTAGATGCTCATTAAGCACTCGATTGATATTGTTTTTACATGTAGAAGTCTACAACTTCACAACAACACAATATTCTCCCTATGTAGTAGCCACAAATAATCTCTTAGGCCTTTTTACTTATAGCCCAAATTTCCTGACATCTGAATGCACATCTCTGCCATAGTCGCATCTCCTCGATCGTGCCTTTCATTCATGGTGATTTTCTTTTTATCCTCATAGATAATCCTTCGACCAATCACAAAAGATCCGTCGGGTTGTTTCCTTCATCGCCTTGATCTTCTCAATTTCTCTTAGCTGGCTTGTAGTTGTCTTCCAGACCTCAAGCCTCAAACCCCTGCAATCACTCTGCAACATGTCGCTTGATTTGGGTGACTTTTCATTAAAGCTGACCAACCCTATCATTGTACATTCTATCTTTATCCAATTGTGGGTTTCCCATGTTGACTCCATGTCGACTATCTGCCACCTTGGTACTTAAAGTTGGTCCAAGTAGGATCACCAACCAACCACCCTACCAGTTCCTTACTTCGGTCGGTTTGCTAACACTTCTGGTCTCAACCATTTTACCGGTTACCTTGTCATATCTACACTTGTCTTGAATAGTCAATGGAACTCTCAAACTAGTCTCTAGACTGGTAAGTCTAAGATATCTTCTGCTACTTCACCTTGCTTATACAACTGATGGACTCATATACTGGTTACCACTCCTAAAGACACCATGTCATCAATCTTCCCAAGGCTCCATCTTCAATCAGATCTTTCTACTTCTTACTGTACCACTTTGATTGATGTTGTTCCTTCCTCTACTAGTTTGTCATGGTGACACACACACAAAATTCACACTTCCTTTGTACTAGCATCTCCACATACCTCTTCTTCTGGTCTAGTGCATAATCTTGATCTCATGCACTTAAGGTATTCCTTTAATTCACTAGTGGATTCAGTGTAATCGTTCAAGTGTTTGCCTTTACCTCTTCACTTTTATCTCTCTAAACTATGATGCACTCAATGCATAATAGGAGATAAGCTCTACTTGCTAGATGAGGTAACACCTTGTCTTCTACATCCTGCAAAGCTCTTCATGTGATCTGATGTGATCACATTTATTGTCACTCAATGCTTCGCATGATGACTCCTTCTTCACCCGGTGGGAGTCCTGCTATTCTGCAACCTTACAACATACCGGTTCATTTTTCTCTTTTAGTGTTGAAGTGATTTAGATAACATTCTGCCTCTTCATCACAAGCAACTGCTCAAAATACTTCTCCATCTCATCACACAATTTAGGGGCTAACTTGTGTACTGATGACTTTTGTGAGAATCTTATTTATCTTTACCGGTGTTTAGCAACACAAGATGATATCCAAGATATCACATACTATACTCCTTCATATCAGTGTTGCACATACATCTCATCTACCGATGTTCATCCCATACCATTTGACATCAATGACAACACAATTCCAACAATCTCCCCCTTTGGCATTAATGCCAACACATGTAGTATTTGACATACTACATAATTCTTCTCCCCCTTTGACATAATGACAAAGGGCACTGTTAGGCTATTATTTCTCTTTGTATGTGTCAGTCACTAACAAAATACTTTCTCCCCCTTTATCTTCATTGGATGTAACACTTCCTTTGAAGACACTTGTTCTCTTATCACCGATTGTTACATCTTCTCAAGTTACAACACTTGAGGTGGGGAACATAACCATCACCTGACACCAATTGAGTATGTGGGTCCGTAGTAAAGAAATATTGATACCAATTGTTGATGTGTCAGTGAATATTGCTCTCCTATTGGTCAACCTGCAACACCTTTGCAAATTCCATCTCCTTCAGTTTGGGCAGTTAGCATTCTTACCAGTTCAAGCAAGTCATCTCTTCATCACAAGCACTTATACTCCCCCTAAGTCATACATCTCTAGGTTCTTATCTCTGGTCAGGTACAGTACTAGGACTCCAATCTTCACCATATATCAGTTTAGCTATTCATATGTGATCATTTGATGATCCTTAACTCCATTTTATTCAGCACAGCTTATGACATGACCCTGAGACATGAACTCCACATTCCAAGCTACTAGGGCTAATGCAATGAACTTCCAACTTTATTGTCTTACATAACCTGCAAGTACCTATTAGCACTCATACCAATAACATTCTGCACATATCCGTTAACACTTGATATCAATTGTTAACCATTACTTCTTGACACATGCAGTGGTGATCCATCACAAATCTGTAGATGTGTAGTCAAGGAAACACCTACACACACTCTTGTCATCTTCTTCCTTTATGTCGACACCAACATGTTTTTCCATGTTGCCTTCATTTTTGAGGGGGTGAATGATAATTTTGATGGATTACTCCCCCTAATATTATGCATCTCCTTTAGGCCTTAGGAGATATCACCTGTGCTCTAAATGCACAGTGTCGATCCATGGTCTTCTTCCTCCATACTTTCATGAGTTAATTCTTCTTCCCATTTTCAGATTTGGGAGTAGGTCTTTCCTTCTTTTTCTGATGGGTCCTTCCATTTCCCAATTCTTCATTGCAACCAGAAGTAGTTCTATAGTAGCACACAACATCCATACTAACCTCTTGACAAGGGAACCTTCTGATGTACTGGTTCACTCTTCTTCTTATTGTCATGTTATTGTAGCCATTACCCGGTCTCCTTGGATACCTTGCTGGAGCAGGAACACCACTCATCTTGTTTCATGTAGGTCTTTTCTTTCCATATGCTCTATTTTCACTTTTTTGCAGAGCATGGCCATTTTCTCTACCTCCATGTAACTGCAAGTTCCTCTTCTTGCATTCAAACTTTCTATGGCCAAATCCATTGTAGTTATGACAACCAATATTTGCATAACTGGGAGAAAGGTCATGCATGTATCTACTTCCAGATGCATACTTCCCGTAAGCATGATTTCTATGAAATCCTACATTATCCTTTCTAGATCTCATTCTACACTCCCTTTCCTTATGGCCATAAACATTACATGTAAAACAATAACTGGTAAAGAATGACATATGACCTACATATTTGTTCTGCCATGCATGAGAGGATCTTGCGAGTTTTGCATCCCATCTTTTCCTTTTTGGGAATGGACCCTTGGTTGTCCATTCTAAGCACCTCTCTCATTTGATCTCTTCTTCTCCCACACATGCTTCCCCCTGTGAGTGGTAGCATTTCTTTGCCCTCTTCTGGTGGAGGGTCTCCTTTACTACTTCCTCATCTTCCTACTTTCAATGAGTTTTTCTTCTCCCATCTTCCCCTTACCTCTGGGATTTGTATGAAGATTCCTCCTTGTAGAATTGATCTTTACTTTTATCTACAAGTCCACACCTATTGTGGTCAGGTCAACCTTCTTTTGTGGAGCACATCTAACTGGAGAGCTCTAGCCTTTGTTTTCTTCAAGCAGCCACTGAAGTTTTTTGTCTTCTATCTCTAGCTGAGAGGCTAGATCTTCACACCAGCATACCTTGGTGTCTTTTTCTCGAGTCTTCAACTCTGAGATGCATTTCTCTAATTCTTCAAGGCATTTGACTAACCAGTTCTATTCCACAATAGCAGCATTCTTGAATATCTTGTATTCTCTTTTAACTTTATTAAGTTCATCAAGTGTATTTACAAGCTCTCCTTCAAGGTCAAATTCTCCTACTTCTTCATCATCAGAGGGATCTTGATGGCAAGACCTATCTACCATGTCTTCCTCTTCATCATCATCACTACTAAATCCATCTTGTTGAGGAGTGGTGGCGGCATAACCACTTTCAAATTCTTGAGCCACAAAGAGTTGAGCTCCTTCTTCTTTACTGTTGCAGCTACAAGAAGGTCTATCTTCCTCATCCAGATAAATATGAGATGTATTTCTCATATTTACTTCAAATGTAAGATCTACTGTTGAGGGTTCATTTCCATAGAGCTTCTTCAATCTTTCCCATAAGCTATTTGTTGTTTTACACTTGTCCACTTGTGAAGAGACATCACCGGTGAGTGGACTAAAAATAGCCTTCATGGCTTCTTCATTGCATTGGTTTCTTATTTCTTCTACACATCCAGTAGGAAAACTGACCTTTCAAGTGAGACCATCAACTACTGACATCCACACATCAAACCCTAAAGAGGATAAGAAAACTTCCATTCTACAACTCCAAGTAGAAAAATTTGAACCATCAAATACTAGGGCAGAGATAGAGACTAAACAAACCATTGTGTCCTTAAGCCAAAATCTACCCAAGTTGGAGAACACTCTTCTAACTGGGAACCTACACTCTAATACCAATTGTCAGACACAATGCACCACTGAGAGGGGGAGGGGGTGAATAAGTGGTTCTCAAAACTTTTCCTTTCAGCTCCCCTTTGTGAGCAATAGCGGTTTGTGAATCAAACACAATGCAGACTTATCGGTTAGTAAAGAGACTAACTCAAATACACACACACAAGAAGACATCACATTACACCACCATATACAAGGAAAACCCAAGATGGGAAAAACCTCGGTGAGAAATGTGTTGGAAAATGTACACTCTAATGAGATATTGTAGGTGATTGAAGGTATTGCCATTGATGGCAACCTTACAATCATGTGATACCGGCAGGAAGACACCGACACCAAAAAGGAAGATTACCGACACCCTGGCCGACATCAATTTTGCATTAATGTATTTTATAATTAATTGTAAAATCTTTTGTAAGCCGACATGGCAGATTGTAACATGACTCATATATGTATGAGATCATTGTAGATCACTCTATATATGTTAAGGTATGATGTGAAAGATAGAAGGTAGCAGACCTATTATGTGAATTATTGGATAAGGGTTTATGTATGTAGCAAAGCTTAAACCGGTACTGAATTTGGCATAGCAGATGCTAATCTGAAGCAGTATAAGACATTGGATTAGTATAATCTATTTTTGTAAGTCAGTGTGACTTCTTTTGTAATTGAGTAGTGAGCTCTAGGCACTTGGCCTTCCTACATGTGCAGGCCCCTATTGTAGCAATAATATTCTCTTATCAGCTAGTAAGTGAATATTGTGGGTCACAAATCCCACCAAGTTTTTTCCCACACTGGGTTTCCTCATTAAAACATTGTGTTATGGTGTGTTTTTCATGTTGTGGTTGTTATTCTTATTTGTTGCATTATTTCTAGTTTACTAGTACACAGTTTTAATATGCTTTTCATGTTATAAGTTAAGAAAATGTTACTATTGGTTAGATACTGATTCACCCCCCCCCCCCCCCTCTCACTATCTTTGGGAATCCTAACAATTGGTATCAGAGCCTGGTCCTCCATTTTCAAAAGCCTAACAGCTTGAGGAAGATCTTGTCACCGGTAGATGGAAAACTTGAGAAAGCAATTAGAAATAGCTCTTTCAGACTATGATGCAGAAAAGGTGAAGAATATCAAACTTGAGGATGACCTGAAGGCTGCTCAGGATATCATTCAAGCACTTCAAGAAAATTACACTATAGCAAGGAATAAAAGAAGAGAACTTTGTAAGAAGATGCAGAAAGAGGAAGATGAAAAGGAAACTCTTAATGATTTGGTAAACAAGTTAAGACAAGAAATCAATACAACAAAGAATGAGATGCAAGATATGGCTATGAGATTCTATAAAGAAATTAAAGACAAAAAGAAGAATGAAGAAGACTTGGTTAGAAGACTAAATGATGTTGGAAATGAAAACACAAGACTCGGTCATGAAAATGATATGTTGATGACAGGTCTGATGCATACACAAAATGATAGAACTGAACTCATGAGACAGAAAGGAATCTTGGAGAATGAACTGACTGCTGCAAATCAACACAAGGAGAAATTCAAGAAAAGTTCAGAAGAACTTGTTGACATGCTAAAGAATCAGAAACCTAATGGTGTTACAAATGGCCTTGGCTTTGAAACTTGTGAAAGCTCCGGTACTGCAAACAATCATGATCATAACAAACTGTTAAGACAACCTAATGCTTACAAATTCATGGGAAATGCTTTAACTATAACAAGTATGGTCATAGAGAAAATCAGTGTAGATCTAGAAATTATCAGAACACTAATACACCCACCGGTCAATGTTCTAAATGCAACAAAGATGGCCATAACTCTGAAAATTGTAGAATGAATGTAAGATGTTATGTTTGTGGAAGATTTGGATACTTATCTAATCAATGTAGAACACATACTAGCATAGGATATGGGAAAGCTATTCATAAAAACAATGTGACTTGTTATGCTTGTAACAAAATTGGACATATTGCAAAATTTTGTAGAAGCAAGTCCCCATCGGCAAATAACAAAGGTCCTAGTTTGAAAGGTAAAGAAGAGGTTGAAGAGGTAAAGCAAGAATTCTCAAAACAATGGATCAGAAAGTCAGATCAGAATGTTGAAGGGAATAACCCTCCACCGATAGAATAGAGTATCACTCCACTGGCAGGAGACTCTTCATCTAAATGAAGGAAAATCCTTTGGGGTTTTAGCAACAAAATGAAAAACATGCTATTATTCCCTCGACTGATGGTGAGAAGTTGAAATTACTTCTATACCGGCAGATGAGTTAAGTTGTGACTTAACTGATGAGCATTTAATGTGGTAGCTGGAGAAAATAACATTATAAAGCAAGTGTTTTGGCTCCTTTTTCATTCATCGAGCATTCAAATCTTCAAGACCGTGAAAATTCCTGAGTGAAGACATTCTTAGCGAAGAAGTGAAGTAGTTCATCAAAGCATTCTTCCTAAAGGCAGATTGAGGTATTTATAATCATGGCATCTTCATCCACTCCTGAATTTATTGCACACCCTACTGTTGTTGAGGTTATTAAGTGCCCTAGACCTGTTTTCAAACTAGTTCCTGAAATAGCAAAGAAAAATGATAGCATAGGTGTATTTTCTCAAATTCCTAAGGGAGTAGTATATGCTGAAGACCCTAGGATGTATATACATTGTCATATAGAGGAATTAGGTGATGATGAGATCAAAAATATGTATAGCACTGTGATTTGTGATGAATCTAGAAATATCAAGCCAGAACATAAGATAGTGGAAACCCTAGGTTTTACTGAAATCCTTAGTGTCCCGAATTTTCCCAAGGATATTATAAGGATTGTGCTAATAAGAGTTCATGGTGAATTCTTCTGGTTGGATACAATTCATAAAATAACAGAGGAAGTCATTAAGGCAGTAATAGGGTTACCTTCCACCGGTAGCAGACCTGACAAAACAAAGAGAGTCTCAAATGACATAGTGATGGATTTAATCAGTGCAACGTTCGACAAAAGGTCTCTAAGGGTAAATGATGTAAAGGACATAAATGTCAGATTTATCAGTATGATCTTAGGTTATAAAGCTACACATGCAAATAGGTTGACCTCAGTTTCTAGCCTATGTATCAAAAGTGCATATGACATGGTCAACAACAATGCTAGAATAGATGTATGTGAATGGCTCAAAGATGAATTGATAGACAATCTGGGGAAAATTAAAGGAGATAAGAAAGGAACATTCAGATTTGGAAATTTACTTGTTTGTCTGATGTTGTACATAACTAAACAAGTACCCAGTATTGGTGCAAGAGATTTTGGTTTTGACATTCCAGTAGGAAAACAACTGTTGGATCTACTAAACAATATGGGAGAAAACTAGGAGAAAAAATTAAATGAACACTTTCAAGCATTAAAGTCTTGAATAAAAACCAGAATAAGACTGTCACAAGCTATTGTGGACAAGTATCAGAAAGAAATTTGTTTTGTAATAAAAAAGGATGAAATCTGGATGGAGGCAGTTGTCCCTAGAACTATCTAGGTAACTGAAATGGGCTATGAGACATATGACAATATTATTGAAACTTATGCAAAAGCCCTCCTTGAAGCACCCAAGGAACCTACTGAGAAAGTTTTTGGAAATGCTAAAACAATAGAAAGTGGAATTCAGTCCAGGAAAAGGGTTAAGAAAGTTGAAGAAACCGTAAGGAAAGGAACCTGACAGGCTAAAGCAATTAAAGAATATGTTTTGAAGCAAACTGGTATAAGTGAAAGTGAGTTGGAAACACTTCAACCTGAAACTCATCTTTCACCAGTTGGAACCTCCTCTAAGAGTGATATGCCAGCAATATTTAAAAGGGTAGAAAGGAAAAGAAAACCCTCGCCGGTACCCTCACCTACACCCAAGAGAACTAGACAAAAACAACAAGTAGTTAGGCCTCCGGTAAAGAAAATGACTCCAGTGAAAAAGAAGTTGACTCCTAAGAAGAAAATAAAGGTAAAACAAGATATTGCTCCACTGGATAAACTCTTGAGTGAAATAACTAAAGATGGTAAACTAAAGAACATCAGAAAAATATACAACACACTATCAGCAGATGACAAGGAAAGCATAGAGAACAGTGTAATTTTACACAGGTATTTATAAGAAATTTTTCATGCATATTGTTGATGAAATACCAAATGATCTATATAGGAGATTAGAAGCTAGAAGGTTAGCCATCATTGAGCTAGACAAGAAAATCAAGATTGAAAAATTACTTGCAGTACATCCAATCAACTCAACTGATGAAATAGATAAACTAATCAGTGAAGCAAACCAAACAGTATTCTCCATTGCTCATCGGCATGTAGCACTGATGGCTAGTAGAGTAAATGAAGTCTCTGAGGAAATAGCAGATGCATGGGATATATTCTTTGTGGAAAAAGAAAAATAGGAAGAATTACTCAGACCAAAGACTATTAAAGTATATCAAAAGGATAGGGATAAGGGGAAAGGTAAGGTAGGTGGTCCTCCAAGCCTCAAAATAACTGATAATGTACCCCCACCTCCTTTAGATACTCCACTGGTAGATACTACTGACAGTCAACCGGGTACTGAGAGTATGGAGACTCCATTAGAGGATACAAATCTTGAGTTTGAAATTTTGTACATTGTAAATATTGATACTCAAGAAGTAAATGTTGTGGTTGACAGAGAAACCACTGAGGATAAGAAGACTGATGTGACTACTAAGTCACTGGCTGCAGAAGTTGAGATAAGAATAGAAAAACCTACATAGACAAAGCAACCGGCAGAGGATACCACTAAGAAACTAGTAGATACAACTGAAAAACCATCAGAAGAACTGGCAAAGGAAAGTATAGAGGTACAAACTGAGACTACATCTGAGAAACCTGCAATTGAAAGCTTAGAGAAACCTTTGTTTGTAGAAATGCAAACACAGAGTGACCTACCAGAGGTTGAATCAAGTAAGGTGATTACCACAACCAGTAGCATGGCTATTATGAAGGTAGTTGGACAAACATCTGGTACTTCTATGGTAGAAATTAGACTGACAAATTTAACAAAGGTCTTATTGGACTCAATAAAGAAGATCACAGAGTGCAATTCACAAGCCTATAAGGCTATTGATGACACAATTCACATTCTTAAACTAATAGACCCAAAGTGTATTGTAGATAACAAAGATTCTTTAGGTCAACTAGACACATTGTCTAAGTTCATCACCGGCAACATATTGACTGTTGATTAAATAAATGAGGATACATTTAAGGAAAGAATGATTAAAGAGAAAGAGAAATTCTTTGAGGAAATTGTGAAGAAGAACAAAGAGAAAATGGATACCCTATTACCATAACTTGGAGAGATAATTTTTGACTTGAAGAAACTGTATAGAGACACTTGTAAAATAAACATTATAACAGAGGATCTAGACAAGGAAATTAGCAAAGCATAAGATAAGATTAACAATATTGCTGACAATCTGATAAGTACATTAGATTCATTTTTGGAGATAGAGAAGAAGATTGCAGAGCAAGAAGACAAAATCAAGCAGTTTGATAAGGACAAAGAGAGAATAAAGGATAAAGCAAAGGACTTGAAATGTAGACTTGGTCCCAAACTAGACTACCTCATTTCTTTGAGAAAAGAAATTTCTGAGGCTCTGGTTCCCAGACTGAAGACACTGGAAGAGAAAATGCACATACTCACCGGTATAGTGTAGAGAACTCAAGAGGCAATAAAAGACAGCAAAACATTCAGTAGTGGTTTAAACTTGATTTTGATAGATATTTTTCAGATTGTAACCCACCGGTTACAAGAATCCAGGCAGGACTCCACTGACAGTGAATGACAACCTTTGTCATTGATGTCAAAAGGGGAGTAGTGCGATGAGAAAATTGGTCAGAAGGAAGTAGAGATTATCTGCTTAGGGGGAGCACACATTTTTGGACTTCAATTTTTGGATACATTCTTGAATTTTTCTCATGAGTGTTGCCATCAATGCCAAAGGGGGAGATTGTTGGAAAATTCACACTCCAATGAGATATTGTTGGTGATTGAAGGTATTGTCATTGATGGAAACCTTACAATCATGTGATATCGGCAGGAAGGCATCGGCACCAACATCGACAGACTTTACACTGGCATACAAGACACCAGCACCGAAAATGAAGATTACCGACACCCTGGCTAACAACAATTTTGTGTTAATGTATTTTGTAATTAATTGTAAAATATTTTGTAAGCTGACATGGTAGATTGTAACATGAATCATATATGTATGAGATCATTGTACATCACTTTATATATGTTAAGGTATGATGTGAAAGATAGAAGGTAGCAGACCTATTATGTGAATTATTGGATAAGGGTTTATGTATGTAGCAGAGCTTAAACCGGTATTGAATTTGGCATAGAAGATGCTAATCTCAAGTAGTACAAGACATTGGATTAGTATAATCCATTTTTGTAAGTCAGTGTGACTTCTTTTATAATTGAGTAGTGAGCTCTAGGCACTTGGCCTTCCTGCATGTGCATGCCCCTATTGTAGCAGTAATATTCTTTTATTGGCCAGTAAGTGAATATTGTGGGTTACAAATCCCACCAAGGTTTTTCCTACACCCGGTTTCCTTGTTAAAACATTTTGTTATGGTGTGTTTTTCATGTTGTGGTTGTTATTCTTATTTTTTGCATTATTTCTGGTTTACTGGTACACAGTTTTAATATGCTTTTCATGTTAGAAGTTTAGAAAATATTACTACCGATCAGATACTGATTCACCCCCCCTCTCAGTATCTTTGGGAATCCTAACACAATGTTGTTGGAGTCTACTGCTCTAGTCCAACCTCATAGTGAAACACAGTTACAAAGCTTAGGGCACCAACCCAAGGAGCACCAACCCTTGACTTTAGGGCACCAACCCAAGGAGATACAACCCCTATAAGATTTATGGGCTACAACCTAAAGGAGGACCAACCCCTGCACCGAGCTACAACTCAGTGTTCACAATGCAAAGTTCAAATACATAAGTTGTTATCATGTTACAAGTGAATCTTGCAACATTATCAAATATCTTACTTTGTCAGTGAAGTACCTTCTCTCCTTTACCGACTCACTCTTTTTCCTACTCTGCACCTGCTGCTTCTCTGTTGGATCTATAACTCACTCTCTGCACATCACCAGTATCACAATCTGTCGATATAATAACTACCAGTTCTTCTCTCCAACCAGTTTAAGGCTTCAACTAGGTTCACTCTCACTCTCTTCTTAGATGCTCATTAAGCACTCAACTGATCTTGTTTTTACATATAGAAGTCTACCACTTCACAACAACACAATATTCTCCCTATGCAGTAGCCACAAAGAATCTCTTAGGCCTTTTTACTTATAGCCCAAATTTCCCACCAAACAGCAATTCAAAATCTAGGTGGTTAGGGTTTCCTCACCATACTCAAGGCAAACCAAATCCAATCAGATCTTGCATGATATAATCTTTCTGACATCTGAATGCACATCTCCACCATAGTCACATCTCCTCGATCATGCCTTTCATTCTTGGCAATTTTCTCTTTATCCTCATAGCTAATCCTTCAGTCAATCACAAAAGATCTGTTGGGTTGTTTCCTTCATCGCCTCGATCTTCTCAATTTCTCTTAGCTGGCTCATAGTTGTCTTCCAGACCTCGAGCGTCAAACCCCTGCAATCGCTTTGCAACATGTCACGTGATTTGGGTGACTTTTCATTAAATCTTACCTACCCTACAACAACCCTATCATTGTACATTCTATCTTTATCCAACTGTGGGTTTGCCATGTTGACTCCATGTAGACTATCTACCACCTTGGCACTTCAAGTCAGTCTAAGTAGGATCACTGACCAACCACCCTGTTGGTTCCTTACTTTGATCGGTTTGCTAACACTTCCGGTCTCAACCATTTTACCGGTTACCTTGTCATATATGCGCTCATCTTGAATAGTTAACAGAACTCTCAAACTGGTCTCCAGACTTGTAAGTCCAAGATATTTTCTGCTACTTCACCTTGCTTATACGTTGATGGACTCATATAATGGTTACCACTCTTGGAGACACCATGTCATCAATCTTCCCAAGGCTCCATCTTCAATCGAATCTTTCTACTTCTTACTGTACCACTCTAATTGATGTTGTTCCTTCCTCTACTAGTTTTTCATGGTGACACACACACACTTCACACTTCCTCTATACTGGCATCTCCACATACCTCTTCTTCCGGTCTAGTGCATAATCCTGATCTCATGCACTTAGGGTATTCCTTCAATTCACTGGTGGATTCAGTGTAATCATTCAAGTGTTTTCCTTTACCTCTTCACTTTTATCTCTCCAAACTATGATGCACTCAATGCATAATAGGAGATAAGCTCTACTAGCTAGATGAGGTAACACCTTGTCTTCTGCATCCTGCAAATCTCTTCATGTGATCTGATGTGAGCACATTTATTGTCAGTCAATGCTTCACATGATGACTCCTTCTTCACCCAGTGGGAGTCCTTCTATTCTACAACCTTACAATGTACCGGTTCATTCTACTCTTTTAGTGTTGAAGTGATTCAGATAACATTCTGCCTCTTCATCACAAGCAACCGCTCAAAAGACTTCTCCATCTCATCACACAATTCAGGCTCTAACTTGTGTACTAATGACTTCTGTGAGCATCTTATTTACCTTTACCGGTGTTTAGCAACACAAGATGACATCCAAGATATCACATACTATACTCCTTCATATCAGTGTTGCACATATATCTCATCTACCGGTGGTCATCCCATACCATTTGACATCAATGACAACACAATGCCAACATTATATTGATTGTTTGGAAATGTGCTTTCATCCTCTTCTCTTTATTTTGGTATAAGATTCAAGTACTTAGGAGTTTATTAATATTAAATTGAAGGAATGAGTAATGAATGATGAATGTGACTTTGCACACATTAAAAGATAAGCTTGGATGGAGTAATTTTTAATTGAAGATTAAGATTTAAGAACTGTATCCATGATCTCTATTTTAAAAAGAAGAAATGGTTAAATAGAATATCTTTTCATAAAGATGCAGGAAGTTCTTACAAATAACAGTTTAAAAAGCCATGTTATAATATATGTATTAAATAAAGTAAGTTTGTCTCATTACATATGTAGGAAATAATACCATTGTGTCATTATTTGGTTTGGTAAGATGAAAGTCTTAGCCTTGAGTAGGAGTTATGTGGTTTTGAAGAAATGTTTTTCTTGATCAAATGGATAGATTAAGAAAGGTTGCTATTTCCTTACCTTATTTTCATTCTAGTGAGATGAGATGATAATAAATTGTATGAAGTTGTATTATGATTCTAAATGATGATTTCCCTTTAAATGCTGAAAACACATAGTCTATGAATGATTATAACTAAACCATGATAGGAAATGAGCATGAATATAATAATGTGTGTATTTATTTGAATTTTTCTGACATCGAATGAAAAAGGAAATTGAGTTTCTACAAGTAGGGTTGTGATATCCTTTATATAGATGGTTAACAATATATTAGGAGATTACTACTGATAAGACATGTGGATGTGATTGGAAACTAATATTAATTTTTTTCTTAAGTAATGAGTCTTATTTGCTTGTCTAAAATATGATTGATGAAATTGCTTAATTAATTTATGAAGAACATTTTAATCATCTGAATGCTATTAGTTGTGCATTGAGAGAAATGATGTATGCTATAGTATATCATCGAGTGATTAATTGAAGTTATAACATCTGTTTCTATAATAACTTGGTAAATATGGACATGGCATGGATATGATATCCTGAACATTAGTTATGGTATGAGTGTATTCCTTATGCATGTATGAGTGTATTAGTCACTTTATCTCTTCCTAGCATATGTCATCCTCTATAAAGGATATTTGTCTATACTTTTGTAAAGATTCCATTGCATTAAAGATGATTAAGGGAATATGGATATATGGATAAAATAAAGGTCTTAAATGTATGGTGTGCACTCTCTAACACATTAAAGGCATTGTACCCTTGGGTGTTGTGCAGTGGTTTCTCCCTTTGGTGTGATTGATAGTGGTCACCTCGTGATGCAGATTGAATGAGTTGTCTATTTTGTCTTGAGTTAATTTGAGATTTGTGTGAAGTTTTTTTGAATTAATTTGATTTGGGATTCTTCAGTCTTGGACTGACCACTGATTTCTTCTTTCTTTTATTTTTCTCTTGTGGTGGCACTTGTCATACTTTATTCTTGATTGATTTCATCAGTAAATTTTCTTCTCTTTGTGATTTAATGATTGGATTTGAGGATATTCCTTTTGACTTTATTTTTGATATCTATGGTGGTCATTCTGAATGTTGAAGTATTGTGGGCCCTTGTCATGAGTCAAGTGTTGTCTCTATCATGTTCATTTCAAACCTTTGATAGTGTGTTTAAGGGAGGACACTACAAATAAGTGCACTAGACTAGGCAAATGATTAGATAATGTTGATATTAGTTGAGTAAATGAAATATGTTTTAGACTAAGGAAAAAATAGGTTTTTAAGGGGCCCCAAAACCTTTTACAAAATGATTCTAAGAGGTATAGAATTAGATAAAACATCCAAAACAAAATAGGCTACAAGGATAAGCATAAGAAACAATAGCCAAAGAGACAACAAAAGTGCAACTGGGCACAAAAAGACAACAAAAAGACCAAACCCAGACTCAAATAGATCCAACAACCAAAAAATCCACTGCTGCAAAAAGAATCTAAAGCACTGGAATCAAAAAGTACAGAGATAGGGATACCATGCAACACACCTATGGTCTCAATCATGGTACTCTGATGCTCAGCCTGGCGGTCATCCACCACTGCAAATACTCTATGGGATCTACCTACATCCCCCACTGTCAGCTCTGATGCGAGTAGCCTCTGGCTACCCATTTAGTGAGGATGTTGAGGGCACTAAGTGACCTTGTGGCCATACTGACCACAAGTGAAGCAAGCTCCTCTAACCAGTCCTCTACTCCCAAATGGTCCACTAGACTATTGAAAGCTCTCCCCACTGATCCGGTCATTAACACCCCTCAATAAGTGTTGCACAAGAATAGCCTCATTGTTGTCGATCCTGACATACTGTTTGAGCTCATATAACTTGTGCTCAAACTAGTCCACTAACAACCCAAACTGGCACAGAGCATAGAACTCATTTGCTCGTGACTGCCTCCACTGGGGTGAGAGAAATTATGCCCTGAACCTCTTCAAGAAGATCTCCCAAGATGTGGTGTTCATGCTCACACCGATCCTCTCCTCCTCTAATCTCCACCAGATAGATGTGAATCTCTTGAGATGCATGATCGCACATCTTGGCTTGGTGTTGCTACTATAAGGATACATAGAAAAACACCAATCCAAACTGATAAGCCAAGTCTCTGCCTCAAGACCGATACCTTTACCATCAAAGAAGGGAGGATTGGACCTCATCAAGTAACTCATGTGCCCTATGATAGTTGGATCCTGGTCCACTGGGACCTCTCTCCTTCTATGAGATCTCTCTCTATCTCTAGAATCTACTGAAGTGATTCCTCTACCTAGCCATGGATGGGCTAATCCACCTCAGGTCTGGGGCCTAGTCTAGCTAGCACCTCCTGAAACATCTAACGCAGCTCTTCCCTTTCGGGAACCTTCTCTACTGAATGTGGTTCCTCCTGATGAACCGACTAATATCTATCCACACTCGCATGAGTGGGTGGAGGCAAAGGACTATGGTGGTTGAAACCTTGACCCCTTCCTCCTCTGCCTCTGGTGCGGCCACCAACTCAACCACCTCCCTTGGCTTTCGTAGCCATGACCTAACACTGCACAAGAGAAAAAGGTTTAGATCACAAGTAAGGAAAGACACAAGGAAATCACACCACAAGACCTACACAAATGGTCAAGGCAAATGGGCTCACTACAAACTGAGAGTAACCAGTGTTTGAAACATGGGCTTTGATACCAAATGTAATGCCCTGCCAGTAACCCTGGAGGAAAACTCACAACAAGGGTGAAAAAAATGATTTAAAAAAAAGTATAAACATCATAAGTGCATTTACACAACATGCACGATAACACAAGCGGAAGACTCACACCAGAATTCTTTAAGGGTTACCAACGAAGAATTAAAACCACAAGTTAAATTCCACAATAACCATTAATCCAGATATTCATCATTAACTCAATGATCACAAGGAGCCATAAGCAATAACAGATACATCATTCAAAGATTGAAAGGATACAATATAGTTCCACTTCAATAAGCATTTACACATATCATAAGGAAACTGATAAAAACATCCCAACATAGGATTACGCTCTTCCAATACATAGCTTCTCAATATACATATAAAGTTACATCTCAACCAAATACAAGGTTACAAAAGATCAATATTACAATGACCACATAGGTCTCCAAATAACAATAATCTCCAGCATGAGATAAGCATGAGCCACGAACCATAGGAACACTTGTGAAGCCAATCCTCACATGAAGGTACAAATCCGAACATCTGATGGGAAGTGGCACTACCACCCGACTATGTAATTCCCAAAATGGAATCACCCCACCATACTAGGAGATAGCTGAGGACCCTCAAACAAGCATAAGCATGACATGGTCGATAAAACAATATGACTCCATGACAACATAATATGGCTCCACAAAATCCAGGTGACTCAACATCACAAATACACAAGTGAACTTAAACAGAGAGTGTCATCGCATAGCTTGATGGTTACCTTAGTAGGCTCTCCTAGGTCCCGACTCTCTGTCTTGGTAACCTCTCTCGAACCTCCGGCTCCAACAAAGTCTCATGCGGACCCTACCAGCCTTTCATGAAGATAAGGTGGTCAGTTTTCCATTCTAGGCCTTCTCACAACATTATGAGCCTCAGTACAAGCACTCACCTATGCGTGAGGTAAAATTATCTTTATTAATGTTTGAGTACTACCCACCTAATCAATTAAGTAGATTATCACTTATTATCTAACTTTCGAGGGGTAACCTGCCAACCACTCTGGGCATAGCCCTTGCTCGAAAGCCACTCTCTCAAAGGACACTGAACGGACATGGTCACTCCCCGAGGACCCTATGGCGAAGTAGATAACCATGACACCACTTTCAAAAACAAATGGTCAAACAAGACATACTGACTCTTGGCTAATCATAAGGCAAGGACACTACATGGTTAAGACAATGAAGCCAACATATATCACTTGTTCAAAGGTACCAAATACATCACCACAAGATGATTGAACCACAGACCAAAAATAACACAATATACACTTGCAAGGACAACTAATTCACTAACTCCACACTCTAACAATCTTTGAGAATATCAACATCATTTATTGAAAATTAAATAAAACACTCTTTTACCATTCACATCCATTCAATTTTCAGTCAATAATCCATCAAGGATAAAATTCACGTCAAATACCTTCATGGAGATGTTCGGATTGGTACCTTCATGCGAGGATTGGCTTCATAGGTGATACTATGGTTCGTGGCTCATGCTTCATCTCATGTTTGGAGATTATTGTTATTTTGAGACCTATGTGGTCATTGTATCATGAACTTTTGTAACCTTGTATCTAGTTAAGATGTATCTTTATATGTATATTGAGAAGCCATGTATTGGAAGAGAAATGTAATCCTCTGTTTGGGATGTATTTATCAGTTTCCTTTCTGATATGTGTAAATGCTTATTGAAGTGGAATTATATTGTATCCTTTCAATCTTTCAATGGTGTATCTGTTATTTCTTATGGCTTCTTGTGATCATTGAGTTAATGATGGATTATTGGATTAATTGTATATGTGGAATTTATCTTATGGTTTTAATTCTTCATTGGTAACCCTTAAGAAATTCTGGTGTAAGTCTTCCGCTTGTGTTATCCTTCATGTTGTGTAAATGCACTTATGATGTTTATACTTTAAAAAAAAAAAAATTCACCACTTGTTGTGGGTTTTCCTTCGAGGTTCCTGGCAGGGCATTACATTTGGTATCAAAGCCCATGTTTCAAACACTGGGTACTCTAGGTTTGTAGTGAACCCATTTGCCTTAACCTTTTGTTTAGGTCTTGTGGTGTGACTTCCTTGCTTCTTTCCTTGCCTTTGATCTGAACCCTTTTTCTCTTGTGCAGTGTTAGGTCATGGCTAGGAAAGCCAAGGGAGGTGGTCATGTTGGTGGCCGCACCAAAGGCAGAGGAGGAGGAAGGGGTCGAGGTTCTGACTGCCATAGTCATTCGCCCCCACCCACTCATGTGAGTGTGGGTCAAGATCACTTGGTTCATCAGGAGGAACCACATTCAAGAGAGAAGATTCCCGAAAGGGAAGAGTTGCGTCAGATGTTTCAAGAGGTGCTAACTAGACTAGACCCCAGACTCAAGGTGGATCAACCCATCCATGGCTAGGTAGAGGAGTCGCTTCAGTAGATTCCAAAGAGAGAGAGATCTCCTAGAAGGAGAGAGGTTCCTATGGACCAGGATACAGCTATCATAGGGCACATGAGGGACTTGATGAGGTCCAACCCTCCCTTCTTTGATGGTAAAGGTAAACCTGGCTTATTAGTTTAGATCGGTGTTTTTCCATGTATACTTATAGTAGCAACACCAAGGCGAGATGCGTGATCATGCATCTCAAGAGCTTTGCATCTATCTAGTGGAGATTAGAGGAGAGGATCGGTGTGAGCATTAATACCGCATTATGGGAGATCTTTTTGGAGAGGTTCAGAGCATGATTTCTTTCACCCCAGTGGAGGCAGTTGTGAGCGGATGATTTCTATGCTCTATGCTAGTTTGGGTTGTCAGTGGATCGGTTTGAGCATAGGTTCTATAAGCTCAAATAGTATGTTGGGATTAACAATGATGAGGCTATGCTTGTGCAACACTTCTTGAGGGGTCTTAATGACTGCATCAATGGAGGAGTGAAGGTTTTTGAGCCTGCTTCAGTAGAGGTAGCTGTAGCAAAAGCCAGGGTGGTAGAGTAGAACCTCAGCCAGGCTCATGGTGGCCAGTCTAGAGTTCAGTTGGGGAGTGATCCTTTTAGTGGGTCTAGAGGAAGAGGGAATCAGTCCTAGACTGCTGCACCTTTTAGGGTTCTCAAGAACCCGCTAAGGGTGGTCAGCATCAGCAAAAGCCGTCGAGACCAAAGTAGTCTTAGGGCTAGCCGGGTGGCAACTCTTAGTTTCAGAAGATCAAGAACTGGTAGAGGGTTAGGCAAACCTTTCTAGGGAAGTCCTCTCAGGGTGCATCTTAGGTCCCTAGTGGGGAGAGCTTTCAACAGCCTAGTGGACCATCTAGGAGTAGAGGACCAATTAGAGGAGCTTTCTTCAGTTGTGGTTAGTATGGCCACAAGGTTGCTTAGTGCCCTCAACATCCTCACCAGATGGGTAGATAGAGGCCAGCCGCATCAGAGCCAATAGTAGGGGATGTAGGTAGATCCCATAGAGTATTTGCAGCAGTGGATGATCATCGGGCTGAGCATTAGAGTACCATGATTGAGACCATAGGTGTGTTGTGTGGTATCCCTATCTCTTTACTTTTTGATTACGGTGCTTTAGATTCTTTTATTTCTTCATCCATTATGGAGTGATGTGGGCTCGTGTCTGCTAAGCAAGAAAATAGGTGGCAAGTAGAGTTGGCTACCGGTGTGTGAGTGTTTGTAGATGCCTTCATTCCCAGTTGTGAGTTGGACCTAGGACCCTTGGTGACTTTTGTTGACCTTCAATTCATTTCTTTGGGGTCCTATGAAGTTGTGTTGGGGATGGATTGGTTATCATCTCATAGCGCTCGTGTAGACTATCGTCTGAAGATAGTAGAGTGTTTAGATGACCATGGTAGGAAAGTGGGGATCGTTGGAGTTCAGTGATCTATATCCTTATGTATGATTTCCTCTATGCAACTTTTTGCAATTGTTTTTAAGGATATGGATGAGGGAGAGTCGATAAATCGCTCTTGATGGTCACCCTATTCTTCGAGAGTATGGTGATGTGTTTCCTTTGGATATTCCTGGTATGCCTCCAAAGAGAGACATAGACTTTCACATTGATTTGGTACCTGGTGTGGAACCTACTTCAAGAGAACCATATCGGATGACTACTCAGGAGTTGAGTGAGTTGAAGTTGTAGGTTGAGGAGTTGTTAGCCAAGGGGTTCATTCATCCTAGTGTTTCTCCTTCGGGTGCACTGGTTATCTTTGTTAAGAAGAAGGATGGTTCTCTTTGATTATGCATTGATTATTGACAGTTGAACAAGGTAACCATCTGGAACCGATATCCATTGCCCCGAATTGATGATCCTTTTGATCAGGTGAAGGGAGCCAAGGCATTCTCTAAGATTGACCTAAAATCTAGGTATCATCAGTTGCACATTTATGATGCATACATTCATAAGATGATGTTTCATACTTTTTATGGTCACTATGAGCTCACAGTGGTGCCATTTGGGTTGAGGAATGCGCCTTCAGTGTTCATGAGTCTTGTGAATGGGGTTTTTTGCACCTACCTTGACCACTTTGTCCTTGTGTTCTTGGATGACATATTGATCTATTCCTGATCTATGGAAGAGCATGAGGGTCACTTGTGTCAGCTATTGCAATGCTTGAGGGAGAATCAACTTTCTACAAATTTGGTGAAGTGTGATTTCTTTCAGTCAGAGGTGTGCTATCTTGGTCATATAGTTTCGGGAGAAGGTGTATCTGTGGATCCTTCTAAGATCCAAGACATTGTTCATTGGCCAGCACCAACCAATGTTTCTGAGGTCCAAAGTTTCATGGGTTTGGCTAGATATTACCATCACTTTTTTTAGAGCTTTTCTTAGATAGGCCATCCGATTACTTCTCTTCAGAAGAAAGGGAAGAAGTTTGTTTGGTCAGAGTAGTGTGAATTAGCTTTTTGTACCTTGAAGGAACTCCTTGTTAGTGCTCTAATTTTGGTAGTTCCTAACCCATTCAGAGATTTCATTGTATGCACAGATGCCTCTTTGGAAGGTATAGGTGCAGTGCTTATGCAGGATGGACGTGTGGTTGCCTATGAGTCTCCCAAACTCAAGGATCACAAGTTGAACTATCCAGTTCATGACTTGGAGTAGGCAACTGTATTGCATGCATTGGTTCATTGGAGACATTTCCTATTGGGGCATCAGTTTGAGTTGTATAGCGATCACCGCAGTTTGCAGTACATTTTTACGCAGCTGAACTTGAATGCTCAACAACAAAGATGGATGGAATTCCTTTGTGAGTATGATTTTGAGGTTCATTAAATCTAGGGGAAAGAGAATGTAGTGGTAGATTCTTTGAGCTGTAGGTGGCATGAGGTTGCAGCATTGTCCCTTGGTGTGGACTTGAGTGAGAGAATTCTTGGAGTTCTTCCTCAGGACTCTTGGTATCAAGATGGTAGAGCCATGGTGGAGTCTGGAAGACCATTGGAGGGTAGATATTCTAGATATACTCTTGAGACAGATGGTCTTCTTTGACATCTCAGATGGATCTATGTACCTCCTATGGAGGGTCTTCGCATTTTGATCATGATTGAGGCCCACCATGCACCTTATTCGGCACACCCTAGTGTCAAGAAGATGCACACAGATCTTAGAAACATATATCATTGGACTGGTATGAAACTTGACATTGCTGATTTTGTGTCCAAGTGCTTAGAATGTTAGCGGGTGAAGGTGGAGCATCAACACCTTGCAAAGCTTTTACAACCGAATTGGATACCGGATTGGAAATGGGATATCATTTCCATGGATTTCATAGTAGGGTTGCCTATTTATTTGTGGCATCATGATGCCATCGTGGTCATTATTGATAGATTGACCAAAGTTCCTCATTTTGTTCCTATTCGATCTTCTTATACAATAGCAGTGGTGGCACGAGTCTTCTTGGAAGATGTGGTGAGATTGCATGAGATCCCAAGGTGGATCATTTTTGATAGAGACCCTATCTTTACTTTAGCCTTGTGGACCTCACTTTAGCATGCTTTGGGGACCCAGTTGAACTTCAGTTCAGCTTATCACCCAGAGATCGAAGGTCAGACTAAGCATGTGAATCAGGTCTTGGAGGACATGCTTCGCGTGTATGTTATGGATCAACAGTTGCACTAGGAGGAATATCTTTGCCTTGTGGATTTTGCTTATAACAATGGATATCACAACTCTATTGTCATGTCTCCCTTCTAGGCTTTGTATTGTCATCCTTGCCATACTCCTTTGAGTTGGGATCGGTTGGAGGATAGGGTGTGTTTAGGCCCAGATTTTCTTTGTGAGATGGAGCAATAGGTTGAGCAGATTCATGGGCATTCGGTTGCTGCTTAGGATAGGAAGAAGAAGTATGCTGATGCTCATAGAGTTTATCACCAGTTTTTAGTTGGCGATCGTGTGTTCTTGAGAGTGCATCCGTGAAAGAGTCTGATCCATTATAGAAAGGGTTCTAAGTTGGTGCCTCGCTTTGTAGGCCCTTTTGAGATCATTGAGAGGATAGGACCTATTTCCTACCGTCTTTCCTTTCCACCGAGTCTATCACACATCCATGATGTCTTTCATGTTTCTATTCTTCATCCTTATCATCCTGATGTGACCCATGTTCTTGATTGGAACGCTTTGCAGGTTGAGGATAGATAGCTTTCCATGGAGCCTGTGCGCATCCTTCAACATCAAGATTTGACCCTTAGGGGTCGTACCATTAAGAATGTAAGGGTCCTATGGGACCCTAGTGATGAGTGCTCAATGACTTGGGAAGATGTGGCAAAGATGAGAGAGCTTTTTTCTTATCTATTTTAGGCTTCTAGGAGTAAGCCTAGGCTTGGGGGGGGAGGATTTAGTACCCCTCCTCAATCAGCCTCTTTTGTATATTTTGATTTACTTCTCTGACTATTCAGTGGAACATTTTTGTATATTGATTCAGATGTTATGCGATGTTATTTCATGCTTTATCTAGATTTGTGGTGTATGATTTTATGCAGTATCTCAGTGCTTATGATTAATGTTATTTTATAGATCATTATCATGGACTGACACTTTTACCTTATATATGTGATGCGTTATTATTTTCTTGCGTGTTTGCATGTGTATGGGATGCGAGGGGATGATTTTCCTTCACTCACTCCAGTGAGACAGGGAATGTCATGATTCTCCTTCATTGGTGTGCATGCCATGTCTGTATATATATATATATATATATATACATATATATACATATATATATATATACATATATATATATATGTATTTATATATATGTATACATATATATATATATGTATATATATATATATGCATGTATGGATTCTTTTGGTGCAAGACATTATAGGTACTAGTACCGGGTAGGTATGAGGTATTGACTCCACCTGGTTTCACAGGTCTAAGCATGCCTTATATATCTAATGGGAGTGGAGGAGATAGTTGTTGTACCCTAGTTTGACCTGTAGTTACACTCATGTGAGTGTTGTCGATCAGTTGTCTTTCCCGTTTGGCTGTTATGTGAGTCATGGTGCCTTGGTTTGGTCATTTGAGAGTCATCATTTGATCATTCTTGGTTTTGCGTGTTTCCATTTATTTAAATGGTTATTTAATTAAATGGATGATGTTATCTTATGCTAGTGTAATTAGTTGATTATTATGCTCTGTGATTATTGATTTAATTAAATTAATGATTTGCTAGATTAAATGGTTAAATGGATTATTTATTTTGTAAGGTGCATTGATATATTTTGGGAGGAAATAAATAATTGCCTAGCCATTCAAATGTTAAATGATTATGTTGAAAGAAAGTTTTTTTTTTTGGAAATAGAAGTTAATAAAAGCTTTCCTTTTTACTCTTCCATTTGACTTTTTCATTTTAATTATTGGAAAAGAATTATTTTGAAAAAGAAGTAAATCTGATTGCTTTTTAGTTTTAAAATATTTAAATCTGATTGGATTGAATAACTTTCAACCTAGAAAGTTTAGGTTAAAAATTATTTCCCATATATGCCTAGAAATTCACAGGAAGAGTAGGCACAATTTCTGGAGAGAAATTTGGAAAACTAATCTGGAAGGGGGATCTGGAATTCGAATTGGTTTGTAGGGATTGGGATTCTTCCTTCATTCTGGTTGCTAGTTTGCTTCAAGGTTGGATAATCCCTTCTTGCTTTCAATTTAAATTTGAAATTTTTAGTTTACTTCTTATGTGTGGAAATTATGCAAATCTTTATGTATATGCTTGTGGAATGATTGGAATGGAAGAAAGAGTGTTTATTATTGTTGGTTTTGTGAAATCTATATCATACGTTTGCATTTAGGAAAGAAATGGTTCATTTCTCTATCTGTTGTGTGTTTGTTCTTGAAAATCAATTTCTAGTTATACCTCTTCTACTTGGAAAGAATGAACTAGATTTAGCTTGTTGTGTGCTTTCTAGTATCTTGTTGCCCAAGATTTCAGGTTTTTGTGGGGTTTTATTTCACCATTTTCCTTATTGGTAAATATCCATTTGAAAATTGGATTTGGCACTATGTATGTGTGTGCCCGTGAAATATTCTGAAAATGAATCATTTTCATGTTTAAACGATTGGGTGGAGTGTTGATTCTAATGCATTGGAGGCATGTATTTTATTTGTTTTGTTGACCTTCCCTCACCCCATGGTGGGCTAGTCACACCACGCGGGTCGGTAGTCTCTACTTCACACAGGTAGTAGTACTACCAGTCAGCAGTACTGCTACGCAGTAGAAGTACTACTGGTCGGTAGCTACTGCTACTGATGGTAGTAGCACTACCGGTCGGTAGGACTGCTATCGGATGGTAGTGCCTGCTACCAGTTGATAGCAGTGCTACCTTTCGGTAGTGCCTTCTACCGGTCGACAACAGTACTACTAGCAGGTAGTGCCTATGGCCCCAGCAGTGGCACTACTGCGGGCTAGTTTTGACCCCTGTGTAACCATGTACCCTCACTGGTTCAAATCGGTTAGTGCAATGAAGTCAATTTTTATAAATGAAATATATATATATTTTTTAATGGATTTTGTGTTGAATGAAAATGGTGATTTTCATGTGAATTTTATTATGTGGAATAAATTTATCAATGGAAATCAAGGCATGAATTAGAGATTCAAATTGGTTATTTGGATATATTCTGGAAATGAATGAAATGCCTATTGGGAATTCATGTTTTTTATTTAGTTGAGTATTTGACATGAATTTTATCCTTGATGGATTATTGACTGAAAATTGAATGGATGTGAATGGTAAAAGTGTTTTATTTAATTTTCAACCAATGATGTTTTGATTAAGTAAAAGCAGGTATTTGAAAGGTACCTGAACCTTTTATAGGCTAGGAAAACATAACTACTAAAAAAAGTGCCTGATCACTTCAAAAAGACAAAATGAACCCACTAGAAGGGAACAACTTAACACATCATTACATTTAAAACTCGGAATAGATAGCAAAAGGAAAGCACAAAGACAACAAAGAGACAAAACCAAGGACAACAACTGAAACTAAATACTATTCAGAATTTCCTCAGTGTGAACAACCATTTGTTTCATGTTGTTCACTGAGGTCTTCATATCCTCCAGCTCACGACCTTCGATGTCATCCTTATTCTTTGTGTTAGCTTTGGTCCTCCTTTCATGACCCTTCTTGTTCACTTGCTCTTTATCACCATCCTTCTCTGCATTATTCTCAAACCTGTTGATAAAGATGTTCATGTTGTCCACCGAAGATTTGAGGATTTGGAAATTTTGATCAACAATCTTCTTGATGTTGTGCTCCAGCCTGTCAATTCTACTGCCAAAATCTTTCATTTTGTTTTCCATTTCCTTTCTATCTCCCATCTTGTTGACCTTTTTTTTTGTTGCTAAGATTTTTCCAACCATACATTCAATAGCTTCCGCATTATACATAATGACCACTAACTCTTAAACATGCTCCGCCAAGGGCTTATCACCAACTGTAATTCTTGCAATGGCCTGTGTATCAGTTTTCAAACTGTTAATATCCTTCACCATAGTAGCAGTGGTCTCACAGAAGGCCTTAATAGTATCTTTGTCACCACTGTCACTTTGACCCCCTTTTTCCTCCTTATGCAGACTAGTGGTATTCACGGTCTCCAAATTGTCCTTAATCGAGTTACCCTCCCCTTCTTTGTCCTGACTATCAATCCTCTTATTTTCTTCATCCTCCTCCTTAGATTCAACTAGAACATAATTCAAATCAGAATTGCTACCCTTTTTAGTGTTCTTTTTCTGAGCCTTCTTTCCAGTGGCTTTCCCTTTCCTCTTTTTAACAGGTTTTTCCTCAAGGGATTCAGTTTCAGAATCTGACATTTTAGATTCCACAATAATCCTCCTCTTCTTGGCCCTAGTCCTCCCTTTTTTGCTAGTTTCTTCCGACTCTCCCCCGGTCTCCAAGTCAAAGTTGAAACCACTATCCTTACTTTCTATAGTCTCATCTCTAGCATTTTTGCCTTTAATAGGCTTTTCAATGCACTTCCTCTTTAGCATTTTATAAACCTAGACCATAAGCCCCTGGTGGAGGGCATGATAACCTTTAGGGTCCTTCTAGATCTCCTTTATAGTATGATCCATTGAACAGGCAAGGTAATAGGGAAGGCTAACCCTTTCTCCATGACAGAAATGGTTGAGAAGGATGAAGTGATGCCCATATGCCCTGGTAAACCTACCATCTAAGGTAATGTATTCAATAGAAGTAAATAAAACAAACCTCCATGGCTTGCAAATTCTCTTCGGGGAGTGGTAGGAGTTGTCAATTTTGATCATCTTTCTTCTCTCACCATCCATAATAGGAAACTTGTCTACTGCTTTATTCGATATCCCTCTATCCCTATAAAATTTCATACCCTCGGTAGTCATCCCCATGGCCTCAACGATAACCTCTTCGTCTACATTCATCATATGTGATCCAATCAGAATTTTTCCATTTTTCCAGTTCTTGATGAAATAGCTGGTGATTGTGGGGTCCTTCCCATTTAGTCGTTCCATGAAAACATTGAGACCACCCTATTGAAGGATATCCTAGACTTCTTTGTTCTTTCTCCATTCAGAGTAGGAAGCAAGTTCAAATCTTTTCTTGTTACCTCCCATTTTTCTAGCACCTTCCTTGTAATTCCTTCTCTCATTTTGATAACTTTTCCTCTAGTTTCTATGGTTATTCTGTAAGAGTGCCCATAATCTGTGCCAAATAATAATGATAAGACACCTATTTAATAGCTCATTATCTTCAAGAAAGGTCATTATGATGTTGATATTCTCAAAGATTGTCTGAGTGCAGACTTAGTGAATTAGTTGTCCTTGCAAGTGTATATTGTGTTATTTCTGGTCAGTGGTTCAGTCGTCCTATGGTGACGTATTTGGTACCTTTGACCAAGTGATATATGTTGGTTTCATTGTCTTAACCATGTAGTGTCCTTGCCTTATGGTTAGCCAAGAGTCAGTATGTCTTGTTTGACCACTTATTTCTGAAAGTGGTGTCATGGTTGTCTGCTTCACCATAGGGTCCTCGGGGAGTGAACATGTCCATTCAGTGTCCTTTGAGAGAGTGGATTTTGAGCAAGGGCTGCGCCCAGAGTGGTTGGTAGGTTAACCCTCAAAAGTCAAATAATAAGTGATAATCTAATTAATTGATTAGGTGGGTAGTACTAAAACATTAATAAAGATAATTGTACCTCCTGCATAGGTGAGTGCTTGTATTGAGGCTCATAATGTTGTGAGAAGGCCTAGAATGGAAAACTAGCCACTTTGTCTTCATAAAAGGCTGATAGGGTCCACATGAGACTTAGTTGGAGCCGAAGGTTCAAGAGAGGTTACCAGGATAGAGAGTCGGGACCTAGGAGAGCCTACCAAGGTAACCATCAAGCTATACGATGACACTCTCTCTTTAGGTTCACTTGTGTATTTGTGATGTTGAGTCACCTAGATTTTGTGGAGTCATATTGTGCTATCATGGAGTCATATTGTTTTGTTGACCATGTCATTCTTATGCTTGTTTGAGGGTCCTCATCTATCTTCTAGCATGGTGGGGTGATTCCATTTTGGTAATTACATGGTTAGGTGGTAGTGCCACTTCCCATCGGATGTTCAGATTTGCACCTTCATGCGAGGATTGGCTTCATAGGTGTTCCTCTAGTTTGTGGCTCATGCTTATCTCATGTTGGAGATTATTGTTATTTGGATACATATGTGGTCATTGTAATATTGATCTTTTGTAACCTTGTATTTGGTTGAGATGTAACTTTATATGTATATTGAGAAGCTATGTATTGGAAGAGAATTGTAAGCCTATGTTGGGATGTTTTTATCAGTTTCCTTATGATATGTGTAAATGCTTATTGAAGTGGAATTATATTGTATCCTTTCAATCTTTCAATGATGTATCTGCTATTGCTTATGGCTCCTTGTGATCATTGAGTTAATGATGAATATCTGGATTAATGGTTATTGTGGAATTTATCTTGTGGTTTTAATTCTTCGTTGGTAACCCTTAAGGAATTATGGTGTAATTCTTTCACTTGTATTATCATGCATGTTGTGTAAATGCACTTATGATGTTTATACTTTAAAAAAATAAAATATTTCTTTCACCCTTGTTGTGGTTTTTCCTTCAGGGTTCTTGGTGGGGCATTACAGACATACTGACTCTTGGCTAACCATAAGGCAAAGACACTACATGGTTAGGACAACAAAGCCAACATATATCACTTGGTCAAAGGTACCAAATGTGTCACCACAGGATGACTGAACCACAGACCAAAAATAACACAATATACACTTGCAAGGATAGCTAATTCACCAAGCCTGCACTCAGACAATCTTTGAGAATATCAACATCATAAGCACTTGCAACATCATTGATTGAAAATTAAATAAAACACTTTATAATAGTCACATCTAATCAATTTCCAAATCAATATTCCATCAGGAATGAAATCCACATTAAACATTCAACTGGTTATAACATGAATTCTGAACAGGCATTTAATTCATTTCCAGAACATACCCAAATTAACCAATTTGAATTCCCAATTCATGCCTTGATTTCCATAGATGAATTTATTAAACCACATAATAAAAATCACATGAAAATCACCATCTTCATTACACTAAAACCACTTAAGATATAGTTCATTAATAAAATTTAAGTTCATAGCATAAACCGGTTTGTACCGGTAAGGGTACAAGGTCAAGCAGTGGCCAAGGCCAACCCGCAGTAGTACTGCTGCCAGGGAAAGAGACACTACCTGCCGATAGTGCTTCTACCACTAGTAACAACCCTACTGATCAGTAGTGCTGCTACCACCGGTAGCAGCCACTACCAACTAGTAGTACTGCTACCAACCGGTAGTGGTACTGCCAACCGGTAGTGCCACTACCACTGGTAGCAGCCGCTACCGACCGGTAGCATTGCTACTGCATAGCAATGCTGCTGACCAATAGTTCTGCTACCTGCGAGTAGAAGACACTATTGACCCGCATGGTGGGACAAGCCCACCATGAGAATAGTAACGTCCAAGGAAAAAAACACAAAAACACATGCTTCCCAAGCACTCAGAAACCAATAAACCACAAAATTGTTTAACACTAGAAAACGATTCATTTCTAGATTATTTCACGGGCACACACACAGTGCCAAATCCAAAATTCAAAGGAATATTTACCAGCAAGGTAAATGATGAAATAAATACACTATAAGCAATAGCTAACCAATTCTTGGCAATTTAGATACTAGGATGCACACAACAAACCCAATCTAAATTCATTCGTTCCAAAAAGCAGAGATAAAACAAGAAATTGATTTCAAGAACACAACCTACAGCAAATAGAGAAATGAACCATTTCTTTCCCATAAGAAAACATATGATTTGAGATTCACAAAATCAACAAACACATGCATTCTTTCTTCCATTCCTATCATTCCACATGAATCTACAAGGAATTTTGCATATTTTCAACACACAGGAAGAAACTAAAAGATTCAAATTTAAATTAAACAAGAAGAGATTATCTAGCCTTGAAGTAAACTAGAAACCAAAATGAAGGAAGAATCCCAATCCCTGCAAACCAATTCGAATTCCAGCTCCTCCTTCCAGAATGATTTACCAATTTTCTCTCCAAAATTTCTTCCTGCCTCTTCTCGTGAATTTCCAGGCATATATGGAAAAATATATTCCAACCTAAACTTTCTAGGTTGAAAATTTTTCCATCCAATCAAATTTAAATATTTTTAAAATGAAAAAGGCAATCAGATTTACTTTTATCCCAAAACAATTATTTTTCAACAAATTAAAAAGGAAAAGTCAAATGGAAAAATAAAAAGACAAGCTTTTATTAATTTCTATTTCCAAAAAAATACTTTCTTTCAACATAGGCATTTAACATTTAAATGGCTAGGCAATTATTTATTTCCACAAAATATATCAATGCCACTCTACACAATAAATAAGCCATTTAACCATTTAATCTAGCAATTCATTAATTTAATAAATCAATAATCACAAAGCATAATAATTAACTAATTACGCCAACATAAGATAACATCATCCATTTATTTAAATAACCATTTAAATAAATGGAAACATGCAAAACCAAGAATGATCAAATGATGACTCTCAAATGACCAAACCAAAGCACCATGACTCGCACACCAGCCAGATGGGAAAGACAACCGACTGACAAAACTCACACGAGTATAACTGCGGGTCAAGTTAGGGTACAACAACTATCTCCTCCACTCCCATCAGATATATAAGGCATGCTCAGACCTATGAAACTAGGTGGAGTCGATACCCCGTACCTACCTGGTACTAGTACCTGCAATGTCCTGCACCGAAAGAATCCATATATGCATATAGACATATATATATATATATATATATATATATATATATATATATATATATATATATATATATATATATATATATATATATATATATATATATATATATATATATATATATATATATATATATATATATATATATATATATATATATATATATATATATATATATATATATATATATATATATATATATATATATATATATATATATACAGACATGACATGCACATTGATGAAGGAGAATCATGACGTTCCCTGTCTCACCGGAGTCAGTGAAGGAAAACCATCTCCTCGCATCCCAATACACTTGCAAATATGCAACATATAAATAACGCATCACAATATAAGGTAAAAGTGTGAGTCCATGATAATTATCCATAAAATAACATTAATCATAAGCACTGAGATACTACATAAAATCATACACCACAGATCTAGATAAAGCATGAAATAACATGACATAACATATGAATCAATATACAAAAATGTTCCACTGAACAATCACTAAAGTAAATCAAAATATACAAAAAGAGATTGATCAAGGAGGGGTACTACATGTTTCCCTCTCATAATCTAGGCTTAAGTTGATACCCTTCTCAATTAGTGTCTTGGCTTGAGTCGTTGGTCTGCATCATGTGGTATGTTGTTCAACCTTATGTCGGGTTGCCTTGTGAGTTTGTGATTATTTATTAATTAATAATTAATCGGTTTATATAGTTTATAAATATGGGTATTGTATTGATTGTGGGGTTCTTTTCTTAATTGCATTATCATATCATCTGTACTATTATGCTTGCATGACATCTTTGTTACTTAGCATGGTTTAATGATTATAGTCCTCAGAAGTGGCAGCTTGTATGTCTGTTACTTGGCATTGTTTATGATTATTACCCTCTGATGTGGCAGCTTGTGTGTGCTTGTTGGCATGGTGTTTGGGATATGGCTCATGAGAATATCTTTCAATGGTTGCGAGTGTTATGCTTTCTCATTAATGATGCTTCTCATTTCTTTTTGGTATGAATTGTTTATTAATTGTCTTCCTCAGAGGTGGCGGCCTATGTGTGCTTGTTGGTACAGTGTTCTGGGATTTGGCTCATGTGGATCTCTGATCTTGTATCATTTATATTAGACTTGTGTCATTCCACGACTATTTGTGCGATAAACTTACTTATTAATGATGTCTCACTTCTTTTTTTTATGCTCGTGACATTCAGCTATGTGTCTTATTTTTCATTGCGGTTTTTTGTGATGGAGGCTGCTGGTTATAGAATTTCTTTGCATGTTAAGTGTGATTTTCAGGATCCTTATGCCTTTGATGATGAGAAGATTGGTAGGTTGTTTAAACTTCATTCTTCAGAGTTTTCTCTTTCCACTCGCAAGGTGGTGGGCAGACGGTGGTTGGTGGAGAATACTAATATTTTCCTTGTTGAAGTTGCTTCTTGTTTTATTACTGTATGTATGGATATACTCTTGGATGCTTATTTGGTTTGGGAATTATTGGATGCATACTTTCATCCCTCTTTTTATTCTACTTCTTATTTGGATAATGCTTTGTCTTCTTATCATTTTGAGCTTGGTGCTTCTCCTTATGGTGGTTTTGTATCTTTGTCTGAACTACTATCTAATGGCTAGTATTGTGAATTACTTTCATTTTTAAGAGGTGGTTTGATCTCTAACATATATGATGACACGATGTTTTCTCTTGTATCTTTTTTAGATCATGTTTCTCAAGATACTTTGGCTGTGGCTGTAAATGTGTTTTCAGTTATACATTTCCTTCTTGATTCGATGAAGGCAGTTATGTCTCTTTCGAGAGTAGTTGTGCCTCTACAAGTGGTTGCTTCGGATATTCAGAATGTAGCTGCTTCCCAGTCTTTGTCCCCTCCAGATGAGGGTTCTAGTACTTAGTTTCTACACTCCCGATGCTCGTTTGATTTTCTTTTTCTCTGACAATTTTGTATCTACTTCATAGATTTTGAGGGGTTGGGTACCATCTTTGTAACTGGTTTTGGCTTATATGATTTTTTGGGATGGATTGGGGCTGGTTTGGAATTTTCACTTCTCTACTTCAAATGTAATCAACCATATTATCTTCCCACTGGGATTTTTATGAGCAAGACCGGAGGTTTTCTTTGCCTAGCTCTTTCCTATTGGTGCTCTTTGAACTAGGATTGTATAAAAATTATAATTAATAAAATTAGTGGTCTTCAACTTTTATTGAAAAAAATAAAAAATATTAAATTAAATCAATAGATGACATTAAGAATTTGGAAAATCTGACTTCTTTCTCTCATTGGGATGGCAAGATTACAAGGACATGGAATTCTCTTTCTTCCATCCCTTCTCATGGGTCTGTTACAAGAAGTTTGGCTATTAGTAATAAGAGACTTGCTTCTAGATGGGGTCCTCCTCCCCTGGGTCATTTTAAGCTTCATTTTGATGGGGCCTCTAGGGGTAACCGGAGTTTGGTTGGGGCCGGCATGGCCATTTTTGACCATAGTGCAGGCCTAATAGCTACTCAATGTCATGCCCTTGGTTCTCAGTCAAACAATTTTGCTAAATGTCAAGCTTTGTCCCTTGGGATTGATTTGGCTATTTCTTTAGGGATTAAAAATCTTTTGATTTAGGGGGATTCAATGGTCATCATTCAAAGTGTTTTGAGCTATAAAAGTAACTACTGCCACTTGAAATATATTATAGATCATATTTTGGAGAAATTGTCCTTCTTTGATACTTTCTCATTATCTCATTGTTTTAGAGAATTGAATAAGCTGGCAAATTTTCTGGCTAATATGGCAACTGACACTGGGAATCATCATAAGATTGTGGAAGTGTGTGACATTCCTCAACACATTCTCCTTGGGTATTTGATCTAACTTCAAGAATTAAGGTAATTTGTCTCAGTTTATTTTCCACTCTCTTGAGGTGTACATATTATCCTCTTCTCTGATCAGATTGTATTTGTACCACATGTGTAGATAGGAAGTTTATGTTTTTGTTCACATATGGTGTATTCTTACAATTCTGCATTGGGGTTAGAGGTTGTTGTGTGTATCTCATGAGGTGTGGGTAGGTAAACTTCAATTTGCATCTCACCCTAAAGGCTAATTTTTTAATCCGCTTTGGCTTATATGCTTCTTGTTCAAACTATGGGGCATGACAATTCACTTCAATTTATCTGTCACCACTACTTATTGAGGTTTGCATGTTATCTTCTTCCAGGTGCAAATTCTATTTGTAGCACATATGTAGACAGGATTAATTCGGTACATATGGCATGTCCTTAAAATTTGCTTCCTGGGTTAGATGATGGGGTGTATATCCCATGAAGTATGGTTAGCATGTAATTTGCAGTTCTTTGTGGTATGCTTGGTAATCTTAAGTTGAAGTTGAATTTATATTAAGGGTCCTTCTCAAAGTTTTGTACAATGCATTGTATAGGCCGATATTTGATATTGATACTATTGTTTGCTTTTGAGTATTTGGTTTTTGATAAAGACATTTATAGGGTGACGGCATGTGTGATTTGTACAGTCTTTATCTTCAGTACTTTAGGATTTCGCATGCTTGTAGTGTTCTAAACACTTGGTACGTTCCTGGGGATTTATTACTTCTTGCAAAGTACTTTATCGTTGGCCGCCTTGTGTGTGTTCTGGCCTTGATAGATTTGGTTTATGGGATAATAATTGTTGAGGGTGGTGTCCCCGCTTGTTGGAGATGCATTTATGGGTTTTAGTGTAAGGGTTGTCAATTCGTGTGAAATGTTCTAATCAGAATGAGCTTGTAATGGATATCTTGCAATGTCATGATGATGAGTTTAAGGGCTGTTTTTTTCATTTATATTATCTCTTGCTATTGCCAAAACAATTTTTTATGTTATGCTCTTCGTGGCTTTTTCGGAACCCTTCCTCTTGCGAATGTCTTCTTCTCTGCCCATTGGTGTTTACAGAGTGGTTTTAGATGCCCGGATATTGGGGGAAGAAAATGAGGACAATTTTGTCAAGCTTGGTAAGGTTTTTAACTTGTTCACTCCTGTGGTGGATTTTGAATTCCATAGGCTTTTGGGGTGTCGATGGTTGCAAGTTCATCCTCAAGTTTCTTATGCTGAGCTTCTCTCTCGCTTTGTTACTATTTGCTTTGATGTTTTACTTGATGTAGACTTGGTACACCTCTTGGTTTCCACGTTAATTTTTTTCCTCAGTATGCAATTGGACAATGGTTTCTCCTGCATTGGTCGGTTATCATTTTGATATGGGGTCTTTTTACTATGGTGGTTTTCTTCCTTGCCACGAGCTTATGGCTAATGGCTGGTCTGGCCAATTACTGCATGAACTTTGTATGGGCTTGATTTGTGATTCTATGGAAGACACTCGAGCTTCCATGGATTTTTTGTTGTATTTGGCTCCTGATCAATATGTGGATAGAGCTTGGGTTGTCTTTTAGGCAATACATTCGTTAATCTCTCTGGGCTCTTTGTGCTTTGCTCCCACTTGTTTGGCTTTTCCTATAAGGATTGTTCCACCTCCGCCTCATGAACCTCCGGAGGAGAGCTCTAGCTCCTAGTTTTTTGGATAGCTAACAATTTTCTTTTGTAGTTGGTGGAATGGTTTTTTGTTGCAGGCTTGAAGATTCTTCGGCTTCTATTATGCTCTGTTGTTTATCCTCGGCTTTGGCAAGGTTTTTATCTCACTTATCCTCCTGGCGGTCCTTCTTGACATTCTTTGTTCTACTCTTCAGTTGATGGTATTCTGGTTTTTTGGAATTACCCTATGGGACACTTGTAAAAACTGTAGAGATAGGGGGTTGGGGGGTCTGACTGGACAAAACTTATGTTTGTAAGGGTAGTGTCTATTTTATCGTTTTGAAGGTTACAACCAAAGGTTTTCTTGCGGGTTCTCTCCTGTCGGTATGCCTTTTTTTGAACCCGAAGTAATTACTTTATTATTAATATAAGTTTAGTGGATTTTCCACTTTTATTAATATATATATATATATATATTTAATATTAATGTGCAATTATTATTATTATTCAAGAATTATTACTCATTAATGTTTATTTTATGGATTTATATTTTATTGGTTATTTGGAATTGTGGAAATTAATTAATCAATTACTACATATAGCCATTGGCGTAAATTATTAAATAATGGTTAGTACAAATACAATATATTTATTTACTGAGAGTTTATAATTAATTAATAATTAATTGGTGGAATTATATTAGTTGAGAATTTATGCTTACCAGTACATCCATTTATTTATTTATTATTTATTTTATTATTTTATATGTATGTGGGAGATATTTATAGTATTGAATTTAACTTATATTGGCTAGAGAATTTATATGTATATGTACACTTAATTACTTGTTTATTGTTTATCTATTTATTTATTTTTGGCTCATCTATTTATTAGTTATTTATTATTTATTTATATTGATTTTGATTTACTATTTGAGCTTTTGATTCATTGGATTATTATTTATTTATTTATTGTTTAATTACTGGATGGGTATTTATGTCTATCCGTACATTTATTTATTTATCTTCTTTATTGATTATTTATTTATTGTTGGATTATTTATTGTTTATCTAATTATTTATTGTTTTGATTATTTATTTATTTATTTGCATTGTTGTTTTATTTATTTTCTATTATTCATGTACCTACCCCTTGTTATGATTGGCCCTCTTGGGAGTTGTGATTGTGAGGATAATATTATTTAATTGTTTGTTTATTTATTTATATTAATTGTGGTTTTATATTTAATTGGAGCATTTATTTATATTTCCTTTGATTTATTTTATTGGGCTTTAATTTATTATTATTATTATTTATTATATTATTATTACATTCTCTTGTTACTAATTGAGTAATTAAATATTTTATTTTTTTTGGGTAATTGGCTAAAACCTGAATAGCTTTTGACAGTAGGGGGCCCCATCCCCATTACATATCTTTGAATTGTTATTAATATCTTTGAATTATTATTATTATTATTATTATTGTGTTTGATTAGATTGACCCCAAGACCCTCCCCATCTTTTGGAAGGCCAAGAGTCACAACTTAGAATTTCACTTTAGATGTCCCTATTGGGAATTGAACTTGGGTCTCCACAATGAGAACCCAATGTTTTAACCAGTTAAGCTCAGCCCCTTGGACATTGAGTAATTAAATATTATGTTTATACCTACCTGGTAATTTTATTGGTTGAGATTTGAGGGTAAGTAAATAATATTATTTTATATTTTTACCTCGATTTTTGGTAGGGGGTTGGTATAGAATATATTTTATAAAAAATTTTGATTGGCGGATATTCTTCTGTAGTTTTGAATGAGATTTTATTTATTGGCTTTGTGAGCATTTTTGTGTGTGTACTTCTAGATATCTTTTTGTGACTTTTGAATTTTAGAATTGCTTGGTTGGGTTGAATTTTGGAAAGCTTATTGGTTTGGATTTTTTCTCTTCTATGATTGCATTACCATCACTCTACTTCCAGGTTGGAGATCTTTTTCCATTCTTGCTTTTTGATTTTTGAAAAGAGTTGTTTTCTTCGTGATTGCTAAAAGATTGTTTGGGGATATTTGGGAATGAATGATTATTCTATTATTAGTGATTGGGAGAAATATTTTGGGAAAAATATTTATATATGATTTTATGAATCTGAGTGTTGTATTGCCAGAAAAGGGCATTTGTGTATGTTGATATGTTGATTATAATTTGCCTGTGAATGCATTGTGGTAACGGTTGGTTTTGTGAGGTTTATTTATTGTTGCATACCATGTCTTATGTTCATTTGGTTTGATTGGATCTAGAATGGCTATGTTTGTAATAATTTATGTGCAAGTTATTGTCGGTATAAGTTGGAATTCTTGGATGCATTGTATTGTTGGCCTTAACAAGGCTTTGTTTTGGTTTCTTATTGACTTTTAGTGACTTCTAGGTCGTATTTATGCCATTGTAAAGCTCATGCCTGAATATGGGAAAATTTGAGTATCTCTATATCTCATTTTATGTGAGTTGGTCCCCTATTACAACAATGCTACTCTAGGATTCAATAGTGCCAAAGTAGTGTCAACAACTTTCTAGGTTGGTTTTTTAGTCCCTTAGTGGATTTCTTTGATCGGTCTTCATTCCAAAGGCCTATTTTATTATGTTTGATGTTTTTAGGGAACTGTTTCTTTCATTTGTAATATGTGTGAATCCATTTGGGCTCTAACAAGTAGTTTTGTGCTTGTCCGTTGAGGTTTTGATATGTTTCTCCAGCAACTTGAGTGATTCTTTGTTGTTGAGGATGGTTAATTGTAGCTCTAGTGAGAGGTTATGTTGTGCCTCGATGTGGAGGATCATTCTATGTTATTGGATTCATGTATTTCCCTTATTTATGTGTATTTGACATTCTTGAGGCTCTCTTTATTATTGCATTTTGACATCATGAGCTTATGGCTTGATCCTTGTTAAGTGGCTCTTGGTTGTATGTTGATGGCTATCTTTGTGATTCAATTGTATCAGTTTTATAATAACTTTTGGATTCTTTCCATGTTGAGCTTCATGTTATTATTGTGTTGTATTTTGTTTTGTTTTACCCTATGGTTATTGTCCATGGTTGGGAGAGTGGGCTCTTGCATGTGTGGAGCAAGGTCTTGAGCATTAGGCCTCTAGGAGGGGGTCTATACTTGATGGAACCACATGAAGATTTTATGGTTAATTTGCAAGTGATAAAATTATTAATAATTGATTAGTGGATTGGATAATTATGAATTCACCTAATCAAGATAAAGAATATGTTGTTGTATGCCCCAATTGGATGGACCGAGGGAGGTGGTTTTTGGGATCCTAGATTGGGAAGACCGTTGGAGCGATATACCTGATCTCCCTTCAATGACTCCAAGGTGGAGAAGGATGACACATGAGGCTAGCATGTGATGACACTCTACTCCACATGTGTCCATTATCCATATGCCTTGTTGTTGATTGTGCCTCTAGAGGTTGATTACTTTGATTTAGCCATTTGATGTATTTTGGTCTTATATTCTTATGTTGGAGTCTTGTAGTGTCATGTTGTATCCTATGGTTGTTAGGTGTCATCTTAGGTATTGAGTGTGAGTTGGAACCTTATGTCATCTCCTACCATGGGGGTTGGTTCCTATTTGGTTCCACATGGTCGGGTGATTTGGTGCCTTCGACCATTGGGATATTCTTCTTCGATGTTAGTGTGTGTGGATCTGGATCTACAGTATCTCATCATGAGCTTGGATTCTTGGAGCATATTTATCTAATTAGAATTTATATCATGTTTTATGAAAGATAGAAATGGAAATAAGACTGTGTAATCAATGTATTGAGATCATATATTATAGAACATGTAGTAAGATGATTTTTGAATGAAATTTATTGAATAATATTGATATAAATGGATATTCTATTGTAGATGTTGTTCATCATTATAAAGGAATTAAATGATTTAGAGATATGTATGTTATGTCTTGAGTATATTTTATGGATAGTAGTGATTATTTTAATTATTATATATGCCTTGATTTGAAAGATGTTAATCTCCAATGTTAGATATCTTGAGATATGGAAGTTAAGGGAGTAGTTGTGGTTTGTATGGAAAATATGGCTCTTTATTATGCGGCTGTCCGATGGTGTTGATTTCTATGTATTAGAGATGTTACCATATTATGATGTCTTGTAAATGAGGAATATGAATATGTGTCTATGTAACCTATATTATTAAGCATTAAGAGGGGATATAGCAAAGAGACTATGTTCTTGCTCCATTTGCTCTTATGTAAATGAACTTGATATAGAAGAACTATGCTATTGCTATAAGATGATGTATTGGTATGTGGTTCATATTATAGATATGTTTATCATGTTGAGAATGAAATCCTATGTTGAAATTAGGGGATTTAAATATGAGATTGTATTTATTCTTGTAGAATCATATGACTCTCGATCATGTTTAGTAGATTGGAATCCTATTTGGATGTAGATAACTACTTGCTGCTATGATCTTGCATATGGCTATGTATAGTATTCTTGATGAGTTGTGCTTAAGGAAACAATTGAATACCATTAGTAAAAGAAGGATAAATGCACTTAGTTTCATGATGTGTGAAGTTTTCAAATGAGTAAACATAGGTATTAGAAATATTTGATTGGTACTTAAAAATGAACCTTAGAAAGAGTATGAAAGGGAATAGAGTTATGCATATGTGTTAATGTTTTATCATAGTTACATGGGAAGTAAATGTTTAGTTGGATGATAGTATATGGTATTCTATATGGATATGTGATGTGTTAGTTTAATGTCGAGTAGTGACATTGAGATACCCTAGGGAATGGAGATGCATTATATGGTTTTATTATGTAGTTATGTTAATGATTAAAAAGATGTTCTACTTGTGTAATACCATTCATGGTTATGTTCATGTTGATTCATGTGATCATGTATATAATTAATGATGCATTATTGGTAGTTATGATGCAAACTAGAAGTTAGTATCAACATTGTAGTGAAGATTAATTTAAAAGAACAAAAATTTATCTCCATTTGTTGGCAGATTTTGGTTTAATTCTCTAGGGTATTTTGGTGGGCATTACATAAGTATTGAGTAAAATGTATATCTAGTTTCTTGTTTGCATGCAACTAGATGTTAAAGGAGTGTTACTATGCTTAATGGGTATGAGTTGTGATTTTTTCTTATTGATGCTAACTCAGTGATAGAAATTATAAGTTTTATTTTGCAAAGTGTGGTTAAATAAAGTTTCCTTGAGAATATTTTAACGATTTAGCATACTTATTGCAATTAGTAAGAGTTTTGTGATTTGTTTACTTCTCGTGTAATGCATTTATTTCAAATATTTGAAGCAAAAGGAGGAAAATTTTGTTGTCATTATCTTACTTTGAGGTAGGAAATGTTTGGAGTAATATGATTTATGGATTCACGAATCCTTAAATAAGGAAGATTAGGTGTACTATTGGTAATTTTCCTAAAATAAATATTATAATTTTTCTATGTTTAAAGGAAATTTTTGAATAATACTTGATTTTTGTCAGCTTAACCCTTGCAACTTCCAGGAGTAAGTCAAGTCCAAGGGGGGGAGGATGTAGTGCCCCACCTTGACTCATCCTTCTCCTTGTACATTTATAGACCCTATTGGCATATCTTAGTTTACTTTATGATAATATTCGATGGTATTATACTATGTGTTGACTCTATTTATATTTCAAATGCTTACGATGATACTAGTTATTGATGATCTTGATATGATGGATTTATATTAACGGTCTCTATACACACTTGCTATGTTAGATGGATTATATGAATAATGGATTTGATAGCATTATGATTATGATAACCCTACTTATTTATTATATGTGATGAGTTGGTGGTATGATGTGTCTGGTTATTGTTGATAAGTTGAGACTTTGTCATGTTTTTATCATCAAAACTCTTAGGTTTTTGACATCTTTTGGTTTGCATAGTAGTAGTGAAGTATTGTAAATTGACTATATGTATTCCATGTGTTAAACCTGAACTTATGAAATCATCTTTGAACTTTATCGGTCTATTCCTGCAGCCATACCATTTATTCCTGCAGCCAAGTGATTTGTTCCTGTTGCTATGCAGATTATTTAGGGTAATATTATATATGAATTAATGAATGTATTAATTAAATAAAATATGTATGCATGTCCTTGTATGTTGTTTTTGTTGTAGTGCAGATAAAAAATGATGCCGCAATGGATATTCTCCTTTCACGCCTGAAGAAGGAAGAATCACATAAGAAATAACTGGAGATCAAACTGAAGAGGAGCCGAGTGAGTGCAAGGTATGGCATGAGCAGAGCAGCCAGGAAGCACTACAAAAGTTTAACTCTAATGGGTATTGAATTCACAAAATATCGCTACGGCATGCAAAGACTGTGGTTTGGTCTAGATCCACATTTCCTATAGCCAAGCTCTAGTTATCTTCTTCATCAATCAATCATCCGCCTCTTCTTCAGGGCATGATTTGAGTTGTCCATTGTAGTTGATCTTTGCTTTTTAATAAGCTCTTCCTTTTTCTTAGACGTTAGACAGAATAGAAAGGAATAGAGCAGAGAATATTGAGAAGCATTCTTGAATTTTCTTTTCAAATATGTAATCATTTTCAAGAAGCAATGAATAAAAGATATGTTGTTCTGATCTGATAAAAGTATTTTTCTGGAAGCTTGATATCACTCATCCAAGGGGGCCCACTTGGTGAGTGATCCTATGTTTATGCTCATTGAAATTAGTTCTTCTTTAGTTGCAGTAGAAGTTTGTGTCTTGACTGTTCCTGCAGCCATTGGAAATAGATCCACTGACTGTTCCTGTAGCCAAACTAGAACAGAGTGATTTTTGTTATTTATATTAGATCATTCCAGCATTGTTTTTATAAGTTTTCTTGTAGCCTTCTATAATTTCCATTCTTGCCTTTCCTTTCCACATAATGTTAGTTACTGCAGCAATGCAAAATAGCCATTAAAGGAGCTTAGTGTAGACCCATTTCAAGTTTTATGTCCCTGGGTTGATAACTAAATGAACACTAGCCATGAAAATAGTAACTTTACTAGATGAATGTCCAAACTTCAGGTTGAGATTTTAATTAGAGTTATTATTATTATAGTTGGAGTAGACATTTTTGGTGCCATTGCTGAGGATGGTGTTAAACTAAGAACTTTTCATGGTTATCATTGTTTCCAGTTAATTATTTTTGAGATTCCTTATTGTTTGAAAATTTCATGAACTGCATGCATAGAAGAAGAAGAGACCCCAGAGGTAGATTTATGCACACCCATCCTAATCATGTAGAAGATAATTTCCCAGATATAAATCCTTTTGCTTAACTTTACCAAGCCCCATAGAAATTGAATCACCCTGAATCTAAATTTCTGGAAGGTAGTCTTCAGTTCCTTTTTGGTCTTCAAGAAGAAGAATTTCCTATAGTAATAACCCCCACAAGTCTAATGCAAGGGAACCCTCCTCCTGGTGGGAATAATCCACCACCACCACCAGGTCCAACGTTTGAGTTTCCCATCTCTGATCAACATGATAACACTAATCTCAAGAACATTCCAACATCTTCACTCCCTAAATTCTATGGATTGGTGACAGAGGATCTAGACACATTTCTATTTGAGTTTGATGTTCTCTTTAGGAGTTTTGACTATGCTACAGATGCCCATAGACTCAAAATTTTTCCTACCACTTTGAAGGAGTCATCCTTGAGATGGTTTATGAGCTTGGGTAGTAGCAAAATCAATACATGGGATGAGATGAAACAATTTTTTCTTGAAAAATACAAAGATTATTGTAGAGGTACTGATCGTCATGGGGATGATATCTTTAGAATGACACAAACTGAAGATGAGAGTCTTGAAGATTACTTGGAAAGGTTTTTGTTTAGTGTCAAAAAGTCCAAGCATAGCACTCTCAATGAAGATTCCCTCAAATTGATATTTTTGAGGGGAATCAGTGATGAATGCACTGATTCCTTGGATCTTATGGGAGGAGGTGACATTACACAATCCACTTGGGCTGAAATAGGACAAATTTGCAAGAAGTATCCCAGATCTACTTCTAAGAAGAATAGGAGATTTAAACCAGGGGCACCATTATCAGCATCTGGAACTGGAGTTTCTAGATTGGACCTTAGTCATTTGTTAAAGGACTTCAAGGAGGACATTATAAACAATATGGCTACCCAATTGGATACACTGGCAGCTAAGAAGAAGCATGAGGAAGTTGATGCATTCCTTGTAGAATTTTGTCCTCATTGTAAACAACAAAAGAAAGATTGTAGATGTAAGATGTTTGCAAACGTGGAGGTACCTGACTTCAAGCCAATTCAAGGTGAGGATGAGCAAGTCTTCTATGTGGCTCAAAGAAGACCAAATTTTCAAAGACAAGGTATGCCACCTGATCCACTTTCTTTTTCTGGTTATAGTGGAAATTCTTATGCACCAAATAACCAATGGCAACCACAATATTCTCAAAATCTTGGTAATTATCAAAATTGGTATGGTTCACAAGGCCAAGGGCTGCATTTTTCTAATCAAATGCCATAGTGGAAGAAACCACAGGGGAACTGGTACCCACCTCAAGGCCAAGGAAACCAGTTTCAAGGGAATTGGCAACCTACTTCTCAATGGAGGGGAAGCCAACCATGGCCAGCCCAATCTTCTAGTTATCAGCCACCTATTCAGTAGCCATAACCTTTTGCTTTAATGTCTCCTCCTACAACTACTACTGTACTGCCTAAACCAACACAGTTGCCTACTCAACCACTGCCAAATCCAAATATCAAGTCTCAACAACAACAACAAGAAGAAGCTTATTCAGCTGATGTTAATCAGTACCCAGCCTATTCTTTATCACTAGATGACATTCACCTTCAATTTGGAACAACTTTACCTAATCCCTCTCATCTAGTTATCACTGAGGTATAAGAGGAGTAAGAAATCTCTAATCCAATAGATACAATACCCCAGAATCAAATATTGCCACCATTTCCCCATAGATTGCAAGAAAAAGAAGTCCCCACTGAACAATAGAAAAGCTTTGATATTATTGATCACTTGAAGTACATTTGTGTTAAAATTCCATTGTTGCAAGCAATAAAGGATGTTCCCATATATGGTAAGGCATTGAGAGAAGCATGTCTAAAAAAACCTGGCAGGAAAAAAAAGGATCCACAAACATTGCATGTTATGGGTCAACTGGCTGATATTATGTTAGGTAAGATTGCCATTCCAAAATATTCTGATCTAGGTAGTCCTGTTGTGAGTATAGTCATTAATGGCAGTCAAATACAAAATGTTTTGATTGATTTAGGGGCAGCCATTAATGTAATGACAAGGGAAGTAATGAAAAATCTTGAGATCAATAGTTTAAGGCCTACACCCACAGTTCTACAGCTTGTTGATGGCTCTACAGTGAGATCTGATGGTATCATAGAGGATGTAGTGGTTATTCTAGATTCTTGGGAATATCCTACAGACTTTATGATTTTATCTCCAAAGGCAACATTGGGAGGATATCCGGTCATTTTGGGTAGACCTTGGCTTGCCACAATTGATGCATATATTGGGTGTAGATTAGGGGATATGACTATTTCAGATGGGATTTCTATAAAAACATTAGCCTTGTATTCTCCAACACAACCCCAGCTTGAACAACAACAAGCCGTTTGGCCTATCTTGGGAGAAGAATCTGAAGAAATTGACTCTATTAATCACCTTATGTGATTAATAGAGGACCACTCATGCAATTATATGATGAGGAATCAATTCTTTATAAAATCCTGATAAATGTATTTATAGAAGAGCAAAAATTGCAGAAATTGGTTCCGAATATTGTAGGTTTGGACTTTCCTGCAGCCACTGATATATTGCATACTCTGTTGCCATAGGAATTATCTTCTTCTCATTTTTTTGATATAAACCAGATTGATCTTACTATTAAGATAGAGGTGGAATGGAATAAATATTTGAATATCAATAGAGATCTATCAGATACTCAAAAAGAGGGCCTTGTGGACTTGCTAAAACTTCATAAAAATGCTTTTGCATGGGATTACAAGGATATGAATGGGATTGATCCAATAGTTTGTACCCACCATATTTATATAAAGGATGAGTGTTGCCCACTCACACAACCTCAAAGAAGAGTCAATCCTGCCTTGAAGGAGATAGTTAAAGAAGAATTATAGAAATTGTTAAAAGCTAGGTTTATCTATCCTATCTCTGACAATCAATGGGTATCACCTCTAGTGATAGTCCATAAAAAAGGAGGAAAATGGAGGGTATGTGTTGATTATAGAGCTCTGAACTTAGCAACTAGAAAAGATCATTTTCCATTGCCATTTGTGGATCAGGTATTGGATTCTCTAGCTAGTAAGAGATATTTTTCATTCCTTGATGGATTTAGTGGCTACAATTAGATCCAGATAGCCCCCAAGGATCAAGAGAAGACAACATTTACTTGCCCATGGGGCACATATGCATATTTTGTTCTTCCTTTTGGGTTGTGTAATGCTCCAACCACTTTTCAAAGAGAAGTGATCAGTATCTTTTCTGATATTTCTCAATATATTATGGATATTTACATGGATGACTTTACAACTTATGGTTCTGAATTTGATCAAGCATTGGGTAATCTAAAGAAAGTTTTGCAGCGATGTGAAGACTATAGTTTGTCTTTAAACAGTGAGAAGTATTTCATCATGATGGAAGAAGGAATAGTTCTTGGTCATCATATATCTGTACAAGGCATCCAGGTGGATCCAACAAAGATTGAGGTCATTTAGCATATTAATGACCCTGTGAAGCAAAAAGATGTAAGAATTTTTCTTGGTCATGTTGGATACTACAGACAGTTTATCAAAGATTTCAGTAAAATTGCAAGTCCCTTATATTCACTGCTTACTAAAGATGCAAAATTTAAATGGACCCCAGCATGCAATGAAGCTTTCTTAAAGCTTAAGCACACTTTGACTCAAGCACCAGTTCTTAAAGGGCCAAATTGGTCTCTACCATTCCAAATCCATACAGATGCATCTGATTATGCAATAGGAGCAGTGCTAGGATAGAGAATTGACAAATTGGAAAATGCAATATATTATATTAGCAAGAATTTGCAGGGACCTGAATTGAATTACACAGTTACTAAAAAGGAAATGTTAGCTGTCATATATGCACTTAACAAATTTAGACACTATATCATAGGATATCCCATATTTGTGCATACAGATCACACTGCAATTAGATATCTCATGAATAAGCCATCAATCATTGGTAGATTAGCTCATTGGTTATTGTTGACTAAGAAAAATGATATCACAGTTGTTGATAAACTAGGGAAGTCTAATGTGGTTGCAGATTATCTTTCACGTCTTCAATTGCAAGAAGATTCTACAAGAATAGATGACACTTTTCTAGATGAACATTTGTTTCTCATTCAAGCTCACACTCCTTGGTATGTTGATATTGCCAACTATTTAGCTGCAACTAGGATGTCAATTTATTTATCTCCTAAGGAAAGAAGGTTGCGAGTTGAAAAAAGTTTTAACTTCTCATGGATTGTTGATTGTCTATTTTATACTAGACCTAACCAAGCCATGTGAAGATGTGTCAGAGAAGATGAAACACATGACATCCTGCATGCATGTCATGATGAGCCATGTGGAGGTCATTTTGCTGCCAAAAGAACAACACTGAAAATACTCAATACAGGATATTATTGGCCCACATTAGATAAGGATGCAGCTCAGTACACATGGAAATGTGACAGATGTCAGTGAATGGGAAGACCTACAAAATCTGATGAGATGCTACTATATCCTCAAATATCAGTTGCACCATTTGACAAGTGGGGATTAGATTTTGTTGGCCCAATTGATCCACCTTCTAATGGCAGATCTTATATCTTGGTATGTACAAACTATGTAACAAAATGGGTAGAAGCTCATGCCATGACACATGCAAGAGATAATAAGGTAGCTGAGTTTCTTTATGAAGAGATATTTACAAGATATGGAGTACCAAGGGAAATTGTCTCAAACCAGGGTCCTCAATTTACTTCAACATTGATAAAGGCTTTGGTCAATGAATACAATATAAGGCACAAAAAATCTACTTCATATCATCCATAGGCTAATGGACAAGTAGAAGTTACAAATAGAGAGCTTGAGACTATTATTACAAAAATAGTGTCTGTTCACAAGAAAGATTGGTCTCACCGGCTTTCAGAAGCAATTTGGGCATATAGAACAACTTGGAAAACACCAATTGGTTTCACACCTTTTGAGATGGTTTATGGAAAAACAACAATGATGCCTATTGAATTTGAGCATAAAACCCCGAGGACAACTTTGCAATTAAATATGACATTGTCTGAAGCACAGAAAGAACGCATTCAGCAATTAAATGCTCTAGATGAATGGAGAAAGATAGTTGTTCAATAGACAGAATTGATTCAAAATCAAAGAGAAAAATGGCATGATAAATATATCAAGGAAAATAGATTCAAAGTTGGTGACTGGGCACTACTGTATGATTCTAGATATAAAGATGCTATGGGAAAGCTTCAAACCAGGTGGTTAGATCTGTATGAGATAGAAGAAGTTTTCTAGAATGGAGTTGTTCATTTGTCCACAATTGATCCTGTTCGATTTAAACTCTTAGTAAATGGTCACCGACTACGTCTATATCATAAGCCAGCTACTAAAGAAGAGTTCCTACAGCAGTTTGCTCCACAAAGTGACATAGAGGTTCCTGCAGCAACTGACAAGGTTCCTACAACAACTGACAATGAGCTTGTAGCAACTCATGAGCTTCCTGTTGCAATTGAGCAAGGTAATAAAGGTAAAGTTCCTGTAGCCACTGCAGCGAACATATTTGCCGCTTCATAATAAAATATTTCCATATTATATGGGAATATTCTTCTCCATACATAAAATCCCATCCACAACATTCCATCTCACGTTCTTACTTGTCATTTCATTTAGCCATCATTTTCGTACAATTGTAGGTATGTGTATATTGTGTTTTATTTTAATTATGCATTTATTAGTTCATTATGATTATATCCTGTTTAAATCCGCTCCACTACCCGAAATCTTGTCAGCTTGTGTGGACATGTGCTAGGTTAAGTTGGGGGGGTGCTTTATGGTTCGGTTTCCAAAATGATTAATTATCAGTCCTTTTTGGTACTCCAAATTTATTTTTTCCCCATCATTACTTATTATGTTATTATTTCATGCAAGTGAATAATAAATTTTGCCACCAGAATTGAGATATGTAAGGGAATTTCAATTTAGCAAGACTGTTAGATATTTTGGTTCAGCTGTAGAGAGAAAAAATAGCAGAGTAAGATATGGGTGGTGATCCAATTCATCATGAGCCAACGATTCATGAAGTGTTGCTGCAGGATGCTCTTTGTGAGCATTATTTTAGACACCACGGTTGGTTGGATTACTTCTTGAAAATCAGGGATTATAATGAAGAAATTGCTGTAGAATTTATGCTTTACTTTAATGAAGGAGAAGCTATAGTTAAAAGTTTGAGGGTTATTGCTACGGAGCAGCAAATAGCAGAAGTAACGAGGCTACCGCAAGAAGGAGAACTATTTCCAGAATCAAAAGATGCAAGGAGTGCCAGGGCAGAGTTCATAATTCCTGTAGATGGACCCTTAATGGTGGACAAACAAGGAACTAGAAGGGTTTCTCTACCAGCACATTGGCCTCAAGTAGCTTTGTATGTTATGAAATACATTACATGTGAAGGGCAATATTCAAATCTGCATTCACCTTATTTTAAATTACTTAGTCATCTGTGGCATGACCGGCAAGTGAATGTTCCTAATTTCTTATACCACCTCAATTCTACAAGTGCTAAGGAGACACGGAAAAATGGAAATCACTATGTTAGCCATCATGGATTGGTTAGGCTACTTGTATAGCGGTCCCTGAGATATGTTTCACAAATGGAATGGGGTGTATTTGAGGATATACAACAATTTAGGGTTGAAGATGCCCCTGTTGCAGATAACCCTCTAGTTGAAGAAGAAAATGTTGCAGAACCCTCTTCCCCCATAGTTGCTATAGATGAGGATTTGCTTGTTGCTGAAGGAACCGCAGTTATTATGGAAGAAAAGACAACGGAATCAAGTGAAGAACAACCCTCTACTTCTCTTAAAAGAGGTTCGCCAGTTCTGTGAAAGGAAAGGAAAAGAGTTCGAAAGGGATGAAATAGATGAAGAACTTATGACCCAGCCGTAGGTAACTCAGATTCCTCCTGCAGCCAAGAGGTGTAGGACAAAAATAAAAACTCTTGCAGCAACTGAAGCAACTCCTATAGCCATTCCAAAAGTTTATGTAAGAACACATAGCAAGACATAGAAGACTCATCCTGTGGGTAATCTGGCAGAGGTTATTACAGTGGAAACTTCAGAAGAAGGAAGCCTTGTAGATATTGAAACTCAAGAAAAAGGAAGCCCTGTAGAGGATGAAATCCAAGAAAATGTTGCTGAGGATAAACTAGCAAATCTTGCCTCTATGGCACAACAATTTGAATAAATTGTTGAATATATTCTACAGCAGCCTGAGGAAAATATTGGAGAGATGCTAGCTCATATTGAGGAGTTTATTGAGGAAATCCCGCAGTCTAAGGTAGTGCCTATTAGACCTCCTTCATCCCTAAGTAGTTTATCTATTACTTTAACATTTTATAGACAGTGGGAAATAGAGAAGGCTAGGTTGTAGGGGATTATTGATAAACAACAAAAAGAAATTGAAAAGAGAGATAAAAAAATTGAGGTTAGGGCACCTCCAAGAGTTTATGCAGTACATTTGAAAGAACGGTATCTAAACTTAAAACTAAACCGCATTGTTAGGGACCTTAACCCCTCTTTAGAAACACCTGAAGAATTCTTTTATGCTTACCAAACGTCTCCACCTGCTGTGAAGAATTTTCTATGTGAATTATACTTACATAACTATGTTGTACCCTCTAACAAGGAGTGGAACCCTTTATTGTATATTCAGGATATCCATATCAAAGCTTTAATGTTATGGATCCAAAATGAGATTATCATGGGGCACAAGCCAAGGAGTATGAAAAATTAGAGTTTGACTATCCATTACCATTAAGAAGGGAATCAGAAGCACCAAGAGTTCTTTATTATGATTGGAAGAAGTTACTAGTAAGAGATAATGTTAGAAAATTAGTGCTTCCAATGAGAGAAGAAGTCTATCAAGCATATGAGCATTTGATTCAGACTGACATGACAGCTGCAATAGAAGGGTTAACTCAGTGCTAGAATAATCTATCGGAATAGTTAAAATAGGGAGAACCTTATTCACTACAAAATTTTCATGCAGCCATGCAAAGAGCCCCTAGATACATACAGTTAGGCAAGGAGAAAGCCAACAACTAGCTACCATTGATCTTTCAACCCCCAATCCTTATGTGGTCACTTTTGGCATGTCAGCCTACAGAGTAGAACTATGATGCAGTCACAGAAGAAACAACTAGATGGTCCAGGCTGGAAAAAATGAAAGGATTTATTGGAACTTGGCTTCAGGGGGACAGGTCAGGGAATCGTTGGCAATTTAAGAGTAACAGCGAGAGTCAGAAATTTTCCTTTTGTTGTAGGATCAACAAACACGTAAAGTTGGGGGGCATGATAAGTTGAGACTTTTTCATGTTTTTATCATCAAAATTCTTAGGTTTTTGACATCTTTTGGTTTGCATAGTAGTAGTGAAGTATTGTAAATTGCCTATATGTATTCCATGTGTTAAACTTGAACTTATGAAATCATGTTTGAACTTTGCCAGTCTATTCCTGCAGCCATGCCATTTATTCCTGCAGCCAAGTGTTTTGTTCCTATAGCTATGCAGATTATTTAGGGTAATATCATATGTGAATTAATAAATGTATTAGTTAAATAAAATACATATGCATGTCCTTGTATGTTGTTTTTATTGTAGTGTAGATAATAAATGATGCCGCAGTGGATATTCTCCTTTTGCACCTGAAGAAGGAATAATCACGTAAGAAATAACTGGAGATCAAACTGAAGAGGAGTCGAGTGAGCGCAAGGTATGGCATGAGTGGAGCAGTCAGGAAGCACTATGGAAGTTTAACTCTAATGGGCATTGAATTCGCAAAATATCGCTATGGCATGCAAAGACTGTGGTTCGGTCAAGATCCACATTTTTGCAGCCAAGCTCTAGTTATCTTCTTCATCAGTCAATCATCTGCCTCTTCTTCAGGGTGTGATTTGAGTTGTCCATTGTAGTTGATCTTTGATTTTTAATAAGCTCTTCCTTTTTCTTAGAGGTTAGAAAAAATAGAGAGGAATAGAGAAGAGAATTTTGAGAAGCATTCTTGAATTTTCTTTTCAAATTTGTAATCATTTTCAGGAAGCAATGATTAAAAGATATGTTGTTCTGATCTGTTAAAAGTATTTTTCTGGAAGCTTGATATCACTCATCCAAGGGGGCCCACTTACTGAGTGATCTTGTGTTTATGCTCCTTGAAATTAGTTCTTCTTTAGTTGCAGTAGAAGTTTGTGTCTTGACTATTCATGCAACCACTAGAAATAGATCCACTGACTGTTCCTGCAGCCAAACCAGAACAGAGTGATTTCTGTTATTTATATTAGATCATTCCAGTGTTGTTTTTATAATTTTTCCTGTAGCCTTCTATAATTTCCATTCTTTCATTTCCTTTCCGCATAATGTTAGTTACTGTAGCAATGCAAAATAGCCATTGAAGGAGCTTAGTGCATATATAGTGCAGACCCATTTCAAGTTTTACGTCCCTGGGTTGATAACTAAATGAACACTAGCCATGAAAATAGTAACTTTACTAGATGAATGTCCAAACTTCAGGTTGAGATTTCAATTAGAGTTATTATTATTATAGTTGGAGTAGACAATTGTGTGACTATTTTTGTAAGTAGAGACGATGTCATATCACTCATTGCGAGCATGATATGCTATCACAATTATCTACAACTTGCATGTTCATTATGATATATGTATTGTAAATGTTGTGTTTAGCATTGATGCAGGTTTACAGGTACCAGATATCGACTCCACCTGGCTTCATAGGTCTAAACAGAAGGAACACAATGGACCACTGAGAGGGGGGTGAATCAATGTTAATTAATAAAAAAATTTACCTTCTAAAGATCTAAGCAATAATAACATTAATTACAAAGCCATGAGAAAAAGATATTAAAGAGATCAACACACACACACACACACAAAAGGCATACCCATAACACAAGAATATACAAGGAAAACCCATGATGGGAAAAACCTTGGTGATAAATGTTGCTGGAGTCTAGTACTCCAATCCAAACTGACAATGAAATCACTGGTTACAACTTTTATGGGCACCAACCCAAATGAGCACCAACCCCTTAAGTTTAGGGCACCAACCCCTAGCTTTAGGGCACTAACCCAAGGAGCACAAACCCCTATAGTTTATGAGCTTCTACTCTCAGGAGCACCTAACCTTGCTCTGAGCACCCACTCAGAGATTACAATAAGTATAGATTTCAAATACAAATTATATGCCTTGTTGCAAATAAGTTTTTGCAACATCCTTTTGTTCTTCTCTCTCTGAACTCTATTTTTAATCTCTACTCTTTTTTTTTTGTCCTCTTCTCCTCTGTACAACCTTCTCTCTAGTCTTCTTCTATGTTCTCTATTCTTTGTCTTCCTTTTCTATCTCACATAGTGTACATAACTCCCTATGTTATCTTCCTCAGCTCTGCATCTTTTTAATCTCAAGTTCTTGCTACTCTCTAACTCTTCGTCTTTGCTACTTTGTATCTCTTTGCAGTGCTTCTACAACTACACACTCTAGATTTTTCTTCTCTCTCTTTTTCTAGTTTGTACACCCTTCTTCTTGATCTCTACAACTTTTTCTCCCTTCACACTTTTCTTCCAGCTTCTACACTTTCTACTTCTTCTCATTGGCGACACCTCCACACTAACTTACACACATACCTATATTGTGCACTTCACTTACAATTTCTCTACCAGGTCTTCCACTTGTCCACATAGTTTAGCTAACTCAATTGCCTCAATTATTGCTGTCAAATATCATCAAATGCCTCTTTATTCGGTCAACTCTATATCTGCAAGATTTCCCTCCAAGAATAGATTCAAAATATAATCTTCTCAACCTCTGAGATATTTTATTTTCTTACTGATCAGATTCTCTATACACCACTTAGATAGATAGTCGTCATCCATAAATGCATTCTCTATGCATAGATTACTAAACTTAGTAATCTCAATATGCTCTTCAAGGATATAGTCTACAATAGATTTGATTTCCCTCCTTGAATTGACCACTTGCATTGAATGACCCTGCTTTGTTTTCTGCTTGTGAGTATTTGTACCATTCACCTTCTGCACAAGGTTTCTATCTTTAGCAAACTTGATCTGCCCATCAGATCTAATCCAACCATTATTGATCATCTTAAGTTTCACACCAACAACCTGCAATGTGGTTGCCATTAATTCATTCTCCATCCTCTATTGACCTACCCTGAAAGAATTGACAACAACCTCCATTGTCACCAACTTCTGCATCAACTGGATCAATGAACTACCTTATTCAACATCCCAACATATCTGCTTGATCACCTGGAGCACACATGTCTCCATTTTCATTGAATCATTCAATCAAGGTTAGTAATCTACCACATACATTATTTTGCCTATCGACATGCAGACATCTTCTTATTCATCATCCAAGTCACTTTGTCAATCTTAGTCAATTGTCCACGTGGCCCTCTGAGTCTAGCGACTTATAGTCATGGCCATAAAGTTGATCAAAATATTCAATTATGTTAGTAAAATACCCTTTCATCACTTCGATAGATGTTCTCTAATTCACTTTGTACATGCCATGTTGTCATGTCAGAATTGGTCAACATCCATGTGGACAATAGAGCTCTTCATACTGTGGCTAATCTTTGTGTTATACACCTCACAAGACCATCTGCATGTCCAAGTTACTCATGCGAGATAAGCCTTTGTTTCTTTTCTCTTCTATTTTCTTTATCTCATGGGTGTCTTTGTTGGTAGTGGGCCAGTGTCCTTCGCAGGGATTCACGACATGGTTTAACAGCCTCCTATGGATTCTATAAGTCTAGTGGTTGTATCAGGCATTGACATGTTGATCTTTTGGTGCAACGACAACCCTATCTTATAACAAGTGGTATCAGAGCTTGGTCATAGGTTCGAATCACACAGGCCACGATGAGTGACACTGGGAGGGGGATTATTGGCAGTGGGCCAACATCCCTTGCTCAGATTAGAGACATATTTTAACAACCTCCTATGGATTCTAAAGTCTAGTGGTTGTATCGGTCTTTGCCAGGTCAATCTTTTGGTGCAACGACAACCCTAGCTTGTAACAATAGCCATCACGATGGATTTTTCATGATTAAAAGATCATACATGTGTTTAGTATGACTAAGGTTATGTAGTTTGTGGAATATTGCAATCATCATAGTGAGAATGTAGAGATAGTCTCAGTACATTCTCAATGTATGGAGGGGCAATAATCTATCCAAAGATTCATAGAATCTTTGATGATAGTCTTAAAAAAAAGCGACTTACCAAAACCATAGAGTACAATCTTTTATGAGTAGAACATATATCATGATATGTAAAGATAGTCACTTATAATTAGATGATCAATTAATAGGATAAAGCATCAATGATAGAGAAACTAATGCACATGATCAAAGGTCTATAGTCTTTTGTGTAGCAGTCCTCAGAGCTGAGGTTCATAGAGATAACAATTAATAAACCTAAGAAAAGCAAAGAATGACAGTATTGATAGCCTGGTTATAGCTAAAAAAACAATCAATGATATTATGAGCAGCTAACTGTATTTGTAAAAGAAGCATCAAAGTGTTAAAGAGAAGTACAGTCATGATAAAGTATAATATTAATAAAGATTTCATTATTTGTTGCAGTCAATGGTTAGTGTAAAAGTTCCACACATAAGGTAAATGACAATCATAGTGCATTTATCACTGTCAAAGTATCACAACACAGAACAATGTTGCAGTCATAGTGAATTTTGAAGCAAGTTTGAAGATGATTTAAAGGAGTCTACACCATGTAGTGCTACAAATAATTCATGAAGTAAAGAGAATCCAAAAGGCATAATGATAGTCCAAGATTGAAGGCATATAAAGGGATAATACAATAATCTTTTGCCACGAATGTAGCAGCCCCTTTAAATGTGAGAATACAACCTTGAAGAATATAAAAACCATAGATTTGAGAATACAACCTTGAAGAATATAGTAGCCACAGAGAGAAATCATCAGCCATCATTCCTAAAATAGAGTTTGGTATTTATATACAGTAAGGGTTCCAAGAATGCAAATCTCCATGACAAAATAGAACATTCATGTAAAGAGGATTGTAGATAGAAACAATACAGCTTTTATTCAAAGCACATATTAGGAGGTATCAACCATATCACTATCACAGTAGCAGATGATACAATACCAGGTCAAACTAGTATTTTCTTCAAAATTCATAGTCCCAAGGGCATATATGTTCATTTTGACAGGAAAAAGCATGCTTAGAGCTTTGATTGAGACCTACAGTCATGGATACATTTCACAAGGCATTCAAAGAGAAAGGTCTAAGTAATAAGAGCATATCATTGTTGTCAAAGTAAAGATTACTGTCAATAACCCAAAAAAATAGTCCAAACTTCCCATAATGTAAAATGCCTCAAGGTCATAGTAGAAACAAAGCATCAAAAAGAAGATTCAGTAAAAGAAGTTTTAGAGACAAAGAAGAGCCATGATTGTTTGGGAAAGTACCAGTAATAGAGGTGAAATGCAATAGAAATGAGCCTACCATACATTCCCTGAGCATTAGTGGGTACTTCAAACTCAAACCCTAGTTCCATGGTGACACCTTCTTCAGAGCAGAGCAAAGAAAAAGGTTGCAAATGAATAAAATGAAATGATTTCTTTACCATAAATTAGGGTTAGAAATCCTAATGGAGCCCGATAAGAGGCTAAGGTTTTTTGCCTTTATTCGTAGAAAAGAGAGTTTTTCATATTTTTATGCCACAACTTTTATTTTCATTTTGTAATTAATTCAAGTGTTGTTAAACACTTGTAAAGAAATAGTCAACATTTGCTTCTTTAAGGTTTTTACAGGGCTTTTATATTTGCATTCATAACTAAATTTGTAAAGAGTGATAATAAATCACTTTATTAAAAGTTATTCATCAATGTAAAGTAAGAGGCTATGTTGCTTTTCAAAAGCATAGTCAAGGAGGGGTAGTTATCTTAGATTGCATTTGTGAGTCAAGTGAGGTGTTTTGGCAAACATGGAATTAAATAGGTGATTTGGCCACCTAATTGTGAGTTATACTTCAGTTAGAGAGTCCACATGGTTGAGAGTTGAGTCAAGGAGGACTTTTAGGTGGTTAATTGTTTATTTCTTGCAGTTGTATCCCTAATTTTGGGGGATTTTTTGTTACATTCGACCCTAAGAGGTTGTATTCATTTTGCCAACTCTTTGTGTAGTTGGAAAGGGGAGTTATCTTTTAGTTAGGTCCTTGATTTGGGGAAGGGCTTGGAGGTCATTCATTTTTTGAGCCAAATTTTAAAATTCAAATTTTGGGAGGGTGTTTGTATAAGTCATGCTTTCTCACTCATATATCTCTAGTTAGGAGTTTGGTACCTGTGTAGCAGTAGAGATTTCATACTTTGTAACTCATTTTCTTATGAGTTTTCTAGATTTGTAATGCAAAAAGTTCCTTGTTTTCAATAAAGAAGTTGAGTTCCTCCTTGGATAATTTGATCTAAGTGTTATGATTGTAATCATTTTGATTAAAATTTAGTGATTCTTTTATAGAATCCTTCATTTGGTCTTAGTTTCTTTAGATAATTAGTGCTAAAGTACATGTTATAGTGCACATCTTTGATTGTGTATACAATTTTTTTGCATCAAATTTGTGTGAACATTATTTTTCTCCTTTTTGTAAACATCAGTAAGCTATCCTTTCATGAGAATCATTTTTGCAGACATGTATATTTGAGTTGTGAGTTCAAATAGTTTCATTAGTTGGTTATCCTATGCATTTGTAAGCAGTTTGCAGGGCTTTTATCCATTGGTGGATCACCTTTTTAGCAGTAGTTTCATTTTATGCATATCCTCCAATTCCTTTTCCAATCATATTTTAGTTAGTTTTAGGGTACCTTAACGTCATTACTTATTCAACTATCCTAAGAAATATAATTCTACTCACTTGATCACCACACTTATTATTAATTTATTCCTTGATCATGTTCAAATGCAACTTATTTAATTCCTTCCATTTTGATATGTAAAATACTTGATTATTTAACCAATATGAAATGCAATCTTCTCTACCATCTAGCTAACACGATATGCTACTCATTTCAATGCAAGTCTAATTCCATTTTCCTATGTTCATTTTAAGTACCAAATCCAAATGAACTCCTAAACTCTTAACCATTTCATATCTACATGTTCATTATTCATCTATAAGGATAATACAATACTTAATGCATAAACATAGTCTTTTTAGTTTAACTACCTTATCCATCCTACACATGCATCCATATTCCTATCATGATCATTTCCTTTAACATGAGTCCCAAATGCATAATGCAAGAATCTTAATGCCTTCCTTAATTAATCATCTTTATGATATGCATACTTTCCTAAATTTTCAATGTAACCACATGAATGACATCATCAACTAAACATGATATTATTAATCAGACACAATTCCTATATAATGTTAATTCCATTTCATTAAGGATCTTCCACATAGAAAACTACATCCTAGTTAGTAATCATGAATTTTATTTCTAAAATGATTACAATTAATCAACAACATAAATCAATTCTATTCTAGGTGTAAATCCATTACAAACATCTAAGTACATGAAATCATTTCCTTTCAATATACAAGTACATAACTATACATCTCATAGCCTCATTATTACAATTCATGCCATGACCTAAGGCACCAACTACAATATAGTTTCAATTACAATTACATAAATGATATATCATGAGCATAGCTCATTCCTAATACATGATTTCATCTACATTTTTCACATAATAATAAATTACATGAATCCAAGATATCCATTACATAAATCTGCTACAAGACACATCCATAAGCTACTATGAAGAAGAATATCCACATCATGCACAAAGAATACAAAAGAATATCCCAATGGCTCAAAATAACCAACCACCCAACCATGTGGAACCAAAGGAACCACCCCCCATTCTAGGAGATGACACAAGGTCCCAACCCACACTCTAGACCTAAGTTGGCACCTAACAACCAAAGAGACTAAACAATACAAGGACTCTCAAGAAAGGACCAATCACAAGCAACCACAAGAAGAAACTATCAAAGGCATACAAATCATCAAGGAATATATGCAAAATCACCAGGGGGATACATGTAGGAGTGGAGTGTCATCACATGTCATTCTCTCACATAGAAAATACTATAACACAAGGCATAAACCTGATGGACATGTGAAGCCATCTCAAACTATGAGAGATCAAGGGAGATTGACTTGCCAACATAATGGCCTTCCCATGCCTATCCTAAAACATCCTCCCTAGGATCAAGTAATGGGGATCAACTATTAATTATCTTTATTAGATGAACCTAACTACCCATCCATCAATTTATTATTATATTATCACTTGTTTCCTTCATGGTAATCTTCCAATGTGTCACGGTGATCTAGACTTCATGCATCCTTACAAGGAACCTCATGCAAGCCTACCTCTCGTGACCTCGTTCATCACAACAAATCCCACTCCCCATAACATGTTCCCAAAATGAATTCACAACAAGAGGCTACAATTTAATATTAAAATTTGAAAAACCATAAGCATCCTCATGCAGCCATAACACATACATGAGCATCCAATGACTACAAGGTCATGTAAAGAAACAATGAGCCTCTTATTGAAATAATGAATCAAAGTCATATAAGGGAAATCAAATCTATCAATAATATTAAATGAATACTAGCAGTAAGCATATCAACTTGTTGTTTCAAAAGAAATAAAGAAACCCTCTCTATCATGGCTTCTCAACATGAAAGAGAGCACAACACCACAATAATGAAGCACCTCAATATATAGAAGAAAAACCACATAAAGATCATCAAATTTGATAAAATGCAATACTAGAAAACATCAATAAACCTCCCAAAATGCCTTTGGCACAACACCAAATCTAGAAAACCAAACCAAACTGAGAGAAACTGATCAAAATAACCAAATTGGGCGGTTTTGCACATCTGTTATGCAATACAATGCATATACCAATTTGTACGATGCATTTATTGGTTCAAACAACGCATATATCAAACTATAAAGTGCATATACTTATATAAACAATACATTTACTAGGAAACAACACATTTACCAAACAAGACAACACAAATGAAATAGTTTGCAATGCATTTGCCATAAACAATATCGCATATACTTAAAAAAATAACGCAATTATTCAATTAGTGCATTTTCTCAGAAATAGACACAGACTAGGGAAATTTACAACTCAAAAATAAAATTCAATACATCATGGAAACTTACAAATATGGTCTCAAAGGAGACACCCAAGGATAACAAAGTGAATGAAATAGGTAAAATGCAAAACCATGTCCACATAAAGGAGTAATCACAAAACACAGCTCCTCCATACCCTACCATGGCTCACTCAGAGAGAGTGACAAAAATATCGCAATCAAATTAAAACACAAATAAAAACAAAGCTTGAGAAAGGCAAATGTCAACCTTAACATACAAGAACATCAACAGTGGGATTCTTTGTGACTTCTCTCTCATGGAAATGTTGAACGGAAAGAGATAGAACCACAGAGAAATCCCCAAATACAAACCAACTCTTCAAGACAATAATGAAATCTCTACCCACATGGACTCAACATCACACATCCAACATTAATAGGGAGCCAAATGTAGAGAAATCCACAGGTATTAATTTCTACAGTGCGTTCACGGCAAAACAACATTTCCAAAAGCAATATATTTTCCCACAAACTATAGTAAAAACTATATAACCCAAAGTTCTCCCATGAAATATTCAATTCCAAAATAATATAAAACTATAGAATCAGATTTATTTCAACCCATCTTCCACATACAAACTACAAACACGACGCATACAGGAAAATAAAAACTAGAAAATAAAAGAGAAGGGCATCACCAACCTGGATTAGAAGTGATTGAAGAAGATTGATGAAGTGCCCACAAAATTTCCAGAAAGCTTCCTAAGGCCAAAATCCAGTCTCAAAACAAAATTGCAGAGAAGATTCAAAGAGTGTAACTTGACAAGATACACATGCAACAAAATAAAAAGCCTTCAGAAGCCCAAAACCCTAGCCTCTCAAACAACCAATCAAAATATTCCTTTTGGGAATATATTTTACCTACCCACATTAGGTTATATTTTTATTTCTCATTTCAAATTCAACCAATGAGAATAAACGGAGGGCGAGGAAAAATATTAAAACATATCTATAATTATAAGGGTGATGCAAAAATAATATAACATAAGGTACTTAATTACCCCCACATAATTAATAATTAATTTATATTAGGCTATGATTAATTAAATAAATAACCAAAGGGCTTATAAAATAAATAAATCACCTCCAATAAATATTATTCAACACTAAATCCAAAGACGAAATAAACAATAGATGAATAATTAACAATAAATACCTTTTTTTTTTTTATAAAAGTGGGCAAGCCACAAAACTATATTTTATTAATATTGAATCTCTTTGTTTACAATGGGTTCAAAGGGCATATCAGCAAGAAAGAACCCGCAAGAAAACCTTCGGTTGCGGCCCAAAAATGTAAAAATTTAAATAACCCGGCTGTCCCAATTACAAAATCAGTTTGTAAATGCCCACCCATTACATAGCTTTGTAGATATACATATCAAATGTCCAGACATCAACCAAAAATGAGAGAGAACCATGAGATTTGATCTGTAGACTCATAGAAAATAGCCAGGTCACAACAAAGCCTCACAAGGTCACAAAAAATTGAACAGTTCAACAGTTAAAAAATTGCATCAAAAAGATATTAACCAAAAGATACCTGCATAGAATAATTAAGTTAGAAACCAAGAGCTTGAGCTCTCCACAGGAGGCTCCCTATCCTCGCTCGAAGGAGGGACAATTTTCAAGGGGAATTCGAGCCGTGGAGGTGCTAAAGCCAAAAAGACAAAAGAGAGCAATGAATGTAAACCCATAAGTACAACCAAAGCCGTATCCACAAACTGAGAAGGAACCCAATCTAGTAAGATTTCAAATGATCTCAGAGTATCCCCTAATCTATCACATATTAAACCCATTCTCAATTCAAACAATAATTCCCCACACCTCCCATTGCCCAAAAGATCAAAATGAGGAAGAAAGCCCCCATAATAAAAAGAGCCCAGCTCAAATTGATAACTATCTAGTGCAAACCTAACAAGCTCCCAAGTGCATATCAAGGGAGGAATGAATGCAGAAACCAAGAGTTGGAGTAAACCCTCATCAAGCAAAATGTCATGGAAAATAGTGAGAAATCGAGATAAAATCTCAGAGCCAGAAAAATTACAACCAGACTACAACTAGAGACTTCCCACCAACCTACGTACCTCAAAATCCACCTGAGCAAAAAACAAACGAAACAATTTTCCAAGCATCTCAGTGTCATGCCCAAACTTTTGGGCAGAAATGGAACAACAAATATTTTTTTGAACAACATAAACTCACAAAATAATCTACATTTAAAGTGGAATCAAATAAGTTTTGTCTTAACTAGGATGTAAATAGAATTGTTTTCTAAAGTTGGATTAATTATTCCCAAGAGGGTTGTCGCAAATTTAATTAGTTAATTTAATTATCTTAAATAAATTGCCGCAACCCTCTTGGGAATAATTAATCCAACTTTAGAAAACAATTCTATTTACATCCTAGTTAAGACAAAACTTATTTGATTCCACTTTAAATGTAGATTATTTTGTGAGTTTATGTTGTTCAAAAACAAAATTGTTGTTTTGTTTTTGCCCAAAAGTTTGGGCATGACATTTTGGTATCAGAGCCAGGTTTCGATCCTGGGACCTATGGGTTATCTTATATTAGCGGCAATTTAATTAAGTTAATTAAGTTAACTCATTAAATTGCGAGGACCCTCTTAGGGAATAATTAGCCCCCATTTTTAATGTCGCCCTTTGTGTGAGTTAGCTAACCCAATGTTAGTAAACATTTCCACTTACATCTTAGTTAAGATAAAATTCAATTGTTTTCTTTATAGTGTAGACTATTTTAAGAGTTTATGTGGTTCAAAAAAAAAATTTGTTCTATTTTTTTTGCCCAAAAGTTTGGGCACGACACTCAGAGCTATTTCCTGAATCCTCATTGGATGCCTCAAGCTGGAATTTGACAATAACCCTGTATCATGAAAGAGCAGAGGCACTTGACATATGTAAATCCTAGAAAGAATAAGACAGAGCCTACTGCAGGATTCAGAAAAGCTATCAGCTTTTAAAGACAACAACCACCAAAATCGTGAGCAAGAAGAACCACACAACTTCATGATTACAAGTAAAGGCAATGAGAAAGATTAAAACTCGTGAGAGGTAACAACATAAATGAAAAAATAATATCCAAAAACTTCTCATGGTGGTGGTGGTAGAAAAGCAATACAAAAGATCCCATCCAATGAAACTTAATGAAATGCTTACCTAAACATGATCACAGCACAAATACCATGACAAATTGCTACAAATAATCAGTCTTTCCGTACAACACAAAGAAATCAAAGCACATAAAGCACTCATGCAAAATCAAAGTGAAAAGACCATGTCCAAGCATGCTTGGTAACAGACTGCCACCCTAAGACCATGAAAGGTAACCACCCTTGCTGCCTATGCCAGATCATAACCATACTTTATAGCTAAAAATAATTTCTTACCTACAAAGCATACTTACCACCTAAACAAATCCAACAAACATGCCTGCCTCCAAAGGAAGAAGGGTGGGAAAATTTCAAATGTCCATATAAAAGGAGGAACCCCAAGGCTTAGTGCATATATTTCAGAACTGAAGTAGGAATCTCTTCCATGTTTACATTACACAAATTGGCATTACTATCAATAGCTAAATTTACCAAGAAATCCACAATTCTATTTATTTCTCTATAACAATGAGAAATCAAGAAGGAATAAAAAAACTCTAACTGTTGTAAAATTAGATCCAAAACATATTGTAATTGCCAACAATTAGATTTCTTCTTCATAACACTCTGAATCATCACCATTGAATCCCATTCAATTACAAGATCCTTGATTCCCAGGGATATATCCATATCCAAGCCTAGAGACAAGGCATTAAACTCTACAAAATTATTAGTCTTATGCCCAATGGCATGGCACCTAGCCTAAACAAAGTTTGTATGATGATCAAAAATCACCATACCTACCCCTGTCAAGCTAGGATTCCTGCAAGAAGCACCATCAAAATTTAGTTTCAAATGGCCATGAGGAGGGGGCTTCCAGATAGCTGATTTTCTCTTGATTAAAGCATCATTATTTTTCAAAATTGACCCATGAGAGGGCAGGATAGATAACAACTTCCAAACCCTAGACACCCTACTATCCCAATGTGAGAAAGAGGTAAGATTCTCTAGGTTCTTGTAGATATGAGACAAGGCAACTTCTGAAATGGAAGATTCAATTTTCAACAAGATCTCTTCAAGAGAAGAACTTGTTTTTTTAAAGATCCTATTATTTCGTTCTAACCAAATATTCCAAACTAGAATAGATGGAGAGACAATCCAAAGGCAAGCATAGAAAGATGAGGCAAACAGTAATGGCCAGGATCTAAAGTGAGATATAATATCTTTCCCTATAACAAAGCTCAAATTCAATTTATCAAATAACCATTGCCAACATTGATATGCAAAATCATAGTGAAGGAAAAGATGGGAGGAGGATTCCAATTTTTTATTGCATAACACACAATGAAAAATAGCAGTGATGCCAAGTCTATCTAGGCGCATTCCTATAAGGACCTTGTCCTGAACTACTAACTAGGCAAAAGCCCTAGCTTTTCGTAGACAGGCTGAATGCCAAAGAAGTTTATGTGGCCAAGAAGATAAATCTTTCACAGACATAAGGGAATTATATCCATCTTTGACCGTATATTTACCAGAGATATTCTTTGTCCAAATGAGTTCATCTTAGGAATCAGATAGGATAATCATTCTTTCACCTAAAACCTTTGAAAAATGCATTTTAAGATCATGATCAACATCCAAAAACTTAATGGATTTCAACTTAGCCATCTTAAGATTTCCACTATATACTATCTCAAAGTAGTCTGCCACAGAGACCCCCCGACAAAGGGAAGAAATGATAGATATCAGAGGGGACCAGTCCCTTATATTTCATAATGGAGTGTGACCATTCCACACCTCATCCCAAAATCTAACCTTCTTCCCATTATGAACAATCCAAGAGAGATGTGGCAAGATAACATTTCTACATTTGCAAATAAAATTCCACATTACCGAACCTGAAGGTAAATTTGAAATTTGAAAAATATACTCTCTAGGACCGTTATTTAAGTACCTTGTAAACATAATTTGTGCCCAAAAAGAATCAGAATGCTCATACAACTTCCTGACCAACTTATATCCAAGGCCAAATTCTAATTTTCCAAGTTCCTAATACCTGTACCCCCAAGATCCTTAGGCAAACATACTCTATCCCAGGCTACTAGGGGGATTTGTTTCCTTCCATCTTTATTACTACTCCAGAGAAAGGACCTAAGAGTGTCCTGCAAGCTCACAATCATAGATTTTGGGGATTTTAACACTGACATAAGGTAAAAGGGAATTGCATTCAACACAGATTTAATAAGAACAATTTTCCTAGCCAGGCTTAACCATTTGTGATTCCAAGAGAAAATTCTCTTTGAAATAACAAAAATAAGCTTATCCCAAAAGGTTAGTTTGTCTTGTTTAATAAAGAAAGGTATACCGAGGTACGTACATGGGAGGTTAATAGGTTTAAAACCCCAAAAGGACTGCAATCTATGCTGAACTAACTATTATGTATTCAAGAAGAATATTTTTGACTTCTCAATATTAACTTTTTGTCTTGAGAAAGCTGCATATTTTTGAATAAGTCCATTTATAGTAGTTGCCTCCCTCAAAGAAGCTTGGCCAAATAACAAAGTATCATCTGCAAATAAACAATGTGAGATAGAAATTGGAACCCCCAAGATTCCAACCCCCTTCCAAAGCCCTTTCAATTTCACAGCCTTAATAGCCCAACTAAAGGACTCAGCTAAAAGTATAAATAGAAAAGGGGATAGAGGATCCCCCTGCCTCAACCCTCTAGAAGAAGAGAAAAAATCATAAGGGGAACCATTAATTAGAACCGAGAATCTTGCAAAAGAGATGCAAGCATTGATCCATTTGACCCACGCCTTAGAAAACCCTAACTTCACAATAACAAGACCTAAATCCCCCCATTCAACCCTATCATAAGCCTTCATCATGTCCAATTTAAGTATCATGGCTGGGAAATTTTGAATGGAGATAGAATGCAACACCTCATGAGCCACAATAGCTCCCTCCGCTATTTTCCTACTGGGCACAAAGCCACCTTGCTCCAAAGAGATAATTTTGGGAAGGATTTTTGCCAATCGAAGGGAAATTGCCTTAGTAAAAAATTTATACAAAGTGTTGCATAAAGCAATAGGACAAAAAATTAGCAAAAGTCTTAGTAACCTCTTTTTTAGGGATAATAGATATCAACGTAGTATTAAGCTATTTTAAAATTGACCTATTTCTTCTAGCCTCTTCAAGAGCCAAAAGGACATCATTGCCCACAAAGTCCGAACACTTCTAAAAAAATAGAGGGGTAAACCCATTCGGCCTCGGGGCCTTATCTAGATTCATGTCAAAAACCACACAATTGACTTCTTGTAATGAAAAAGGAGACATCAACATCCTATTATCCTTGGGGGACACTAAAGAGGGAATGTCAGAAATAAAATCATTCAAAAAATAACCACCCTCCAAGGATAATAATAATTTAAAAAAAGTTAACTAACTCTAAAGCAATGTCCTCTGATTCAGTAAGAAAATTGCCACTGGGATCCTCTATACACGATATCATATTTCTGCTTTTTTTTAACTTAGTGGAAGAGTGAAAGAACTTTGTATTTCTATCCCCATCTAAGAGCCAAACTTCTCTAGATTTTTTCCTCCAATATGTTTCTTCCCTAGCTAATACTTCCTCAAGTTCTGATTTTAAAGATTTTAATTCATCAAAGATATGTGGAACCATACCATAATCAAGCACATGCCTATTTAGACATTCAATCATAACTTGAATTCTCTATTTCTCATGAAAAATGTTTTTGAAATGCGAAGAATTACACTCACTAATATTCAACTTCAAGAAGTTGAGCTTCTTGACAATCTGAAATATGTGAGACCCTGGATAGAAAGGAGCAGAGTCCCACCATTTCCTAAGGAGGGGTAAGAAGGAAGAATCCCTGAACCACATGGGTTCAAATTTAAAAGAAGATTTAAAAGAAGCTTTAACCTCCAAAATGGTTAAGGAAATGGGAAAATGGTCAGAACCTGACATAGGCATAATAGAGGAGAAAAACTCAAAATCTGACTCTAACCAATTTTCTAAAAGCAAGAAATGATCTAGTCTTTTTGCTATTTGAGAAAATCCCCTTCTCATATTAGTCCGAGTAAAAACCCCATTTTGAGATTTACAATAAAAAATACCCATATCAAAGATAAAATTCCCAAAGTCTTCCATAGTTCTCTTATTCGGTAAAATTCCTCCAGTTTTATCACTTGATTCTATGATTGGATTAAAATCTCCCCCAAAAATGACTAAAAACCCCTGCTTCAAGGGGGAAGCAATCCTTTTCAAATCACACCATAACTTACTTTTCTCCTAGATCCTAGAGGGAGCATAAACATTGAATAACCAAACCTTAACCTTAGAGATCTTACTAATAACCAAACACAACATCCAATTTGCAGCCAATGTTACTAACTGCACATCAATATTGTAATTATTCCATAATAATGCTAAACCTCCTAAAGCTCCATAGGTTGAGCAAGAAATGAAATTCCACCTTTTCCAAGAAGAAAAGAGCACATCAACAGAAGCCTTTGATAATTTAGTCTCCTGCAACATAAAAATATCACACTTAATTAAATCCATCTGGGATTTAATCAAGCGTCTCTTGTTAGGGGCATTTAAGCCCCTAACATTCCAAGAGATAATCTTCATTGTCCTCAAGGGGAGGCCGAAGCTCCCCTCTTCTCAATGTCCAGAGCTTTTTTGTTATCTCCAAAGCAACATTGTAAATTTCTCTTTACAGCCCTTGACCTAGTCACAGGAGGATTGGTCATTGGTTGCTTCCCCTTTTTATTTTTCCCCTTCAATGGAGTCGAACTAGACTTTTTAGGTCTACCTAAAGAAAGAGACTTTCTCCCTTGACCAATGCCAAGAGAAAGGGACAAAGTCTTTTGTATCCTTGCATCAATTTCTAGTTGAGTCTAAGCTTTTTTAGGGGGTCTACCATGCCTAGGAGAACCGACAGATGGAGTTAAGACCAAAGAAGTTTGGACAATTGGCAAGTTCTTAATAGATTTTGGGGAAGCTAAAACAACTGGATTGATAGATCCCAAATCTTTAGAGGCCAGAATCTCAAATGGGTTAGCTGATATATTAATAAGAAGGGATGAATTAATCCCTTCTAAGTCATTATCAATTGCACAGATAACCCTATCCATGACCTCTCCTTCCAACTGAGGGGCATGTTTAATAAAAAGATCATTTACTTGTTGAACCAATTCTATATCAGGCACAATTACTTCAAGCATCTTATTAAAATCCAAATTCACCTCCTTATCTAAATTAACTTGACCCTAATGAAAAGGAAAAGAAGCAAGGTTCTGAATTTTAGTAATTAAAGCTGAATCATCTGGAGCTTCTACAATAGGAACCTCAAAGAAAGATTCATTAACTATATCCATCTTAGGAGGATCCAAAGACTTTGAGTTAGAAGAAGGAGCATTAGCTTTCTTATGATTCAAATGTAACCCACAATCAGATGAATTCAAAGTAGAAGGTAAACCTAGATCAAAGCTGGAAACAACTTTTTGAGGGTGTAACAAAGACTCAGGACCCCCATGTTAGAATTTGGTGTAACAATACTGCTTGGCTGAATAGGGAGCTGATGAGAAACCCTTTCAATAGGGTTATTCTAGGTATGACTCAGATCATTCGCACCCGACTGACCCATAGACAACAATGCAGGAGAAGACTTAGGAACAAACTCATCTATCAGACAATGCTTCTTAAAATCCATAAATAACGGAGCATCTAAAAGAAGAGGGGATTGAAGAAGTTTGGAGTCCAACCTCTCAATATTTTGATGCCATAGCCCATCCTGAGACTTGATATTTCATGTATGGGGATGTACATTTCCAATTTTAACCAAAACAAAAAATTTTACCAGAACTTCCCCCTCCCTAAAATCCATTCTGGATGTGAGAAAGGTGCCAAAAGAATTACCAATTTGTTGCAGAACATTAGGGTCCATAAATTCAAAAGGAATATTTGGTAAACCATACCAATAAGGGATTAATTTATTTTAAACAGAGCAAGCACAAAAAATGGTTTCCAAGCCGAAACAAACAACAAATCCTTTCCAAACCAGTGATGTGTAGAACCCAATACCCTAGCGCAAACCAGAGGTGAATCAAAAATAATAATGAAGGTATTTGCTGATATTAACTGAAAATAGTGCATATCTTCCCACCATTTTTTCAATTTATTGTGAAGCTTAGACAAACCCAATTGATCCCCCTAGATTTCCCCCAAGATAGCATTCGAATGCAGGCAATGTGCTTTCTTATCAACATAAGATCCTAGCTAATCAATACAGGGAATCGACACCCAAGTTGGAGATGAAGAAATGGGTTCCAAGGGAGTACCTACCTTTTCCTTCTCTAGAGAGGCTACCTTAGGGTTTGAGAGTACCTTATTCTTCACTTGTTTCATAGAATGTAAAGCACCTAGAAAATTAACCCCATTTCCCGAATCCACAACCTATGCAAATGTTCGTTTCTCACCCTGAACATGTCCCCATTTTGGTTTTGAAATGGGCTACTGGTGGAACTGCTTGCCATGAGAATATATCCCTCAAGTAGAAATAGGTTTAGAAAGCTGTTGTTGAGAAGAGTTTCCCTAGCTTCCAAAAAAACCCTAAAAGTATCAAGAAACAGGCCGAAACCACCCCTTCTACCCAGCTTTGCTAATGTGCCAAGCTTTGTCTTCCCAACGGCCTCTGGTAAAAACCAACTGCAGTGTATGTGGCAGATCCTCCCAGGCTACATCTGCCCATTAACCCAACTGACGGCTGTCCTCCATAACCCATGAAAAATTGCAGAGCTCACCCTATTTCTATTAATCCCATTTCTAATTAACAATAAATATTAATTAAATAATAAATATTAACTAAAACATTAACCAACATTAAATAAATACTTAAACAATAAATTCTAAATAAATAATAAATAAATAAATATTATATCTCAAATAATCAAAACACCAATAATACAATAATTAAATTAAGCTTTAATAACTATTTAATGTCACATCAATTAATTAAATAGGTTAATAAACACTTGCATACAAACAAATCCATAACTCGCTAACTGACATGGCGAATTGCGCTAAGATGCTGACAACTCAAGTTAGACATCTTAGACCTAGAGTATGTTAAGGGAACTTGTGTCAACTCTGAACCACATGCTATTGGGATTTAAAGACATGCTTGGACCTGTGGAGCTAGGTGGATTCGGTGTCTACTACTTTCAAATCCTGCAACCACAAAGAAACGATACAACATATGCATATATATCATAATAGGTAAGTGATAGGGTATCACAATGGCACATCCCACTCACAATGAGTGATGTAACATCGTCCCTCTCATGAAGACAATCATACAATAATCAAACGCATTGCATAATCAACTCATCATATGCAATCATGAACTAGGGTTAGTGTAACCATAATAACATCAAATCCATGATCAATACAAACTATCAATAATCCATCAACATAGTAGTACATATATAATCCATCAAGCATAGAGATATATATAAGATCCATCAAATCACATGATCAATAATGATAGCTTCATCATCTATATAAATCATCAAAATAACATATGTCAAAATAATGTCTAGCATCATAGTGAGTAACTAAAGCACATATATAATCATAATCCAAAACATCATAAAGAGTCTAGATAAGTCTATCATGCATGAAATAAAAGTCAAGTCAAGTCAATTCAATGAGGGACACTACATCCTCCCCCCCTTTGCCTAGGCTTACTCCTGGAAGCCTAAGAACAAATAGGGTCAAAGCTCTCTCATCCACACTGCATCCTCCCAAGTAGATGAAGAATCATTAATCAGATCCCACTGGAACCTTACCTGCTCTATGATCCATCCTCTGAGGAACATCTCATGATTTTTGAAGAATGTGCATGGGTTCCAAAGAAATATGCCCATCCTCTACCTATAATGCACTCCAATTCAAAACATGTGATACATCAGGATGATATAATCTCAAAACTGAAACATGAAACAAGTCATGGATGCGGGACAATCTAGGTGGCAAGGCAAGGTGATAAGCCACAAGACCAATCCTCTGCAAAATATTGAAGGGTCTAACAAAATGAGGTGCCATCTTAGAGCCTTTTCCATAATGGAATGAACTCTTTCATGGGCGATATCTCAAAAACACCTTGTTGCCAACTGAAAACTACCTATCCACACGATGATCATTTGCATATTTCTCATGTATATCCTATGTCACTACCAATGATCTTTGATGTGAGCCACCTGCTACTCCATATACTACAATATCTCTAATCCAATACACACTCTATCCTCCAAATGGTCCCAACTCAAGGGTGTATGACATGGTCTACCATACAATGCCTAAAAAGGAGACATACCAATAGAACTGTGGTAGCCATTGTTATACGCAAACTCCACCAAATAGAGATAATCCTCCCAATGTGACTATTGATCCATAACATACATCCTCAACATGTCCTCCAAAACCTAATTAACATGCTCTGTTTGACCATCTATCTCAGGATGATATGTTGAACTGAAGTTCAACTGCTTCCCTATATCATATTGAAGTGCAGTCCAAAAGGTTGATGTGAACACTGGATCAGGATTAAAATAATTCATCAAGGAATACCATGCAATCTCACTACTCCCTCCATGAAAATACGAGCTACTCTCACTATTGTGTATGATGACTCGATCGAAGAAAAGTGCACCACCTTGTTCAACCTATCAACAATGACCATAATAGCATCATGAAGACGAGAAGGCATAGGTAGTCCAGCTATAAAATCCATAGATATAATGTCCCATTTCCATCCTGGAACCAAGTTTGACTGTAATAAACTTGCTGGATGTTGATGCTCTGCCTTCACTCGCTGACACTCTAGTCAACATGACACAACATCTGCAATATCTCTCCTCATACTAGCCCAATGATATATCTGTCTCAAATCTGCATGCATCTTCTTGACACCTGGGTGTGCCAAGTAAGGTGTATGATGTGCCTCTGTGATGATCAAATCTTGGATACTGTCTGATGGTGGAACATAAATATGTCCCAAATGCCTAAGAAGGTTATCCAACTCAATTGAATAACTTGCATATCTTCCCTCAAGAGATCTACCTGCGACAACCTCTGCAATAACTTCCTGGTACCACACATGTGAAGGAAGGGTACTAAGAATATGGCTCCTAAAATCCACACTAACACTACTGAGATCTCATGCCTCTTATGGCTCAGTGCATCTGTTGCCACATTATCCTTACCCTGGATGTATCTCACCTCAAAGTCGCACTCACACAAAAATTCCATCCAACACCTCTACCTAGCATTCAAATTTGGCTACATGAAGATATAATGTAAATTGTGGTGATCACTATGCAACTCAAATCGATGACCAAGAAGAAAATGCCTCCATCTAACCAAATCATGAACCACTGCCGCTAACTCTATATCATGGGTGGTGTAAATCTACTCATGATATTTGAGTTTTTTGAATCATATGCAATCACACGGCCATCGTGCATTAACACTACTCCTAAACCCTCCAAAGAAGCATCTATGCACACCATGAAATCTCCTAAAGGATCTGACACTGCTAGAATAGGTGCACTACTCAAATGCTCCTTAAGGATCTGAAATGTTGTCTCACATTGCTCTGTCTAAACAAACTTATTCCCTTTCCTCTGAACATAAGTGATAAGATGGGCTATCCTAGAGAAATCCAGAACAAGCCTACAATAATATCCTGCAAGACCCATGAAACTACGAACCTCACCCATGTTAGTGGGTGTTGGCCAATCAATAATTGCCTAGATCTTAGAGGGATCAACTATGATACCCTCTCCTGAAATCACATGACCAAGATACCAAACCTCTAAGTAGAAGAACTCACACTTCTCTATATTGGCATACAACCAATTCTCTTATAGGCACTGCAAAACCTATCTCAAATGACCCTCATGCTCCTCAACTGATCTCAAGAACACTAGAATATCATAAAAAAACACTAGCACAAATTTGTACAAATAGGTTTTTAATACACAATTCATTAAGATCATAAAAACCCGATGGTGCATTCGTGAGACCAAAAGGTACCATTGTAAACTCATAATGTCCATATCTAGTATGGAATATTGTGCAATGAATATCTGCCTCATGAATCCTCAACTGGTGATACTCGGACTTAAGGTCAATCTTGGAGAAGACCTTTGCATTCTTAATCTTGATCAAATGAATCATCTATCCTCAGTAAGGGATATCAGTTCTTCACCGTCAGCTTATTAACCTACCTATAGTCGATGCACAAGCAAAGGGATCCGTCCTTCTTTACAAACAATATAGGTGCACCCCATGGGGACACACTAGTATGAATAAATCTCTTAGCTAAAAAATCCTCTAGCTACAACCTCAACTCACTCAAATCCTAGGTAGTCATCTGATAGGGAGCCTTAGAGATTGGCCCATCTCTTGGCACCAAATCAATCTAGAAATCTATATCTCACTTGTTCGGCATACCCAGAATCTCACTAGAGAAAACACATGCAAACTCCTATAGGATGGAATAACATTGAAGAAGATCCTCTAAACCCACTCCCTCATCCATATCATTCACCCTCACTACAAACAACTGGAAACCCTTACGTGCACACCTCTTCATCTGCATAGAAGAAATCATGTGAAGAGAAATGGGTCTTTGAATCCTCACAATGTCCACATTCTCCCCGCTCTCAACCACACACTGCACTCTCTTACCCTGATAATATATCTGAGTTCGATGAGACTCAAGCTAATCCATGCCAGGCATAATACCATAAGATCCTAAGGGTAAGATATGAAGATCCACTATGGTATGGCAACCACCTACAATCAAGGAACAACCAAGCATAAGGGATTCCAGTGCCACCTTGGACCCCATAGCTAACTCTACCTACCACCTATCATCTTCCTTTTCCACAATGAGCCTGCATCGCTCTACTAGAAAAGGAGTAACAAAATAATCTATAACACCTGAATCAAATAGCACTATGCAAGAGATACCACCTATCATACCTATGGTCTCAACAACTGATGCCTAATGCTCAACCTAATGGTTATCAACTACCACAAACACATGGTGGGATCTACCTACATCTCCAACTGTAGGCTTAGAAGTAGCTAGCTTCTATCTTGACATCTGAGTAGTCTGCTAAGGGCAATGAATGGTAATGTATCCTAGCTGCCCACATGAAAAATAATCTCTTCTATCAAATCCTCCACTTGTTGGAGTATCACTCGACTGTTGAACAGTGCCTCTACTAGAAGCTGGTTGAGAACTCTGTATTGGTTGAGAAGGAGTAGTCTTCCTATCAAGTTGATGAATACAAGTCCTATCAACCTAAAATCTATCACCTCGCACAAATCTTTGACCCTGAGGATGCGTCTTCTTAAACCACTGACCACTATGGAAAGAAGAAGGACAACTCCTAGCAACACCAAAAGACTATGACTGAGAACCTCTCACAATAGATCCTATAACTAGAGTACTAGCTGTCTATCCACCTCTCACACCTCTCAAAGCTAAAGACAAATTCTCCTCTTCTATCTATACCTTCTCCACAACTGCTTCCAAAGTCTTAGGTTCATGCATCTAAACCTCACCACTGATATGATCACCGAGATCTCTCACAAAGTGTTGAATCAACATCATCTCATCATCCAAAATCCCAGCATAATGCCTAAGCTCAAATAACCTGTTCTCATATTGCTCCACAATCATCCTCTATTATCTCAAATCATGGAACTCATCAGCCTTCCTCTGCCTCAAATGTTCTGAAATAAATCTAGCATGCAACCTCTCTAGGAACAACTCCCAAGATACTGTTGCTATGTCCAAATGCAACTTGTGCTCCTTTGTACGCCACCACATCGATGAAAAATCTTGAAGATGCATAATCACACACCTCACCTTGGTGTTACTACTATATGAGTGCATTACAAAATACCTACTAAAGTCCAATAGACATGTCTCTACCTCCATTCCATTGCCTAAATCGACAAAAGTAGGAGGGGGAGACCTCAACAAATCTATCATGTGACTAGTTGCAGACACCTCCTGATCCATCTCAGCTCTCCTTCTAGGAGAATGTGAATGTTATCTCTCCTGATGCTCTGAATGATGAGACTCCTTATGTTGTTTCTCCTCCTGCCTTGGTCCCAATTGGCTAAGAACCTCCTGCAACACGTTCACCAACTATGGAATCACATCACCTCTAGATTGGTTTTGTTGTTGCTGCTGCTCCTCATGATGTGACTCTCCAGAAACCTCAGGATGAGGATTCCTATGAGTACCCATGAGAATAGCATGATGAAGATCTCTACCCCTAGTAGGAATTTTGTCTAAGCAAGATGCAAAAGAAAACTATAAGCTAACAAACTAGGGAAATAAGAGCAAAAACAACAAGCATGGATAAAACTATTGGGCTAACCCATGCTAGCATGCACACTGGGCTCAAATACAACTATAATACCTAGTGCATGAATATGGTCTTTGATACTAGATGTAATGTCCACCAAAATACCCTAGAGAAACTAAACATCTAACATACTAAATGGAGATATAAAAAAAAAATCATCTAATGCTACACATCATATCATCTATGCAATGTGAATTAACATTCATTATCATTTAAGCATAGAGAGCATAAACCATTTCACATGGGCTCATTAACCAGATACGCAAGCGGAATAAATATCACAATCATAGCAAATATCTCCCTAGGGTACCTTAATATCATTACTTATTCAACTATCCTAAGAAATAACATTCTACTCACTTGATTACCACACTTATTATTAATTTAATCCTTGATCATGTTCAAATGCAACTTATTTAATTCCTTCCATTATAATATGCAAACTACTTGATTATATAACCAATATAAAATGCAATCTTCTCTATCATCTAGCTAACATGATATGCTACTCATTTCAATGCAAGTCTAATTTTCTTTTCCTATGTTCATTTTAAGTACCGAATCCAAATGTTCCTAAACCTTAACCATTTCCTATCTACATGTTCATTATTCATCTATAAGGATAATTCATAAATATAGTCTTTTTAGTTTAACTACCTTATCCATCCTACACATGAAGCCATATTCCTAGCATGATCATTTCCTTTAACATGAGTCCCTAAGGCATAATTCAAGAATCTTAATGCCTTCCTTAATTAATCATCTTTATGCTATGCATAGTTTCCTAAATTTCCAATGCAGCCACATGAATAACATCGTGCACTAAACATGATATCATTAATCAACCACAATTCCTACATAATGTTCATTTCATTTCATTAAGGATATTCCACATAGAAAACTACATCCTAATTAATAATCATGAATTTTCTTTCTAAATTGATTACAATTAATCAACAACATAAATCAATTCTATTCTAGGTGTAAATCCATTACAAACATCTAAGTACATGAAATCATTTCTTTTTGATATACAAGTACATAACTATACATCTAATAGCCTCATTATTATAATTCATACCATGACCTAAGGCACCAACTATAATATGGTGACAATTAAAATTACATGAATTATACATCATGGGCATAACTCATTCCTAATACATGATTTCATCTACTTTTTTTACATAATAATACATTACATGAATCCAAGATATCTATTACATAAATTTTCTACAAGAAACATCCATAAGATGCTATGAAGAAGAATATCCCAATGGTTGAAAAGCGCTAACCACCCAGCCATGTGGAACCAAAGGAACCACCTCCTATGATGTTGGACTCTAATAACACTGAGAGGGGGGGGTGAATCAGTGTTCTATCGGTAATATTAATTTTGAACTTATTGCTTTTGAACCAGTTAACAGTAAATAAAGTTAAAGTGCATAAACCAAATAACACATAAAGAAGAAACACCATAACACCAATATTTATACATGGAAAACCCTGCAAAGTGAAAAACCATAGTGGGACTAATGCCCACAATATCTATATACTTGATCAAGGTATACAAATATTAAATTGAGGGGATTGCACATGCAATCAGGCCAACATCATAGATCTCACTACTCAAATAGAAGTCTCACTGACTTACACAGTATTACAAAGTGATTACAAACAAAAATGAACTTATAAATTGCCTCTGACCATGTTGGATAAGTTCCGATTTGAGCTCTATTAACCCTCACTATGTGTTAGTTTTTTGATGCTTTGTTCTACTACTCGTTTACATTGTACACATGAAATTGCACACCAAAGCTTCCTTTCGCTGACCAAAATCATACCATCAATTTCTAAAAGATTTGCAACCAAATTGCATCCTATATGTTGTTAGATCCATTGCTGAAAGGATCTCCTTAAATACCATTCTAACTTTTCACCATGTTGACTTCAATGAAGAATATAATCCTGTCAACTGCTAGATTACAAGGTATTTCATACATAATCCTGATGACCATGCCAGCCTTCACACATTACCAAAAATTCCTTGAAAGAAATTATCTGGGCCACAAAATCACTTAGTTGGGTCCTATCCTTAACCGGGTTCCAAATACACATTACCAGGTTTAGGACTTAACTGGTTGTGAAGCAAAGTGAATACCGATTGAGTGTAGTGAATATCGATTGTCCCAATTAAAGAAAAATAATAAATCAATGAATCCCGATAGAAAATATCTACACATGGAGATGAGTTGCCGTCAATGACAACCCAAAATGCCATTAGCCCTTATCAGATGAGTGTCAATTGCCAACAATCCCCCCCTTTGGTATTGATGGCAACACTCATGTAAAAAAATGATGCTATCACTAAATCTACACATCTTGACCTATACATGAATCTGTTATATATATTTGATACTCCCCCTAAGAAATATATACATTTTTCACTGTATTCTATCGCCCCCTTTAGCATCAATGACAAAGCAGGGCGCCCACAAAGAATTTTCTACAACTATATACACATGTCAGTTCTATACAAGTTTCAAAATATCAACATACATAGACTTCAAAAATGGAAAATAAGAGTCCCAACCTTTCTTAAGAGAGTCAAGAATGGAGGTGAGTCCATTCAAGAGATTGGCGTAATAATCAATTTCTTCAGGTATGGTGGGATCCTTCTTCTGCATGTAAGTCATACATTCAGTCTTGTGAAATAATAAATTATCCAACTGGGGACCTATGAGATTCTAGAGCTCAGTTGTTCGCTTTATTGTGTTGTCCCTTTCCTTCTCTAATTTCAAAATTTGATCCATGATTACCAAAATTGGACCATCCAAAGAACTTGTAAGATTAGTTGTTGGGTAATAAGAGTTAAAAATTTGAATCAAATTATTCCTATAGTTTGAAAGTTGCTTGTTTATGGAAGCTTTGAGCTTGGAAAAATATAGACAAGTCTTATAAACTTTACCTCCTTCCTCCAATGTTGTATCAATAGATTGCAAGCAAATTTGGAGTTTACCCTTTTTAGATGCAATCATTTGTAAGAATGTTTGTTTCTGGGCTTCAACAAATTTGTCCTTAGCCTCAATTATTGAAATTTTGAGAAAAGAATCATAGTGCTTAGGAATGAAATCAATTAACTCATGTGCCTAGAATTCAAGTACCAATCGGTTCAAAACTTCAAAATGGTGCTTAATCATCTCTTTGTCTTTTGATTACTCCTGGGCCAACTCTTGAGTTGCTTGAGCCTGGAGTGTTGTAGCCGCCAAAATTTTCTCTGTTAGAGACATCTTTTGGTAAGGTTTGTCAAAACTGATAGAAAATTGTGACAAATTAACTTTGGCTATGGATGTAGTGTCAATTGCCATGCTGGTAGAAAGATTTGTCACAATTTCGTTCCCTTTGTCTATCGAAGATTTATTTACTGTATACGTTGAATCCTTTATTTGATGTGCACTGGTGGCTTTGTCACTTGGTGCCTTATCACGATCTTGTACATCCTCAAAAAATTTGTTGTCAGTATCCTTATCTATATTTTTCTCTATATCCTATACATTATTTGTCGGGCTATCCTTTGCTACAAAATTTGACTCACTAGTCGATATAGTAGTATTTGGTGGAGTGCTAGCTGGTTGATCTGTATTTACATTTTGTTCCCCTAATGGTGTTGGTTTCTTCTCCCCTAGTAACTGCATATTATGTGATTGAACAAAACTATGGCTCAACTCATAACCTAAATTCAAAAGAATTCTGACCCAAATGTCTATGGTCTCCTTCCCGATTTCTTCAAATATTTCTAACATTAAATTATTTATTATGTGGTTTGGATTGAATTCGGATGAGATGGTTTTATTGATCAAATTAGTAACCTCTATCAGAGTTATTGATGGGAAAAGATTAACTAATTCAATTTCTTTCATCTGATAGTCCAGATTTTGTGCATGTAATTTTTTGGCTTCTAGATTATCATACAATTCTTTGGGCAAAATTTTCTCTAGCTTAATTAATGCTCTACTGAAAGAATCAAGATATAAAGGAATTGCTTCCTCAATCTTATTTTTATCCTTCTCATCAAATTCATCAAAGAATGTAGAAATACTGTCCAAATAGCCATAATTATTATCTAATCAATAATGTCTTGAGCATCTAATTTCTTTCTACCAATTCTTCTTTTGGCTTCTGGTTAGACTACTCATCAAACTTTGGCTTGCATTTATGTACAATGGTAATTTTAGGTTTTTGGGGAGGCTCCTTAGCTGGTTCTTCCTTCTGTTATTCCTTCTTCTCTTGTACTACCTTTGCAAAAATGCCTTTCTTCTTTGGAGTAACCTTGATTTCTTCATCTAACTCGGTCTCCTCTGAAGAAACTATCATATACTATCAGGTTGGCTTCTATTTTCTCTTTACTTTTTCAGTCAGCTTAGGACTGACAAGCTCAACAGATGATGCTTCTGGTTTCTTGGAAGACTCAGTAGGTACCAAGACCACATTGGGAGTGGCCTGATTTGCCTTCAAGAACAATGAGTCTCTCAACTCTAGGAACTTGAACTGATTTAGGAATGTCGCCAAAATGCAACAGATCATTTAAAGGTATATCAACAAAGAATGGAAAGAAGTTATAACCATAGGGTCAAGCCGCGCATTTTTCAGATTGGCGATATAGTTCTAAGGGAGAATCTAAGAAATCAGCAAGACCGAGACAAGAAGGGAAAATTTGAACCAAATTGGCTAGGACCTTTTGTCATAGTAGCAGCATATGGATTAGGAGCATACAAGTTATCTACCCCTAAAGGTGATTGGTTTGATGAACCTATCAATTCTATTCATCTCAAGAAATTCTATGCTTGAGATATAAAGTCCTGAAATTCTATGGAGTTGGAGATTTCTAGTCTGTTCCAGTTTCAGTCCTCCTTGGCTTCACTTATTGGTATCTCGACATGCTCCTCTTCTATTTATATCTAACTATTGTTATCAGTTGATGGGCTCCTGGTTCTTCTTGTTGTAAACCTTTTTGCAATTCAGCCCCGCTTTTGTAACCAACTGAGTTTTTTAATCAGTTGAGATATGCGCCCTATGGGGTCTATGTACATAGGGCATCTATATGGGTTTGGGTGATTTTTTGGGTCATCAAGATCCTCATATTTTGTAAGGGTAGTATAGTTTCCTTCTCAAGGCAACAACTGGAGGTTTTCTTGCGAGTTCTTTCCTGCCGGTATGCCTTTTTTGAACCCGTTGTAAAAATCTTATTAAAAATAATATAAAAAAAAATTTAGTGGCTATGTCACTTTTATTTTAAAAAAAAAAGCATATAAAGTCCTGAAAAAAATCAGTAAACATCCAAAAAACAAAAAATCCCTAAAAAAATCAAAATATGGAAAAAATGCAATAAGTTTAGATGGTGAAAACCTGGTAAACAGGCGCTATCTAAAAAGTGAGTTCCCCCATCTATGAGATCGCTTTGCGCACCTATCCACTTCATCATATTAAATCTATCAGTTCCATCATATCCTAGCATATCCATTCCATCTTTCACATCCATTGCTCTAAAACATTAGCAGAAAATATGCAGCTTACCAACAGTTATAACTTTTTGACATACTTGTCGTAGTCACTGTCTTAAATCTTATCAGAATCAATCAATCTACATTTGTATCCATCCATAGTTTGGATCTTGATCAATTCATACATCCATAATAAATTTTTGTTTCCGCTGGGGGAAAAATCCTAATTCCTTTTGCTAAGGTGATCTCTTGAATCTTTGAAAAATTCAAAACATTCAAAAAACGTAGAAAAACCAAAAATGCCCGGGGTTTTGAAACAGATAACGAGCAACAAATGTCATGCCCAAACTTTTGGGCACGAACGGGATAATTTTTTTTTTTAAAATTTCACAACTTAAAACATTAAATTAGCAAATATAAAATGCACTAACAAGTTTTGTCTTAACTACGTGGGTGTTAACTTTAACCACTATCACAAGTAGACAACAATAAATTTAATTAATATGGAATATTAATTCTCCAAAGAAATTAATATTGTCTCAATGATTTTAATCACTTAATTAAAATTCTCTAAAAATGTTTGGCAAAGTTATTATTAATCCTCAATAATCAATAAATGCTTTAAGGGACTAATTAAATTAGTCCTAGCACTTTGTTTAAAAATGTCTATATTTTCATTTCAATCATTAATTGAAAAGTGTTTAAATTAAATCGACAAAAACGTCATTTAATTTTCATATTAAATATTTTCCTATAAAGTGTAAATATTACCCAATGGTCAAATATCCTTACCAATTTTAATATAAAGATGTTTTTTTTTTTAAAGATTAAACTTCAAAAGCAATTTTAAAATTTAAACATAACCCCATGTGTTTATAAAAAAACATATATAATTTATATACACTTAATAAATTATATAACCTAAAATTTGCCTTAATCTTTTATAACTTGAACTTTATATATATATATATATATATATATATATACCCTTAATTATAGATTAACCATGCAAACCCTAAATTTTATGATTATAAAACTAAACCCTTTTAATATTTTTAAACACATCTTCATTTTATTTTACCCTAGCCCTACTCGGGCTAGGGTTTTATTTTTTTTTCCCATTTTTCTGTGCAGGGCAAACATGGAAGAGTGGCGTTTATTTTTTTTTGTTGGAGAGGCGGTGGGGGTGCCGGGCACTGCCCACTGTGTGACCACATAGTGGTGGCGTGGGCACCGCCCACTGTGTGTCCACATAGTGGTGGCGCGGGGCACCGGCCCACTGTGTGACCACACAGTGGCAGTGCTTTTGGCGCCGCCCACTGTGTGACCACACAGTGGTAGTGCTTTTGGCGCTGCCCATTGTGTGACCACACAATGGCAGCCCATGGGCCGCCCACTGTGTGTACACATAGTGGGTTCACCCCCACCTCCCCTCATGGGCCGCCCACTGTGTGTACACATAGTGGGTTCGCCCCCACCTCCCCTCCCCCCCCCCCTCCGAACCCCTTCTTTTTCATATGAAAATGTTTGTTTTTTTAAAATTTGTTTAATGTAAATTTTTTTTGTTTATTTTTTATTTTTTAAATATATATAAATAGTTTAATATATATATAGGTAAATATATATATATATATATATATATATATATTTTGCATGTATAACCATCTTGTTTAAAAATATTTAAATGTAGTGTTTTTAACTATATATATATATGAGCATTTGAACTCAGGCTAACCCTACTGTACAAAATACAGATGTATATATATATTTTTTTAAAATTTCAATAGTCTATTTAACTCTAGAATTAATTAAATCTATGGTATATACAAATGTAGTTTAATTAAAATTATAAGTATATGTTTATATACATTCGATGCATAAGGAAAATTAGAGCTAACATTGCTATGCATTTGTTTTATATTTCTTTTTCTTCTTTGAACAATTAAAAACAGGTTGAATATAATATTCAGAAACTTTTTTAACAGATTAGATAATTTCTTCAAATTTAATCATTTTAATTATTTCCTTTTATTAATATCCTAGTTGCCAAAAGAAATAGTTAGGCTATCTAAATATGGCTTTTCTTTCTGCAAAAATAAAGTAATTAATAGTATTAAATATACTTAGAACAACATCTTTAGAAAATATTTATTTCATTTCATTCTGATTAACTTTAGGTTTTATTTCTGCAATAAACAAATGGCAGCATCTGATAAATCTAACAGCAACTATTTAAATGAAAAATTTAATAAATTTAACAGCAACTAGATAAATGAGTTATAAATCTAATCTAAAAGGTATGCATAGGAAATAAAATTGATTCTTTTATTTTTTTGAAATTTCACATGCAAAATAGACTTTCATTTCCAAACTGACATGCATACTACTAATAGCAACTACAGGGATCTTAATCCAAGATAATGTATTTCTTTTGCAACAAAATATTACTTAACAAAATAATTTCATTCATTTTGAGTACATTTAAAATACATTATAGCCAAAAATACAAATGGGATATCTCATTTATTTTCTGCAATTTAGCTTACTAAAACAAATATTACAATTCTTTAAAACGTATTCAAAGACAATATTGTCACTTTACAAATAGGTCTCTCATTTCAAATAAATGAGGACTTTCAAAATAATAATTACATTTACAAATATTTTTCTGCAACAAATAACTCCAGCACACTTCCATTTGTCCTATTCTTTTCTTCCAACAACCTGCAATTTAATCAAAGCTATGACCATGGAGTGCTCACCTCCTAGCCTAGGATAACTAGTAGCCACCCCCGAGCTTGGAGAACCAAGCCCTAGATAGGTTACACACATGCAAACAAAATAAACAAAGGAAAACATTTCACAAACACATTCCCAACCCAGGGCTACACTGCACCACACATTGTGATGCCTTTTCAAGGGTGGTAGTGGACCAAGTACCCTGAGGAGACTGCAAGTTTAGTAAAACACAAAGCCACCTCATGGCAACCAAAAATATATCATAAGTATAACAGCCCCACATCCTTATGCCCCCCCAAGGCATTCAAGCCTTATTTCCCTCCTTATGACCCCCAAATGCATAAACATGCCATGCAACAAGGGTCACATAAATATCCCTTGAGAACACTCTCACAACAAGAGCCTTTCACTCGAGGGTTGTCAAACTTCTACCACCCACAAGACCATCCTCTCTCCCAAGAGTAGGAGGCCTTGGTCACTCCCAAAGCACATAAAATGCATACAAGAAGTAAAATATAGAACACAATAATTTTCCAAGGGAAACATACAAGAAACTAGCCTTTTTACACAAGCAGTTCTTTTCAACATAGCATGCAATATGAAAAACATTACAAGGTAAGTTAAACCAACCTTCCAACTACCCAAAGGTGTGCTATATTAGTTGAGGATGAGCAGCCCAATTCCACAAGCCTTGCTTCTCTACCCTTAGCCAAATTCCTAAAACCAAATCTATCTTTTCTTTCAAAATTTCTTGTCTCCAAAAATGGAGAGTGGGTGATTACCCACTAATTTTCTCATTCTTTCTTAAGAAGGCCTTTGTGAGAGTTCTCACAGGTTTCTAAAATTGAAAAGGAAAGGTAGGGTGGAATGGGAAAGGGATCTCACCTCCAAAAAGGAAGGTTAACAACTTAGATGATGCCTTCTAATTTTCAATTTTCGCTCAACATAGGAAACCCACCTTTTAGGGTGTCTAAATGGTCACATGGGAGTTGGTACATGCCTCAAACTACTCCTAACCCTTAGGTATACCTTATGGGCTTTAGGAGACACTTTTAAACTACCCCTAGGTGTCCATTTAACCCCTTTTAAACCACTCTGAAGTTAACTTTCGGGTCAAACCTAAGTTGACCACCCCAAAGATTCTCTACCCATGGAAAATATAGAACCACATTAAATTATTTGAAAAAGCTATGGTTAAACAACTCCCTCCAAGAGACAATTCAAAAAAAACAAGATATAAATCAACACATGTCAAGTGACACAATAAAAATATTTATACAAATTCACACATGAAATTTTGTCTCTTGTCGGATTTACAAATAAATAAATTCAATCTAACACACATGCACATTTACTTTCACAAAATAAAATATGATACAAACATAGTGTTGTCTCTCCAAATAGACAAACCCTGGTTTTACAAACGTACATAGGTCTAGGTTTGGTTCTGTAGTACCCCTACTAGTTTGAACTCATTAGACACATATTTTATTATTGGTTGTTTTCAGTGGATACATTAACATCATATATTATTCAGATTTTTATGACATTATGCTTTATTTGGAGATGAGATGTATAATTTATTTGCAGTATTTCAGTATTTGTGATTTATGGCATTTTATGGATTATTGCTATGTACTGACATCTTACTTTATCTATGCAATGTGTAATTATATGTTGTGTGTTTGCAAGTGTATTGGATGCAAGGGGGTGATTTTCCTTCACTCATTTCGGTGAGACAGGGAATGTCATGATTCTCCTTCATCGGTGTGTATGCCATGTTTTTTATATTGTATATATATGCATGTGTGGTTCGGTGATGCAGGATATTGCAGGTACAAGTACCGGGTAGGTACGGGGTATTGTCTCCACCTGGTTTCATAGGTCTAAGCGTGCCTTATATTTTCCAATGGAAGTGGAGGAGATAGTAGTTGACCCTATTTTACTCAGTTACACTCGTATGAGTGTCGTCAGTTGGTTGTCTTGTCAGTTAGTTCGGTCTTCGTATTTTGTCATTTTATCTTTTATGGGTAATTGCTTGAGATTTGTTTAATTTGAGTGTTTTAGTGGATTTAATTAATTAATTAATTAAGTTTATGAAATTATCTCATTATTGTATTGTTTATGCATTGAGATTATAAATTTAGTTAATTAAAGAACTTATTAAATTAAGTTGCAAGCTACATAGTATTTGAAATATATTTTTATTTAAATAAATTAGATTAATTATATTTATTGTTTCCTTGAATTTTAAATAAATAAATGATTAAATAAATAAATGAATAAATAAATGAATAAAAGGATTAATTAGAATTAAAATATTGTTTTAATTCTTTATTTAGAAAATTAATTAATGTGCATGAGAAAAGAAAAGAAAGAATAATGTTTTTTTTATAATTATTGCATGTGATAAATTTAGAAAATAAAATAAAAATTACTATTATTTTAAATTTAGGTTTTCTGTGAAAAAGCTATTGAACCTAGAATTTTAGTTTAAATAGGGGTTAGGTCTTTATTTTAGTTACACATAGGAACAGGTCAAGAATTTTAGGTGAAGAAATTTATTGGAAGTTTATTGAAAGGATTAGGGCTCTTCTACAGAATTCTTCCAGGAAAGCTATACCAGGTTGGATGATTTCTTAGTTTTGTGTTTTATTAAAAATATTTCTATTTTTCTCTGCTTGATGTGTGTGTAAAATAATTGTCAAATCCAAAACCCTCTTCTGGTGAATTCGAGTTTTGTTTTGAAATCCATGCCTAATGTGTATTTCTAATTTATGGGAAGTATGTAATTTTTGAGAAAATTAAGAGAAATTATTATAGAAAATTTGTCAGATTTTAGGATGCATGGAAATTTGTAAGATTTGTGAGAAAGGGTATTTACTTGAGAAATGGTTTCAATTACTTTAAGAAAATAAATTTAATTACACATTAAATTTATTTGGGTTATTTAAATTTAAAAAATATATATATATGAAGAAGGATTAAATTTTATTAAAATGAAATTATTGAAAAAGTATTGTTTTAAAAAAATATATATATATATAAAAAATAATTATAAAAAAATAAAAATAAAAGCAAAAAACAAAACACTACCTACGGTAGCATCCACTACCAGCGGTAGTACACAGTACTACCGACGGTAGCAGTGCTACCGGACGGTAGTACTAGATACTGGATGGTAGTGCTAGCTATCGACAGTACCTTAGGCTACCGTGATAGGGGCTATTTACAATTTTTAAAGTGGTTTAATTTCTTTTAAATTAATTTCTAAACCCTGTGCATACTACGGTATGACTGTCTCGGGTTTCATACCCAGGGGTTAGATAAATAAAATTTAATATGTGTTAATTAAATATGTATATAAATAAATATATGTATATTCATATATGTGTTTATATATGTAATGCCCCGCTAGGAAACCCCTAAGGGTTTAAGTTAAAAACACTCGAATAGAGTGTAAATAATTTTTTTTTTATATTAATAATAATTACGAGCATTAATAATAAGAGTATTACTGTTAAGTTACAACATTAAGATAATTTAGAGTTAACAAAAAACTTAGATAGCACAGCGGAAGGCTAAACGAACCTAAGGAGTTTCCCAACACGATTACATAACCTTACACCTAGCTCAACTTGCGTCAATTGATCCAATAAACTGGATGACTTAATTATGAGATAATGCATAAGGCATGATTACATATATGTTCAATGATTTGACATCATAAAATTTTAGGAAGCGTTCATTTATTTCGGGTGGATAGGAGGCCAGCGCAAGGTTATTTACGCATTGCACTTTAAATCATAATTACATTAAGAGGACTCCCAAAAAGGTTCAAAGCATTTTAAATAAATGAAGTTCATTCATTTGGGTTTAAGGTAACCACCCACAATTGATATATTTCTGAAATATTAAAAGTATGGTTAATAAGATGAGATACATTCATTAAGGATTAAACTACAATTAATAGAGTGAGGTCCATTCATTTGGTTTCATGCATAGCCAACTAATGAGTTGTAGTTCTTTTATGGAGGATAAAATGTGAGTAGCCATAGAATTCATTCATTGAAGTTTTAATAATGCTAATAGAAGGAGCTCAAATCATTAAGGTGAAAATGTATTAGGAACACATGAGTTCATCCCTTAAATTAAGATATATTTAGCAAGATGATATTCATCATTACAAGATTAAAATATAAGTTCATAATGATGTTCTCCCTTTAGGATTTGAATATAACTATCTTATTGCATGTCTCTCCTTTTAGTTAAACAACGTTAATATGAAGAGTTACAATTACTAAGATTAAGATACAAACAACTATACGAATACTTCTCTTTTTAGTTCATTATTAGCAATCATACGAGATTCTTTTATTAAGGTTATAATATGGATATCTAGTTGAGTTCACCCAATTATCAAATTAATTTGGTAAGGACTATTTGTTGAGATTTAAAACATGAATTAACTAAACAAATTCATCCAATATAGTGGAATATAATTAACATGGCGAAACTCATTTAAGAAGATAAAGAGGAAAACACCTAATTGAAGTTCATCCTTTAGATTTCAACTTAGAAATTATAACATTAATTCTAACTTGTTACCCATTCACATTCATTCGATTTACCAACTTATATCAAGCTAAAACAATAAAGGCATCCTAATGAGATTCATTTCTCTATTACTTCTTTATTTAACATAAACCAAATACTTTTCCATAATCATAATTTACAATGTTTTATGAACCTAATTACTACATTTATCAAGATGAATAATTTTTATGCACTTAGATTTAAATTCATTAAATTTGCACCATACACTTATACAAGATACAACCATACATGATAACTTAAGGTATGAAATAAAGGAAGCTAAAACATCGCATAACACAGATATGATCTCGGAGTTCACCCCTAAGGGGCTACATCTCCGGGTCTGCTCAACTGCAAGACCCCTCTGGCATTTAGTATAGTTAGGAATTCACATAATCACATGTCTTTTACATCTTTGCCACTTAGGCGAACACAACCAATATACAAATGACCACCTTGGCCCATAAATACATCTCTACAAGTCATCCAACCAAGTTCACGTAAATGAAAGCATCATTCATCCAGATATGTTACTTAATCCTTAGATAAACATCTTTGACATATTGGTCTAGATCTATACACTAGTAACCCTCTCTAGCAACACAACTATACCCTATTCAAAAGAAAATATACTTTGAAAGGAGACTTTGAAATGAAAGAAAACGCTCCCCAATAATTTATAAATCTCTCGCGTATATATATGAAGCAAGTATACGTGAATCTCAATTTATGTCTAGCCGATTAAAATTAACGTCTGAGCACTAAAGGTTAATTCACTGACAGTATTCGTTACAAAGGGACCAAGGAGCCACATATAATCAATATTATATATTGATATATGGATTACCTAAAATAACATTTGTTAAACACCCACATTTAACCATAGTTAATAATTAATAATTAATAATGCCGTATATATAAACGAGAGTGTAGCAAAAACATATATTACTATATGGGTTATTCAAATATCAATTAGCTAATTTTCAAATATTATTTAATACTCAAATTAAATAATATTAACTAAATAAGAAACAAAAAACTAAATTTAAATAAATAAATAAATAAAAACTCCATTTAAAATTATTATTTTATTTTAATTACTAGCATATCACCAATTTATTGTTTTTATTTTTTTTTCATTTTTCTTTTAAAACAATAAATAAATAAAAAACTAATATATATAAAAAAAATAGATTACATTGGGGTTACCCACGTGGGCCCCCTTGGTAGCCCACGCTACCATTGGTAGCACTACTACCAAATGGTAGCAGGCCGCTACCTCTGGTAGCGCTGCTACCATTTGGTAGCAGTCCACTACCAATGGTAGCGCTGCTACCAACTGGTAGCAGTGCTACCCTTGGCAGCCCATTCCTCCCAACCGTATGGGGTAGAGATAAATAATTATTTTCTATTTTTTTTTTAAAGTTTTTTCTGTTAATATAACAATAACAGACCCAGACAAAACTGCCAAAATGTGCAGTCAAAAATTTACTTAATGAATATATATTAAAAAAAAAAAAAACAGTATATGTAAGTATTAAAAATAAAAATGAATAACTCACCAAAACACACAGTCTATAGAAATGAATAACTCACCAAAACACACAGTCTGAAAAACACAGACTTAAAACATTCTCCAGCAAACCCCATTTTTTTAAAACAATCAGCCATTTCTCTTTTTTTTTTTTTTTTTTTTTCAGAATGTCAAGGGTTTCAAAATAATAGAGGAAATTGTTGTTTAACCCTCCTATTAAGCAAATCTTTGGCACAAGGAAGCTCTCTTCTCACACAAAGATCCACAATTTTCTTCAATAAAACTTACTCATGGACAACAATGGAGAATCTGAAAACCAAAATTTCAAGAAAACCATACAAGCCCCTTTTCTCTTTTCTTTTTTTTGTTAAAAAAAACTTAAACAAATCGATAAAAGAGATTCCTACCTCAACAAGCTTTCCTGGAAGGATTGTTTATGATGAGCCCCCAAATTTGCTGCTGTAAAACTCCATATTTTTCCAAAATCTCCAAACTCCATGACTAATCTACCGAAAGAATCCTATTTATTCTAATTTCTCAACTTTTAATGCGTAAACGAACACATTATTTCAATTTAAATGCTTTAAGCTTGCTACAATTGTAATTAAAGAGATCTCTTTTTAAATTAACGATTATTCATATAAAAGAAACTACCTATTTTAAATTTTCTACATTACTAATGCGTACATCCATACATTAAATTGAATTGAATATTTAGGATAACAAACTCCACTTACCCCACACAAGGCATGCAAATCGAGGAAGTCCACCAAATCACACGACACACAACCCAATGAAAAGAAAGCCCCACGAACCACACACGATGCTCACCTGACCATGGCTAAGGTAAGATGAGAGTTTTATGACCACCAAATCCGAATTCTAAGGATGAAGGAGGTATACTCAACCCTGCAAATCCCAAAGAAGATGAACCTCGCCCTAGGCAGTGTTGTACCTGCAATCTCCTGCACCCATGAATTCATGCAAGCATACATATACATATACATATTCAATGAAGGCGTTAGCTTGAGATTTATCTCAAGAGTTAGGAAACAATTACATTTACACAAGAATCGATGCAAGAGCACAATAATAAGTATGCACAATTATTTATATTATCTAAACTACACATTGCATCATGGTTAATCTACCATTCAAGAATGCCACATAGGAAGTCAACCAAGGTCAAACAGGTTTTACAAGTCCGACTAGGGTAGGGCATTACATTCTCCCCCCCTAGGCTCCGACTTACTCCTGGAAGTTGCAAAGCTAAATGGAAGTCATCCAACACGTATTAGCCCTTAAACTCAATTAACAATTATCAATTTGCACAACCAACTATTTTGTCATCATTTTAGAACATTATTTATAAATCCTCTACGAATGTCATTATCCATTAATAGAAGGCATCTAACATCATTCACATCTTAATATATTCTAGAATTTACACACAATCATAGTAGAGAAACGAGAATTTTTCCCTTTTTATTACACCAAATTTAAAGCAATTAAAATATATAGGCACAGTTATCATACTCATTTATCAAACATGACAAGAAAATATGCTCTCAAGGTCAATTTCTTTCACCAATTCATCTCTTTCACAAAACTTTATCGCATAGAACTAGCTTCAAATATCAATTTCTACCACCAAGTTAACTTTTCAACAAATAAGAGCAACGTAAGAACTCAATTGTTTACACTTTTCAGACACACAAGAACCTTTCCAATGACTATGCCCCATAACATAGTGACAAGTTAATACCATTTATTCCATGATTGCACATAATATCCATCCACAAGACCGGTTTGCACAACACAAAGGGCCACATGTGAGCATGTCTAATTCTCAGTCAAAGGTAACATATACGATCAACATCTCTATGCCTGCTCTCAGAACAAATACATGATCATCAATATCTAGCATCTCACTCTAGGGCTTGATGGTGCTAGGGTACACCATAGCAGTGCTACCTTCCATACAAGTCCCTCATGAATATCCCTTGTTGTGTAAGGTGTTTAGCCTCCAAGAGATAGTCACCACTCATAGGTAGGTAGTGGATCCTAGCTGTCTCACAGCCTCACATACCTCCATCCTCAAGGTTCCCTGCGTCTACTTCCTTGTATACACTCATCCAAGACCGCCTCCTACGTCCTTGGAGAGGAATTCACATTGCAACACAAGACCAGCATACAAAAACAATAAGGATAAACCGGTTTAGCCACCAAAGTACAAGAGAATAAAGATAATAATTGTCAATTCCAACAATAAGACAAGAAAATAATTTCCGGATTTTGCAACATCAAATCAAGTAAAATCAAGATTGCAAGATCGTGGCTAAACTATCAAGGTCAAAGTAAAATAAATTGCTGGCCCACAAGGAAATAAATAAATAAATAAAAGAAATTCATAAGTGCACATTACATCACTACGTGACTAGTAGCTAGCCACCAATGAGGAAGGAAGGAACAATCGTCTAGCTATCCTAGTAGCTCATCATGTGGTGTGGCCAAGTCACACATCCGCATGGCATGGCAGTGTGCACCTCGCCATCACCCCGCATCACATCGTCACGTGGCATGGCTCTACCCTATACCTATCGGTAGGCCGCATGGAAATGTCTACTACATCCCACATCATGTCTCAGCACGGCATGGCAATACTCCAAGCAGATAGGGCACGCAATGGACGTATCCCGCATGGCAGTGTACCCCGCGGATAAGGCACGCACTGGTCACACTCCGCATAGCGATGTTCCTCTCAGGATACTCGCCGTAAGCCAGAGGTATACATGGCTAAGGTCTACCCACAAGTCTACCAACACTAGTCAGTTGGCAACTTATGTAAGAAAAATAACACGCCTCTCATGAAGACAAGGCAAAAGATGCTCCAATAAAATCCATCAATATGCTCAAGAACTGTAATCTATATGCTCAAAATAAAGGATAGGAATTAGGCTGGCACACATGAACCTCATAGATCGGTTCATCACAAGGGGAAGTATTGAGTACACCTATGTTACAGTTTCATTACAAAACTATATTTTTCCTCAAAATAGGGAAGCTAAAGTCACTTCGCGTCGACATTACTCGTACGCTGTTCATACTATTCAAGGAATGGTGACTTCTACTACTACCCCTCCACATACTGACTTATCGACAACCCATGGGTTGGCACTTAGTAAGGAAACAAATAAGCAACATCACATAGATAGGTATGGTTTCCCATACTCATAAGCAAACATATTCCCCATGGTTGATTACTTCACCATCCCATGGGTACACAAAACAAGTACGGGTTTTCTCACAACACACACAGAATAGCACCATTACTGGTTTAGTCACATTTACGAGGAGTACTTTACATTATGCTAACATACACTTAAGGGAAGTTTTAATTATTCTTTACACATGAATCACCAAACAAAGTTTACTCTAGATACACATTCTGAAATTCTCAACAATCCAAATTTACACAAAGAAATTACATCATTCTGATATCTTTCTCAATCTTCCCTAAGCATTTTCATTCACATTACTAGCTATGCAATTTTCCCTTTTCAAGACAAAAAACTTTCCCCTTTTTAATTAGAAACCCCAAGGCAACATACCATTTCATATGCATTATAAGAATTCCTTTAAATCATTGAATTCTAAATAGTATTTCAAAAACAACAATTCCTATATTTTAGACAAGAGGAGGAAGAGAGTTGGAAAATCAACTATTTCCTACGAAAACACAAGAATTTTCAAGGTCATACCATATGCTTGGATATAAGTCTATCATTTTAGTTGCACGGTGTTCATTTCGCTATCTTTTAGGAAGGTGTCAAAGCATCCTATCATGACATTTCTAATCATTATTGTTGCACTATAATGTCCTAGTTTTCCGAACAAGAATTCAAGTCAACCAAATTTTCTTTTGTAATACAAGTCTTCTTGAGAACAATCACTATTCGTAATACAATATAATACAATAATACATCAAATTTAACGTTGAAATTTCATAATACGACAAGGAGGTAAATGAAGAGCTATCTACTAGATATCACACATTTAATGCGTACAAATTAACAAGTCTTTCATTTACTCTTTCTTAAACACAATGAGACAATTATCTATATCCAACGCAAGTTAAATGGTGCGTCTCTTAATAGGCCCTAAATCACACTAGTTGAATAAGCACATAAAACCATCTTTTGAGGAACACATTAATACACTCCTGAAGCTACTATAACATGTCCTCTTTTGGTACTCCTTTCACAACAAGCAATTTTCACAAAATCAACTATGCGCATTTTAATGCACCTTACTTAAGATGGAATTTAATTATATTACTCCTACCAAGCACATGTAGAATCCTTAAAGCTAACATACAATTTCCTATCATTAACCAAAAATTAACTCCCAAACCAATCCCTTTCACAACCTAAAACACAAAAACGTTATGAGGCTCGCACAAGGGCTCAAGAAATATCATCCTTTCTCTTGCAATAAGAAAACTTAAATAAGAGGTAACTACACATATCAATTCCTTTTAATTTACTAGAGAGAGAAGAGGAAGAGTCATAATCACTCAATTTCTACATAATAAGCATTAATATTTGCCATACTAGTCTTTCAAGTGGATAATCATTAAAATTGATCAATACCATAAACAAGCACATACCACACTTTTAGATTCACGATATTAACAACCAACCCAGATGGATTAGTCAAAAGAGTAAAACAATTCAAGATTGAAGGTACATATGACTCCCTTTCAAAGTATGAGAAATCGTAGACCAAGACCTCAATAAGCAGACAAAACACCTATAATTATTTCCAAAACACCCACATCAATAAGGTGAAAACAAGGTGTGAACACACGCGTTACACACAAGTAGGGCTTGTTAAATCACACCCTCACATCAAAGTGGACAAGCATACAACATAAGGTAGACACACACACACCAACTAAGGGCACAAGCGAAATCAGAGATCCCAGTGTTGCAACATGGGCTCTGATACCAAGTGTAATGCCCCGCCAGGAAACCCCTAAGGGTTTAAGTTAAAAACACTCGAATAGAGTGTAAATAATTTTTTTTTTATATTAATAATAATTACGAGCATTAATAATAAGAGTATTACTATTAAGTTACAACATTAAGATAATTTAGAATTAGCAAAAAACTTAGATAGCACAGCGGAAGGCTAAACGAACCTAAGGAGTTTCCCAACGCGATTACATAACCTTACACCTAGCTCAACTTGCATCAATTGATCCAATAAACTGGATGACTTAATTATGAGATAATGCATAAGGCATGATTACATATATGCTCAATGATTTGACATCATAAAATTTTAGGAAGCGTTAATTTATTTCGGGTGGATAGGAGGCCAGCGTGAGGTTATTTACGCATTGCACTTTAAATCATAATTACATTAAGAGGCCTCCCAAAAAGGTTCAAAGCATTTTAAATAAATGAAGTTCATTCATTTGGGTTTAAGGTAACCACCCACAATTGATATATTTCTGAAATATTAAAAGTATGGTTAATAAGATGAGATACATTCATTAAGGATTAAACTACAATTAATAGAGTGACGTCCCTTCATTTGATCTCATGCATAGCCAACTAATGAGTCGTAGTTCTTTTATGGAGGATAAAATGTGAGTAGCCATAGAATTCATTCATTGAAGTTTTAATAATGCTAATAGAAGGAGCTCAAATCATTAAGGTGAAAATGTATTAGGAACACATGAGTTCATTCCTTAAATTAAGATATATTTAGCAAGATGATATTCATCATTACAGGATTAAAATATAAGTTCATAATGACATTCTCCCTTTAGGATTTGAATATAACTATCTTATTGCATGTCTCTCCTTTTAGTTAAATGATGTTAATATGAAGAGTTACATTTACTAAGATTAAGATACAAACAACTATACGAATACTTCTCTTTTTAGTTCATTATTAGCAATCATAAGAGATTCTTTTATTAAGGTTATAATAAGGATATTTAGTTAAGTTCACCCAATTATCAAATTAATTTGGTAAGGATTATTTGTTGAGATTTAAAACATGAATTAACTAAACGATTTCATCCAATATAGTGGAATATAATTAACATGGTGAAACTCATTTAAGAAGATAAAGAGGAAAACACCTAACTGAAGTTCATCCTTTAGATTTCAACTTAGAAATTATAACATTAATTCTAACTTGTTACCCATTCACATTCGTTCGATTTACCAACTTATATCAAGCTAAAACAATAAAGGCATCCTAATGAGATTCATTTCTCTATTACTTCTTTATTTAACATAAACCAAATACTTTTCCATAATCATAATTTACAATGTTTTATGAACCTAATTACTACATTTATCAAGATGAATAATTTTTATGCACTTAGATTTAAATTCATTAAATTTGCACCATACACTTATACAAGATACAACCATACATGATAACTTAAGGTATGAAATAAAGGAAGCTAAAACATCGCATAACACAGATATGATCTCGGAGTTCACCCCTAAGGGGCTACATCTCCGGGTCTGCTCAACTGCAAGACCCCTCTGGCATTTAGTATAGTTAGGAATTCACATAATCACATGTCTTTTACATCTTTGCCACTTAGGCGAACACAACCAATATACAAATGACCACCTTGGCCCATAAATACATCTCTACAAGTCATCCAACCAAGTTCACGTAAATGAAAGCATCATTCATCCAGATATGTTACTTAATCCTTAGATAAACATCTTTGACATATTGGTCTAGATCTATACACTAGTAACCCTCTCTAGCAACACAACTATACCCTATTCAAAAGAAAATATACTTTGAAAGGAGACTTTGAAATGAAAGAAAACGCTCCCCAATAATTTATAAATCTCTCGCGTATATATATGAAGCAAGTATACGTGAATCTCAATTTATGTCTAGCCGATTAAAATTAACGTCTGAGCACTAAAGGTTAATTCACTGACAGTATTCGTTACAAAGGGACCAAGGAGCCACATATAATCAATATTATATATTGATATATGGATTACCTAAAATAACATTTGTTAAACACCCACATTTAACCATAGTTAATAATTAATAATTAATAATGCCGTATATATAAATCAGAGTGTAGCAAAAACATATATTACTATATGGGTTATTCAAATATCAATTAGCTAATTTTCAAATATTATTTAATACTCAAATTAAATAATATTAACTAAATAAGAAACAAAAAACTAAATTTAAATAAATAAATAAATAAAAAATCCATTTAAAATTATTATTTTATTTTAATTACTAGCATATCACCAATTTATTGTTTTTATTTTTTTTTCATTTGTCTTTAAAAATAATAAATAAATAAAAAACTAATATATATAAAAAAATAGATTACATTGGGGTTACCCACGTGGGCCCCCTTGGTAGCCCACGCTACCATTGGTAGCGCTGCTACCAAATGGTAGCAGGCCGCTACCTCTGGTAGCGCTGCTACCATTTGATAGCCAATGGTAGGGCTGCTACCAACTGGTAGTAGTGCTACCCTTGGCAGCCCATTCCTCCCAGCCGTATGGGGTAGAGATAAATAATTATTTTCTATTTTTTTTTTTTAAGTTTTTTTTGTTAAAATAACAATAACAGACCCAGACAAAACTGCCAAAAATGTGCAGTCAAAAATTTACTTAATGAATATATATTAAAAAAAAAAAAATAGTATATGTAAGTATTAAAAATAAAAATGAATAACTCACCAAAACACACAGTCTGTAGAAATGAATAACTCACCAAAACACACAGTCTGAAAAACACAGACTTAAAACATTCTCCAGCAAACCCCATTTTTTTAAAACAATCAGCTATTTCTCTTTTCTTCTTTTTTTTTCCAGAATGTCAAGGGTTTCAAAATAATAGAGGAAATTGTTGTTTAACCCTCCCATTAAGCAAATTTTTGGCACAAGGAAGCTTTCTTCTCACACAAAGATCCAACCAAAAGCTAATCTTTAACAATTTTCTTCAATAAAACTTACTCATGGACAACAATGGAGAATCTGAAAACCGAAATTTCAAGAAAACCATACAAGCCCCTTTTCTCTTTTCTTTTTTTTGTTAAAAACAACTTAAACAAATCGATAAAAGAGATTCCTACCTCAACAAGCTTTCCTGGTAGGATTGTTGATGATGAGCCCCCAAATCTGCTGCTATAAAACTCCATATTTTTCCAAAATCTCCAATCTCCCTTCCAAAACCATTTTTTTTTTCCAAAAAAAAATGACCAAAAGAAAGAACCCCCAAAAACATTTCAAAACTAGGTTAAAATGAGAAACCTTATTTTTGAACTAATTTTCAATTTCGAATTTAGGCATTTATTTATTTTTTAAATAAAAGAGAATGAAAAATGGAAATCATTCCTTTCCATTATTCAATACTTCTTATTCGTTTTTCTTATTAAAATTAAAATGCCTCTATTTCTTATTTAATTTTAATTTTAATTTCTCCATATTACTTTAGCCAACATTTTATATTTTGAACTATTAACAAGGGTAAGGTATTTAAATTAATTTAAATTTCAAAAATCAATCCTTTATACTATATCAATTTTGCAAGTAAAAAGAACAATTTCCTTTTAAATAATAAAATCAACCCTTTCTATTCCAAAATGCGAAAATGATAAATTTATTTCTATTTCCCAAAGACTTTAAATCTTTCCTTTCTAAAACGCATAACTCATTGAATTTCGTTATTTTTAAAATTAACTATTAAATTGACTCGCTATAACATAATAAAGTGACCTTTTTAAATAAATGACTAATCTAACGAAAGAATCCTATTTATTCTAATTTCTCAACTTTTAATGCGTAAACGAACACATTATTTCAATTTAAATGCTTTAAGCTTGCTACAATTGTAATTAAGGCGATCTCTTTTTAAATTAACAATTATTCATATAAAAGAAACTACCTATTTTAAATTTTCTACATTACTAATGCGTACATCCATACATTAAATTGAATTGAATATTTAGGATAACAAACTCCAATTACCCCGCACAAGGCACGCAAATTGAGGAAGTCCACCAAATCACACGACACACAACCCAATGAAAAGAAAGCCCCACGAACCACACACGACGCTCACCTGACCATGGCTAAGGCAAGATGAGAGTTTTATGACCACCAAATCCGAATTCTAAGGATGAAGGAGGTATACTCAACCCTGCAAATCCCAAAGAAGATGAACCTCGCCCTAGGCAGTGTTGTACCTGCAATCTCCTGCACCCATGAATTCATGCAAGCATACATATACATATACATATTCAATGAAGGTGTTAGCTCGAGATTTATCTCAAGAGTTAGGAAACAATTAGATTTACACAAGAATCTATGCAAGAGCACAATAATAAGTATGCACAATTATTTATATTATCTAAACTACACATTGCATCACGGTTAACCTACCATTCAAGAATGCCACATAGGAAGTCAACCACGGTCAAACGGGTTTTACAAGTCTGACTAGGGTAGGGCATTACAATATATATATATATATATTAGATATGTGTTTCTGGTAGTTATTATAATATTTTAAATATTATTTAATTACAGTTTGGAATGTTAATTTCTATGAATATGTTGAAAATACATTAGGAGAATTATTTTTATTTTAAATCTTTTTGGACAAATGACAAGATGGATTTTTTTGGGATTAAATAGTTGTAAATTCTTGTTATCTGGAAATTCAAAAATTGCATGTTATTTATGCTTTTAGTTGTTTTTAAGGAAAGATTGCCTGTAATAGGATCTTGCGTATATTATGTTTTCAGTCAAGCTTAAATTCCATTGGTATTTTGGTTAAATTGTCATTGTGTCCTATGTTATTATTTCTCCTAGACCAGGTGTTGTTGTGTAACATATTTGATATGAGCCATTGTGTGTTTTTGTCCAAATGGTCAATCTTGGGTTGGTATTTGTGTATCCTTCACATGTGCTTGTCAGGATTGTTTATGGTTGCTTGTTTCGCCCTAGAGTTCTTGTAGAGAGAAACATTTCTTATTAGTGTCCTAGGAGAGAGAGTGGCTTTCGAGTAGGGGTCATGCCCGAAGTGGATGACAGGATAACCCGTCGAAAGTTAGTTAAAAAGTGATAACCTAATAATTGATTAGGGGGTGGGTAGATTAAATATTAATTAAGATAAATGTACCTCGTGCATAGGTGAGTGCTTGTACAGGTCTCATAATGTTACGTGAAGGCCTGGAATGGCAAACTTACCACCTTGTCTTCATGGAAGGATTGGTAGGGTCTGCATGAGACTTAGTTGGAACTAGAGGCTCGAGAGAGGTTACCAGGAGAAACCCGAGTATGGGGGTTGGGACCTATGGAGGCTGTACCATGGTAACCATCAAGCTATGCGATGACACTCTCTTCTTAGAGTCACTAGTGTTTTGTGAGTTGTGTTACATGGATGTTTATAGAGTCTTGTAGTCCTTTTGTACTTGTCTTACTTTGCTTGTTTGAGGGTTTTCTACTATCTCCTAGTACGGTGGGGTGGTTCCATTTTGGGATCACATGGTCAGTTGGTAGTGCCACTTCCCATCGGATGTTCTGGATTGTATCTTCAGGCGAGGAAAGGCTTCGCTGGTGTTCTTGGATCATGGTTTATGTACCAGATCTTGTTCAAGATCATTGTTCAGTTGAGACCTTGTGGTCATTGTATTAGACTTGTATGTAACCTTGATATTGTATCTTTGGAACTAGTGGTATTATTGGAAGCCATGTATTTATGGATATTGTAATATTATTATGTTAGTGAAATGAATGTTATTGTTTTGATCTTATGTTTAAATGGTTTATGGAAATTGGATACATTGGAATACTTTTATTTCTTTATTGTGAAATTTGGATGTATGTGTAATTTTAAACTTAAGTATTCAATTTATCTAATTAAATGAATTAACTATGGTGTTAATATAATCTACAAAATTAATCTTCATTGGTTACCCTTAGGAAAACATATGGTAGACTTCCACTGTGTTGTTAAACGTGCAATGGTTTTAGTTAGTGCACTTAGTCTTTAATAAAAAAAAAATTATTTCACCCTTTAGTTGCCTAGTTGTGTTGTTTTCCTTTAGGGTTCCTGGCGGGGCATTACATTTGGTATTAGAGCCCAAGTTTCAACACTAGGTACTCTGGGTTTGTAGTGTGCCTTTCATCGACCATCTTGCTTAGGTCATAATGTTTGTATCTCTCATGTCTTATCCTTGCTATGGAACTGAACTGTTTTCTCTTTTATGGTACCAGGTCATGGCTAAGAAAGCTAGAGGAGGTGGTCGTATGGGTGGTCGCAATGGAGGCAGAGGTGGAGGACGGGGCCATGGTTCTGACCATCACAGTCCTTCACCACCACCCACTCATGTGAGTGTTGAGCCAGAATAGTCAGTTCATCAGGAGCAGGAACATTCTATTCATCAGAACTCTCAGCATGCAAGAGAACATGTTTCTGAAAGGGAAGAGCTGAGATAGATGTTTCAGGAGGTTCTGGCAAGGTTAGGCCAAAGGCCTGAGTTTGAGCAACCTATTCATGCTCAGGTTGAGGAGCCACTTCAACAGGTTCCAGAGGAAAGAGAGAGAGAGAGAGAGATCACCAAGGCGAGGGGAGATTCCAGCTATCCGAGATCCACCTTCCTTGGGTCACATAAAAGACTTGATGAGGTCCAATCCTCCTTACTTTGATGGTATGGGTACTGGTCTTGAGGCAGAGACCTGGCTTATCAGCTTGGACTGGTGTTTTGCTATGTTTCCATACAACAGTAACACCAAGGCAAGATGTGCTATTATGCGTCTAAATAAATTTGCTTCAATCTGGTGGAGATTAGAGGAGGAGAAGATTGGTGTATGCATTAACACCATCACATGGGAACTATTTCTGGAGAGATTCAGGGCATGATTTCTCTCACCCCAGTGGAGGCAAACTCTAGCAGATGAGTTTTATGCCTTGCGTCAGTATGGGATGAAAGTAGACTAGTATGAGCACAGGTTCTATGAGCTCAAACAATACGTCGAAATTGGTAATGATGAGGCTATGCTTGTCCAACATTTCCTAAGAGGTTTGAATGACCATATCAGTGGAGGTGTGAGGGTATTCGAGCCAGCTTCAATGGAGATAGCCATGGCAAAGGCCAGATTAGTTAAGCTGAACCTTAGTCATGCACTTGGTGGTCAGATAGGTGTACAGATAGGAAGTACACCTACCAGTGGAAATAAAGCTCAGGGAAATCAGTCCCAGTCAGCTGCACCATTTAGAACTCCTCGAGCACCTGCTAAGAGTGGGCAACAACAGCAGCAACAGTCAAAATCAAAACAGTTCCAGGGCCAACAAGGTGGTAATTCTCAGTTTAAGAAGGGTAGGAATTGGCAGAGGGGCAAACAGGGCCCTACAGGGTAGGCCTCGCAAAGTGCATCTTACGCCCCTAATCAAGGAAGTTTCCAGCAATCTAGTGGACTGATAGGTAATAGAGGAGCTTGCTTCTCTTGTGGGCAGTTTTGTCATAGAGCTGCACAGTGTCCTCAAAATTTCCACAACATAGGTAGTCAGAGACCAGCAACATCTGAACCTATAGTAAGAGATGCAGGGAGGTCCCATAGAGTATTTGCAGCGGTAGATGACCACCAAGCTGTTCATCAGGGTACCATCATTGAGGCAGCAGGTATGTTGCATGGAACCCCCATCTCTGTACTTTTCCATTCTGGAGCCTCTAATTCTTTTATTTCTTCATCCATTTCAGAGCAGTGCGGACTTACATCTGCTAAGTAGGCGGATAGGTGGCAAGTAGAGTTGGCTACAGGTGTCCATGTTTCTGTAGATGCCTTTATTCCTAGTTGTGAGTTGAAATTAGGAACCATAGTTACTTCAGTTGACCTTCAGGTTATTCCTTTGGGATCTTATGGAGTTGTATTGGGGATGGATTGGCTATCATCTCATAGTGGTCGTGTATATTGTTGCAAGAAGACAGTAGAGTGTTTAGATGACCTAGGAAAAGAAGTAGAGATTGTTGGAGTACAAAGGCCGATATCCCTGCGTATGATCTCCGCTATGCAACTTAAGCAGTGCATGCGTAGAGGATGTCGACTTTTTGCAATCACTCTTGAGGAATTGGATGAGTTAAAGAGGCAAGAAATCACTCTTGATAGTCACCCTATTCTTAGAGAGTATGCAGACGTGTTTCCATTGGATATTCCTGGTATGCCTCTGAAGCGAGATATAGACTTTCGTGTAGATTTGGTTCGTGGTGCAGAACCTATTTTGAGAGCTCCATATCAGATGACTACTTAGGAGTTAAGTGAGTTGAAATTTTAGATAGAAGAATTATTGGCCAAGGGATTCATTAGTCCTGGTGTTTCCCCTTGGGGTGCACCTGTTATCTTTGTTAAGAAGAAAGATGGTTCTCTTCAGTTATGCATTGATTATCGACAGCTGAATAAGGTAACCATCCGGAATAGATATCCATTGCCTCGTATAGATGACCTTTTTTGATCAAGTTAAGGGAGCCAAGGTGTTCTCTAAGATTGACTTGAAGTCTAGATATCATCAGTTACGCATTCAGGATGCAGACATTCATAAGACAACATTTCGTACTCGTTATGGTCACTATGAGTTCACAGTGGTGCCATTTAGGTTGACGAATGCACCTTCAGTTTTCATGAGCTTAATGAATGGGGTTTTCCGCACCTACCTTGATCATTTCATCATTGTATTCTTGGATGACATTCTAATTTATTCTAGATCTGTGGAGGAGCATGAGGGTCACTTACGTCAGGTACTGCAGTGCTTAAGGGAAAATCAACTCTATGCCAATTTAGCAAAGTGTGACTTCTTCTAGATTGAGGTAAACTATCTTGGTTATGTGGTTTCGGGAGAAGGTATATCTGTGGATCCTTCAAAGATCCAAGCCATTGTTGACTGGCTAGCGTCGACCAACGTTTTAGAAGTTAGGAGTTTTATGGGTTTGGCCGGATATTACTGTCACTTTGTTGAAGGCTTTTCCCGGATAGGACACCCAATTACTTCTCTTCAGAGAAAAGGGAAGAAGTTTGTTTGGTTAGAATAGTGTGAAGCAACTTTTAAGACCTTGAAGGAACTCCTTGTCAGTGCTCCAATTTTGGTAGTTCCTGATCCATCTAGAGATTTTATGGTATGTACAGATGCCTCTTTGGAAGGTATAGGTGTAGTACTTATGTAGGATGGACATGTGGTTTCTTATGAGTCTCGCAAACTCAAGAACCACGAGTTGAACTATCCAGTTCATGATTTAGAGTTGGCAGCTGTAGTTCATGCTTTGGTTCGATGGCGGCATTTCCTGTTAGGGCATCGGTTTGAGTTGCATAATGATCACCGCATTTTGCAGTATATATTCCTACCAAACTTGAATGGTCGACAGCGAAGATGGATGGAATTCTTCTGCGAATATGATTTTGAGGTTTGTTATATTCAGGGGAAAGAGAACGTAGTAGTTGATGCTTTGAGTCGTAGGCGGCATGAAGTTTCAGCATTATCCCTTGGAGTAGACTTGAGAGAGAGAATTCTTGGAGTTCTTCCTTAGGATACTTGGTATCAGGATGTTAGAGCTGTGATAGAGTCTAGAAGGCCTTTAGAGGGTAGATTTTTTGGGTATAACCTTGAGGCAGATGGACTTCTTTGTCACCATGGACAGATCTATGTACCTCCTTTGGAGGGTCTTCATGTTTTGATCATGACCAAGGCCCATCATGCACCTTATTCGGCACATCCAGGTGTCAAGAAGATGCACGCAGACCTTAGACAAATTTATCATTGGGTGGGTATGAAACGTGACATTGTTGATTTTGTGTTGAAGTGTTTAGAGTGTCAGTGAGTGAAGGTAGAGCATCAGCACCCAGCAGGGCTTTTGCAGCCTAATCTAGTACCGGATTGGAAATGGGATATCATTTCCATGGATTTCATTGTTGGTTTGCCTATCTCTTCTCATCATCATGATGCCATCATGGTCATAGTTGATAGATTGACTAAGGTTGCTCATTTTGTTCCTATTCGAGCTTCCTACACAGTAGCAGTGGTGGCATAAGTCTTCTTAGAAGAAGTAGTGAGATTGCATGGGATTCCGAGGTGGATCATATTTGGTAGAGATCCTATCTTTACCTCAGCATTGTGGACCTCACTTCAGCATGCTTTGGGGACTCAGTTGAATTTTAGTTTAGCTTATCATCCAGAGAAAGATGGTCAGACAAAGAGAGTAAATCAGGTATTAGAGGACATGCTTCGCATGTATGTGATGGACCAACAGTCACATTGGGAGGACTATATATATCTAGTGGAGTTTGCTTTTAATAATGGATATCATAGCTCCATAGGTATGTCCCCCTTTCAGGCATTATATGGTCATCCTTGCCGCACTCCTTTGAGTTGGGATTGGTTAGAGGACAAGGTGCTTATAGGACTAGTTATTCTTTGGGACATGGAGCAGTAGGTAGATAGGATTCGTGAGCATTTAGTAGCAGCACAGGATAGACAGAAGAAGTATGTAGATGCTCATAGGGTAGATCATCAGTTTTCTATTGGCGATCGTGTGTTCTTGAGAGTGCATCCGTAGAAGAGTCTAATCCGTTATGGAAAGGGATCTAAGTTGGCACCTCGGTTTGTTGGACCTTTTGAGATCCTTGAGAGGATAGGACCTATTGCCTACCGTCTTGCCTTGCCACCGAGTCCATCCCACATCCATGATGTCTTTCATGTTTCAGTTCTTCAACCTTATCATCCAGATGTGACACATGTTCTTGATTGGAACTCTTTGCAGGTCGAGGACGGGCAGCTTTCCATAGAGCCTGTGCGCATTTTTCAGCGTCGGAATTTGATCCTTAGGGGTCGTACCATCGACCAGGTAAGGGTCCTATGGGAGCCAAATGGTGAGACCTCAGCGACTTGGGAGGATGCAGCAAAGATGAGAGAACTATATTCTTATTTAATTTAGGCTTCCAGGAGTAAGCCTAGTTTTGGGGGGGAGAATGTAGTACCCCTACTAGTTTGAACTCATTAGACACATATTTTGTTATTGGTTGTTTTCAGTGGATACATTATCATGATATATTATTTAGATTTTTATGACATTATGCTTTATTTGGAGATGAGATGTATAATTTATCTGCAGTATTTCAATATTTGTGATTTATGGCATTTTATGGATTATTGCTATGTACTAACATCTTACTTTATCTATGCACTATGTAATTATATGTTGTGTGTTTGCGAGTGTATTGGATGCAAGGGGATGATTTTTCTTCAATCATTTTGGTGAGATAGGGAATGTCGCGATTCTCCTTCATCGGTGTGTATGCCATGTTTTTTATATTGTATATATATGCATGTGTAGTTCGATGATGCAGGATATTGCAGGTACAAGTATTGGGTAGGTACGGGGTATCGTCTCCACCTGGTTTCACAGGTCTGAGCGTGCCTTATATTTTCTGATGGAAGTGGAGGAGATAGTCGTTGACCCTATTTTACTCAGTTACACTCATATGAGTGTCGTCAGTTGGTCGTCTTGTCAGTTAGTTCGGTCTTCGTATTTTGTCATTTTATCTTTTATGGGTAATTGCTTGAGATTTGTTTAATTTGAGTGTTTTAGTGGATTTAATTAATTAATTAATTAAGTTTATGAAATTATCTCATTATTGTATTGTTTATGCATTGAGATTATAAATTTAGTTAATTAAAGAAATTATTAAATTAAGTTGCAAGCTACACGGTATTTGAAATATATTTTTATTTAAATAAATTAGATTAATTATATTTATTGTTTCCTTGAATTTTAAATAAATAAATGATTAAATAAATAAAAGAATAAATAAATGAATAAAAGGATTAATTAGAATTAAAATATTGTTTTAATTCTTTATTTAGAAAATTAATTAATGTGCATGAGAAAAGAAAAGAAAGAATAATGTTTTTTTTTTTAATTATTGCATGTGATAAATTTAGAAAATAAAATAAAAATTACTATTATTCTAAATTTAGGTTTTTTGTGAAAAAGCTATTGAACCTAGAATTTTAGTTTAAATAGGGGTTAGGTCTTTATTTTAGTTACACACAGGAATAGGTCAAGAATTTAGGTGAAGAAATTTATTGGAAGTTTATTTAAAGGATTAGGGCTCTTCTACAGAATTCTTCCAGGAAAGCTATACTAGGTTGGATGATTTCTTAGTTTTGTGTTTTATTAAAAATATTTCTATTTTTCTCTACTTGATGTGTGTGTAAAATAATTGTCAAATCCAAACCCCTCTTCTAGTGAATTCAAGTTTTGTTTTGAAATCCATGCCTGATGTGTATTTCTAATTTATGGGAAGTATGTAATTTCTGAGAAAATTAAGAGAAATTATTATAGAAAATTTGTCAGATTTTAGGATGCATGGAAATTTGTAAGATTTGTGAGAAAGGGTATTTACCTGAGAAATGGTTTCAATTACTTTAAGAAAATAAATTTAATTACACATTAAATTTATTTGGGTTATTTAAATTTAATATATATATATATGAAGAAGGATTAAATTTTATTAAAATGAAATTATTGAAAAAGTATTGTTTTTAAAAAAAAAAAAATTATAAAAAAATAAAAAATAAAAAAACATTACCTATGGTAGCATCCGCTACCGGCAGTAGTAGACAGTACTACTGATGGTAGCAGTGCTACCAGTGGTAGAAGCTACCTACGGTAGTAGTGCTACCGAATGCTACCGACGGTAGCAGTGCTACCAGACAGTAGTAGTGCTACTGGACAGTAGTACTAGCTACTAGTGGTAGCTTAGGTTACCGTGATAGGGGCTATTTACAATTTTTAAAGTTGTTTAATTTGTTTTAAATTAATTTCTAAACCCTGTGCATACTGCGGTATGACTGTCTCGGGTTTCGTACCCAGGGGTTAGATAAATTAAATTTAATATGTGTTAATTAAATATGTATATTCATATATGTGTTTATATATATATATTTATATATTAGATATGTGTTTTTCAGGTAGTTATTATGATATTTTAAATATTATTTAATTACAGTTTGGAATGTTAATTTCTATGAATATGTTGAAAATACACTAGGAGAATTATTTTTATTTTAAATCTTTTTGGACAAATCACAAGATGGTTTTTTTTGGTATTAAATAGTTGTAAATTCTTATTATCTGGAAATTCGTAAATTGCATGTTATTTATGCTTTTGGCTGTTTTTAAGGAAAGATTGCCTGTAATAGGATCTTGCGTATATTATGTTTTCAGTTAAGCTTAAATTCCATTGGTATTTTGGTTAAATTGTCATTGTGTCCTATGTCATTATTTCTCCTAGACCAGGTGTTGTTGTGTAACCTATTTGATATGAGCCATTGTGTGTTTTTGTCCAAATGGTCAATCTTGGGTTGGTATTTGTGTATCCTTCACCTGTGCTTGTCAGGATTGTTTATGGTTGCCTATTTTGCCATAGAGTTCTCATAGAGAGAAACATTTTCTGTTAGTGTCCTAGGAGAGAGAGTGGCTTTTGAGCGGGGCCCATGCCCGAAGTGGATGACATGATAACCCGTTGAAAGTTAGTTAAAAAGTGATAACCTAATAATTGATTAGTGGGTGGGTAGATTAAATATTAATTAATATAAATGTACCTCATGCATAGGTTCGTGCTTGTACAGGGCTCATAATGTTACGATAAGGCCTGGAATGGCAAAATTACCACCTTGTCTTCACGAAAGGATTGGTAGGGTCTGCATGAGACTTAGTTGGAACTGGAGGCTTGGGAGAGGTTACCAGGAGAAACCTAAGTATGGGGGCCGAGACCTATGGAGGTTGTACCATGGTAACCATCAAGCTATGCGATGACACTCTCTTCTTAGAGTCACTAGTGTTTTGTGAGTTGTGTTACATGGATGTTTACAGAGTCTTGTAGTCCTTTTGTACTTGTCTTACTTTGCTTGCTTGAGGGTTTTCTACTATCTCCTAGCACAGTGGGGTGGTTCCATTTTGGGATCACATGGTTGGGTGGTAGTGCCACTTCCCGTCAGATGTTCTGGATTGTATCTTCAGGTGAGGAAAGGCTTCACTGGTGTTCTTGGATCATGGTTTATGTACCAGCTCTTGTTCGAGATCATTGTTCAGTTGAGACCTTGTGGTCATTGTATCAGACTTCTATGTAACCTTGATATTGTATCTTTGGAACTAGTGGTATTATTGGAAGCCATGTATTTATGGATATTGTAATATTATCATGTCAGTGAAATGAATGTTATTGTTTTGATCTTATGTTTAAATGGTTTATGGAAATTGGATACATTGGAATACTTTTATTTCTTTATTGTGAAATTTGGATGTATGTGTAATTTTAAACTTAAGTATTCAATTTATCTTATTAAATGGATTAACTGTGATGTTAATATAATCTATGAAATTAATCTCCATTGGTTACCCTTAGGAAAACATATGGTAGACTTCCGCTATGTTGTTAAACGTGCAATGGTTTTAGTTAGTGCACTTAGTCTTTAATAAAAAAAAATTATTTCACCCTTTAGTTGCCTAGTTGTGTTGTTTTCCTTTAGGGTTCCTGGTGGGGCATTACAGGTTCTCCATAATGTTTCCATGGTCACATGGATAATTTTCCTGCGCATCTCAATTACACATTTGTACTTCCAAATGTCCTCATAAAAATATTAAACACATGAATAAGAATGCACATCAAACACTTTGTATACAATTGACATTAACAAATCAATATCTCATATATCCCAATTTATCCACATAAGCCATTATCATAATTCTCATAATTTCATTCACTTATTAGATAGGCATCATATTTCCAACATCATAATAAAGTTCTGCAAATCCAGATATAGCTAACATACGTTAGTTCAAGATTATCCAATCAGTGGATCTTTTAGGATTTCAAATTCATAACACATCAAAATGTACACCACAAGGTTAAATAATTCTATAACTTGGTTCAATTACTTTTCTCACCAATCTATCTGTCTAACATAGCCCATTATATTGAATTATATAACATTTATTAATAGGGTCAAACATGGTCAACTAAGTTAATCAAAGCTTGGTTTGGGGGAGGCCTTACATCCTCCTCCCCTAGAGTTCGACTTACTCCTGGAAGTCACATGAGTAGAATTATGAAGTAGGGACATAACATTTCCCATAATTTCAATAAGTTACTCAAAATCTTATCTTGGCTACTAGAAGGATGAAATACCAAAATGGACTTATTATTGTAATTAACTTACTATCTTCACAAGGTTAGATTCTTAGTATTTTTATTACATTTCCCTTCGGTCTCACGTAGGTGTTTACAAAGTTCTATCTTTCAACAACTTACATTAATGTGCCATCCAAAACATATCAATAACACACATCAACTCCCACAATCAAGGTTACACATATTGAATTTTCTAGGAGTCCTACTTTGTTTAGGTTTTATTTTAAAGAATGTTTATCATACTGTATTCTCGTCCATGCATGTTACTTAAGAAAATTGACATCACAGTTTACCAAAACAAATCTACTTATTCTACATCAAGACACCTCATTAGGGTGTTAATAAAATATTTGCTAAACCGTCCTAGGTGCATAATTTCTTCCAACTTTCTTAGGTAACAAGGCCTAATCAAATTTAGGTTTCTTCAAATCCGCTCCTATATAGGGTAGTTTTCTACTGCTAGGGATTAAAATGTTTTTATATTTCTAGGCTCCAAAGTTTACGTTTCAGAGGGTACCTTATTCACAATTTCCAAACATTAAGGTACATAACAATCCCATTCCAAGGGAGCGATGGAAATTATTAATACTTATTTTAGACATCATCCATTCAATCATCTCCATTCACATGCCAAATTTACTAGTCGACAATCCTCATTTTCACAATTCACTAGGTCTAGGTCACACTATTGTTATACATCTTTCTCTTCCAGATTACTCACAATTTATCTTACTTAGGAGGATATTCCTTCCTTTTTCTTAATTTGATAAAATATATTCTTTGTTAATTATTTATGCCTAATTTCATTCCTTGTGGTATTCTCCCTTAACACACTATCAATGGTTCAACGAACATGATAGCCATTTACACAAATCACATCACTAGGGCTAGCTATATCAACCATCAAAATGACCACTTAACACTTTAAAAGGTCAAAATAAACAAATTACTTTTACCAAGTCCCTTCAAAAGAAGAAAGATGCCAGCAATTGAAAGATATTAAAACTAGAAACATGGCAAGTGCCATAAAAAGAAACATAAATTTAGTGGTCCTCTCTTTATAAAAAAATAAAATAAATAAAAGAAAGTACTAGCCCCTAGGTCACAATATACTTTTCAAAGAAGTTGAAAATACTGACGAATCAAAACTCAAAACAAGATGACCATACTGGTCATACCCTAGGGAGTAACCGCAACACATCACCCAAGATCACATGTCCTGAGTGTGTCAGGAAGTGATTGTTAGACTCTTAAGGTTCTTAGATTCTTTAAAATCCTTTATTGATTTATGAAATAAATTCTTATACACAAGAGATCGCATTCGGTTTTTTTTTGTTTTTTTTTTTAATATAAATCATGTTCCATTTTAACCTTCACGTGCTTACTATTTCAAGCAATACTTTCCGATAAAATCCACTATCTATTTAGGGTTATTAACATCCTTAATTATATTCTAACAGGAGATTGCACTAACTCTACCATTCTCCATCCATTTCTCTTGCACTAATTCTTTTTTTGAACACTTAATTATACGCAATCTATGCTTAATTAGAGGTTAAAGCTTAACAAGCTGATCCAACGAAACCTTAGGTCTTGATAAAAATCCTAGGTGATAGGATTAAGAAAATTACTAACATAACAAATACGATAACTCCTCTTATCAAGTGGATCGAATAAATTTTATAAGGGCAATAATAATTTCACTCAAAAGTCCCTCTCATTATAGTTGCATTTAATAGTACTTAATTAGAACATTTTTCTACTAAATAGACATTTATATAGTTACTTGGTTCAATATCAATTATTTAATAACTATCTAGTTTCTTCCATCCTGTTAATACCTCCCTCTTTAATAACTTAATTTAATATGGCTTCTATTAATTATCTTAATATGCTAAACCTTGATTCAATGTTACGTGGTAGATCAAGCATCATCACTTCCATGTCTTACACACACAGTTGATAGTTCGGTACAAAATTGACACTTGTTTACTTAGAACCACTTAGGATTTGTATAATGTAATCATATAATGTTACTAGGGACATCATTTGTTTTCTTAGCACCTTATGCTAGCCCCTTATATTTTCACCTCGAACATTCACTTGCCTTCATTAGGTAGGAGCTTGTTGCCGAATTACTAACACTTAAGGTTAAGAGCCATTTGGGGTGGAATTATTATCAAGTAAGGTAGTTATGATATCGTTGTCATATCATTAAGGATATCATCGTCATATCATCATAACTTGGAACTACCTCCTCATATCGTCATCACCAGTGGGAAGTCTCCTTTCCGACCTGAACTAATGCTCTAATAGTGTCAGCCAAGAGAATACCTGATCCAACCTGCTGAATATGATCAAGAAGGCCCTGAGTATCCTGTTGTCTTCTAACAACTCTATCCCTCTCAGCCATGAAAGTCTGTACCTATGCTTGAAATTGATCAATCTGTTCTCTAAAACTATCAATGGTCTCCTGCTCTGGCATATCATGCTCTCGTGCAACCTACTCTAGAATGTCATGCTCTGGTGCATCCTGCTCTGGCAAATACTGTTGTGGTGTATGAAGCCCAATCCCCTCCTCACCACCTCCATGTCCACCTACTGACATCTCATTCTTAGTAGCTCTTAGAACCCATCATCTAATAAGTGGAACATGATCCTCTGGATCCTCATCATCCCCACCATGAGTTGCAATAACTCTAGGGTCTAGCTGAATTTCACCAAAGTCAATGCCTCTCCTGCAACCCCCATCCAGTCCAATCATCCTTCCTCCTCCTGTCAATGGCAACCCTCTTGGTGCTCTCATCCCTACCCTTCCATGCTCCCTCCCAATCCATCCAACATCCGTCCCACCCATAGGAAGTGGTCTCCCAATCCTGCCAACTAATCCAAATGGTCCTCCACGGACTCTCAATTGACCTCCCCTCCATCTAGGTCTCCCACCACCCCCACCTCCATCTCCACCCTGATCTCCATCTCCCCTAGCCTCCTGAGCAGCTCTGAGCTCTCATATCCATCTCCATCTCCTAAAAACTGGATCATCTGAAACATCATCCTAATCTCCTGAGATGGGAGGAGGATCTACTAGATCAGTAATATGAGGAAATGGGTGTGCTAGTATGTACTGAGCATACTCTACAGTAACACTAGGATCAAGAATGTGCAATCTCATATCATAAGCCACTCTCGAAGTAGCAAGAAATTTTGTGCGAGCAATCTCAAATGACAAAGAAGGTCCCCAATCTCGCCTATCTTTGTACCACCAAGCATATATCATTACACCAGTAGGCATAGGCTCGATGACACCAAACTGTCTAAGAATGCGACTAATCAACCATCGCTCAATAATATAAGGAGTCCAACCAATGAGATATCTACTCTGAATGATAAATGGTAATGTTCATGCATCATCCATCCATGGCTCACAATCAACATATGGTCTCCAAGTAATGATATCCAATGAATCAAGCACCCAACGCCAATACTCCATCTTACCCAGCTTATGCTGAGTAAGGATACCATACACATACAACTTCTTCTCTCCACAAAATCTATGATGGATAGGCCGAGTAATAGCAATATGCTCCTAACGTCAAATCTACAATAATGTGCATCCTGTAGACAAACTAGCACTCTCATCATACACCACCTGATGAAGATCATGATATAAATAAGCAAGCGTACAAACATCCCAAGCATATCGAGTATGATGCTGCATCATACTCAAGAGAATCTCACCCCATCCAACAACACAACCTTGCAATCACCTATCAGGACAAATAAATCCTCCAATTAAACTAGCAAGAATCACAAGGAGAGTCTCGTAATACATAACCATATCCTCCCATCGGATCTCTCTTCTAGCAATGCTATCATCAGCAAAAACGGCTCTGCAAGCCTTTGTCCCAACACGATCCTAAAAATCATACTGCACTAACTCGCCAGTCACTAGGATGTGCAAAATCCTATAGACATCCTCGAGCGTCACACTAATCTCACCCATGGGCAAGTGGAAAGTGTTATTCTCAGTATGCCATCTCTCAGCTAACATCGTCAACAATCCTCTATTATGCATAATCTCAAGCATATACAATAGATGATGTAAACCACAGGCATCTATATGTCTAACCTCTGCCTATGTCAGCTTTGGCACTAAATGACGTACTACTGGTAATTTCTCCCGACACTTGAGAACATCAATTTTTTCCTATTTTCGAAGAGAGTTAGATCAATCATCACTTATCTATCTATCAAATCAAAGCGATCGCTAATCTATCAAATCTATCAAAATCAAATCAAAGCGATTTCTAATCTATCAAAATCAAATCAAAGCGATCGCTAATCTATCAAATCTATCAAATCAAACTCAAGAAACTTATGCTATCAAATCAATCAAATTAATCTGAAGCAACTTAGCTATCAAATCATTTTAAAACCTATCAATCATGGTTTTCTATCAATCAATGAGTTCAATAAAAACTCTGCTACGCTCTTGCATTAGAAACTAAATCAGTTTCTTAGAGATACTCTATCAAAACAAATCAAATCAATCTATCCAACAACATCAATCAATCAATCAAGTCCCTATTCATCATACACGCGCATCAAACACGTTAAATCTAATCATCAAAGTGATTTTAGCTTTTGCATCTATCAAAAACATCAAATTTTTAGCATATACGCTATCCTATTGAACATAAGCGCTAAAACAAGCATATGCACTAAATTTTTCAACAAACACGCTAACCCTATGAACGAATGTGTGAAACATGCAGAAGCGCTACAACACAATGCATATGCGCTAACAAACAATTCATAAGCACTAACCTATGCATATGCGCTAACATCCTTAACATATGCACTATCCTAATCAGCATATGTTCTATCACATGCAAATGTGCTAAACCCAATGGCATATGTGCTAAATCTAAATGCAAAAGCGCTAACCTAATACCGAAAATCACAAAAAAAATTCAAAAATTCAAAAACGCTCCTAAAAATGAAAAGTTGAATGACAAGTTGGAAACAAAGTTTAGGATAAGATACATACCGGATACCCATACTCAGAAAGTCACTGATATCGTCGAACACGCTTAAATTGATGGTTCTCTACATGAATCACCATTTCGCCACCTCACCAAGAAAAGTTTATTCACAAGCTGACAAGGATAACAATGAAATTAAAATTAACCTTGGTTAATCTTATATTTACTATTTGAAGAGTAATTAATGCTATTCAATGGGGCAATTTAATTTTTTTTGTACAAATGAATTTAATTGATGGGACTTTTTTTATCAATTATCATGAGATCAATCATTCAAACCAAATTTTTCAATAATTTCATGATCAATCTCCTGAGGGGGCACACAATTAGGATTTTTAATCTTCGCTAGGCGTACTATCGAGACTTGATTTAATCTTTGAAACAATGTTGTCTTGACATCATTTCAAAGAGGGGCAAAATATATATACATAAAAAAGGCTATGAGCAATTAAATAAATATTTTATATTTATTTAATAATTATTCTTCTATTAAATATTTAATTTGAAAAGATTAATTTATTTAATTCATTTCGTGTCTTTCTATTAATTAATATTTTGTTAATTAATTCATCTATTCTATTCCTCTTAAATAATTAAATATCTAATATTTAATTATTCCTCTAACCAAGTTAATTAAATATCTAATGTTTAATTATCTATTCTAATCAATTAAATATCTAATATTTAATGATTATTCTCCTATGCTATAGTCTCAAATATTAAATGATTTCTTAAATTATTTAATCTTTCTTATCCAACTCACCCTCCATCTCCACTTCATCTTCCCTTTGCCAACTCATCCATCATGTGGCTAAGGAAATTAATATTTCTTAAATATTAATTCATCATTTATCTCCAACCTCCAACTTAATGAATATTGTGTACGTAAACATATTTCATAACCATCTCCTATATTCTTTCCAACACTCCCTAGATCTTAAGAAGGACTTGAGTCCACTTGTCCTCTCATGCCTAAATCTTCTCCAACCATCCCTAGATTCCCTCAGTTAGCAACCCAATCAACGTGAGATGAGTGACACTTGTCTTCTCTTTCCCCCTTTCTCTCAACCTTCACCTTTGCTCACAACCATCCAAATCTACAGATCTGATCATGACCGTTGATCTAAGCCACATCATCTCATCCTCTCAAGGTCTATAAAATCAAGAGCTTAAGTTGAGAGAGAGTTAGAGTTCAAGTGCATTTTCAAGCAAATCATTTGTAAAACTTATGCATCTATGAGTTTTAATGTTGAAGCAAATAGTAATAATCATTTAGCATAATCATTTAATCATGTAGTATTGCATATCATAGCATTTTGTTAACTACCAGTTATCAATCCATTCTTCATATGCCATCTTGGAAGCTATCAGTGCATTGTCTAAGAGCACACCATCTGCAACCAGGAATAGTGGAGTTAGGACACAATGAGACATAAACCATGAAGGTAATATTAGTATTTTTATTTCATATGTATTTCATGTAGTTTTATTGGTTGAGTTTGGATTTCTTGTAATATTTCCATTGGTATTTTGTGAAACTAACTTGTTGTAGGTAGCATTCTAAGGATGAAATTCAAGTCAACACACCAACAACTTGATTCTTAACGTCTAATAACCCCTCATGAATCTTTTCCTCAAGGTAAGTGGCAAAATATACAAAATTAGTGTAAAATCCGGATGCTATATCTGCATAGCCATGTACATAAAATTAGGCAACATCACTGTAATGGGATTAAAACCCAATATTTAGCATAAATAAAAGAAAGTAGCCTAGAAATAGGGAGCGAAAGCACTAGTTGGGAATGGCTCCTCTGAGCTAGGGCCGATATAGTATGTTGTACTTCCCGCTCAGGCTAAATGCATTGGAAGGAAATTATTTCTAATGAATTCCTTCATATTGTAATTCTGCCTTTTGTTCATTTAAATCTATTGGTACAAGACTAGGGGATGGTTCATATAAGTCAAAAATCTTTTGAAACTCCTCCCTTCTGATGGTTAATAGAATCTATTCATCATTTCCCCTAATAACCCTTGAAATTGAGTCATATCTATCTGCAACAACCTTGAGTAAATCGACATCCATGAAAACACTCAATACTACCAACTTGCCCAAAACATATTGCCAAGGACTAGATAATGGGGAATTTAATTTACTTTGTCCATACCAAAATTTAAAAATCTCTAACCTACTTACCGATATATTAGCATCTGCCAAGCAGAATGCTTTGTTAATTAACCCTTCCCCTAGGGCTTTTCCATCCACAAACTTCTGCCCCTATTGCTTATCATTTGTAGAGGGTTTTAACTGGTCCAAGAAATCATCATAAAGATTTCTTTTCATATAATCCACTTGTCCTAAATGTTTCCATGAGGTAGCCATCTTCTTCAACTAGGGCTTTATACTATAATTCCAAATTTTGGAAGGAAAACTAGGGCTAGTACAAGATTTTAAATTGACAGAGTAATTTAAGCAAATTTCACTATTCTCTGTCTAGTACCTTAACCCTAGAACAAATTGAATTCTCTTCTTGAAACATCACACACAATGTGTAATATCAATTTGTTTCAAGAACATATGGAGAGCTCAAATAAACTTACAATTTTGATTTTTGCCAGAGATGACAATTCTATGTCGCAGAGAGTCATTTCAGTCTCCTTCAGCAGCAGGAAATTCTTCAAGATTGCTATGAAATATTTTGCGAATGAAAAAACATTTTAAGAATATCTTAATTATTGCCTTGGAAAGAATGCAAATGTCTTGTCTGCCATTAATATTCGTGCTTTTGAGGGGAAAGATAGCGCATATGTTAGAATAGCGCTTTTTCTTGCAACTAACAAAATTTTCTTGCAGGTCCGAATATCCAAGAAATTAAATTTTTTTAAACTACTAACATGCATGTGAAGGATGGTGTTTGAGGCAAATTTCATGCATTTTCTCACATAGTTAATTAAAATCCTTATTTTGGGAAGTAATATATCATGTCTTGCTCATTTAGTGTAAATAAGAGGATAAATTGACAGCATGCAACTTGCATTTTTAGTAACTTCTCTAAAATAGTTGCACGTAGAATTTTAAAAAGGCTAAAATAAACACCATGCTTGTTGGAGCAACATCTTCAAATAGAGGATAGATCACATTGCTATGGAAAGTTAAAAAGAACACTTATATTTTGTGTCTTGAAAGTGGTAGGTATATGCTCTCCCCTTAATTGGGTGACCAAAAAGCCAAACCCACTCTTTTATGCTTTCTTTACTTTCAAGCAAATAAATCCTTTAGAGGACCTACCTTCTCAAGTTGCCTTGAGGGGGCCAGTGAGAGGGGAATGACCTAAAGTGGAAATGGGCTAATACCGATTCCTTTCGATCCACTCTAAATAAATCATGTTTGTGACGAAAGTCCCAAACAACATGTGTTGATAAGTTCATACTGATACTATGTTTCCCCATAAACCCTATGGAGTGTAACCTCTATAGGCTGGGAACCTTCTGTATTTATAGAGCTGAAAGTGCCGCATGTATGGCCACATGACCAGAAGCCTTTACTAAAAACCACTTGTACTAGTTGCCAAAATCCTTCTAGTTGTTGGCGTAGGAGATCGGACCTCTAAAGTGGCTCACACACATACGGTTCTTTGTAGAGATATAAAGTTTGCCATGGGGAGTTTTTATGGAAATTGGTGCTTGGCTGCCCCAGAGAAGTGAATGTCGAGGGTGGAGCCAATCGGGTCAAGCATCTAAATATCTTATTTGAATAGCATAGCCTTGGGGGAAACCCCATGTGAGATTCAATAATTATTGTCTAAGCCTGCCATAAGATTTGTACTTGCTTGTGCATTTTTTTTATTAAACATTGTGTCTTCTATGTTTGTTACATGTTCCACATGGTCAAAAATTGAAGAAAATTATCATCTACGAGTGAGCAAAAATCCAACAAATTGCTGAAAAAAAAATTGATCAAAAGGGTAATACAAAAGCTCTCCAACATTTGAAACACCGGATCAAAACTAGAGTGTCAAAACATTAGTATCGAAATAATTCTGAAGGTAGATTTTTTTGTAAACCATCACCTATTTTCAAATTAGCTCAACAACTGGGTTACTAATCCAACAAGTCATTCCCAAGAGGTTTCTATAAACATAAACATTCAACAAGCTATTGATTCAAACATCTTAAGTGCAAAAAATCAACATCATTGTCAAGTCTCTCATCAGGATAAGCAAATCCTCTATCACGAAGCTTGATCAATCTATACTAGGTTCATAATCTTGGATATATCTTTCCTATTTTGAACCTAGGTTATATCAAAATCAGAATTGCACCAACATTGAATCAAACAAACTTGTAAATTGTCAGATGCTTATATGACTTTTAAGTATCACCTTAAGAAAAGAAAACCCAGTTATAAAGCTACTCAGAAAAGAATAAGATTCTTTTACATCAATCGCAAGATCTTATTAAAACATAGGACATTCCTACACCATTTTCATCACTACTTACATGGCTGTGGTATAGAGTTTGACAGAGAAATTTTGCAAAGACGTGATTTTCAACAAAGAGATGCTTTATCACAATGAACAAACAATAGCGGTAAAATCAACAAAACATATCTTCCTAAACCAATAATCACTTATCGACTTTGTCCTTTGGAAATTTCAACAACTTTAAAATAATCACATGCTAGTTTGGACTAGAGCTCAATATGAACAACTTAGAAAACAACAACAAATGGAGGAAGAAGATAATCCTGTATTCCAAACTTTTGGGTTTACCATTGTTGATGAAGAAGCAGTCAATAGCACTATTAGAGACCTCGAGCAAGATTTCAAATTTGATAGGCTAATGGAAAAATTGATGGCAAAGCAAAAAGAGAAATATCTCTTGATGTTGGCAAATCGGGAGCTAAACTACCACAAGACTTTAACATAGAAAGCTTGAAACAAGATGTGGAGGCAAGTAACACCCAAAACATAGATGATCCAAATAACGAAGATGTGAACAAAGAAAGTCATGAAGAAACAAGGAAAGAAAGGGATGTCACAAGAAAAGAGCATAGTGATAAAAGAACTCACGAAGAAACAAGGAGAAACTATGTGGATAATCCATTGTTAAACCTTACTCAACAAATGCAAATTCTACAATAGATACAAGATATGCAAAATGGAACAAGCTCCAAGAAGTATTCATTAGAAGATATATGCCCATATCCGTTCGATAAGAATTTGAATATGATACCATTTCCGCAACATTGTGAGATTCCTAAATATGACAAATACGATGGAAAATCTAATCCTCAGGATCACATTAGGGAGTTTTGTACTATGAGCATGGAATTTTCTCATGATGAAACTTACCTTATGCATCTTTTTCCTAGGAGTTTAAATGGACAATCAATGGAGTGTTTTTCAAGATTACCATCCGGAATCAAATCTTTTGAAGAGCTTGTGTATAGATTTATTTCACAATACTCCTACAATATAAGGAATGAGATAACAATGCTTGATCTCTACAATGTTAAACAAAAGAATGGTGAATCTTTTATGATCTTCTTAAAATGATGGAAATGCATGTTTAATAGGTATCCCTGAGATGTACCTGATCAAGAAAAAATGGACATATTCATTAATAATCTTATCAGTGAAATGAGTTATCGACTAAGAATGCAATGTCCTCCCTCTTTTGCCAAAATGATCGAGAATGGTCTGAAAATAGAGAACGCAATGGTAAAGAAAGGAGAGCTAAAACTTTACAATAATTCCTATAACAACAACAACAACAACAACAACAATAACAATAACAAACCGAAATTTTGGTCAAAGAATAGGAATGTCAGCAATGAAGGAAATGATGATAATAGTGCTACAAAACAAAAACAACCAATTTTTAATCTATCAAGTCAAATACCAAGCAATAACAATCCAGAAAGAAATAAAGCCAAGTCCTTCTTCTCTAATCCTCAGAGGAAATTCACAAACATTGGAGAACCTTTGGAATCAAATTGAAAAACTCTGCTTGCCAACAAATTGATTATGGAAACAACAGTCTCAAAGACACAAGTGCGATGTGTTGGCATTTTTTATGATGATGTTGTGATTGTCATTGATGGACACACACTTGATTTGAGATCACTTTTTGTATGTATGAGTTATGGTCAATCGGTATTTGTTCCAACTGGTATTATGTATTATAGTCTTTAGACTATCGGTGTTTTGCAGAAAGTGTTTACTAATCTCAAGTGGTATGAAGACCCAAGCGGTATGAAGACCTCAAGCAATTCGAGGATCCCAAAGTGGTATGAAGGAACAAAGCGGTTGTTATCATTTTTCCCAGTCTTCATTTTGACAAACCGGTAATTGGTAAAATGTGTGAACCAGTAATCGATAAAATATGTGAACCGGTAATGGGTAAATGTATGAACCGATATTACTCTATGATGAGTTACCAACTGGTATTATTTTTCTGATGTGTTATCATCCACCGACACTTTGGTGGTGATTCTGTGTCATGTTACCAAATGTGTCCAGATGCACTAAACCTAGGAGCTTGCAATGTAATCCTATTAGACCGACATGAAATCAGATTCCTTTATAAGGACATCATGTCTAGGGTTTTAGGAGTTGTTAGGGTTTTAGGTGGTTGATGAGGTTTTTGCCTGTGCAATCACAGAAGAAGATTAGGTCTATGTGAAGAAACAAAGTGTGGAGATTTTAAAGACTGAAGTAATGCTGAAATGCATTTACAATGAGCTATCAAGGATCTAACCAAGCATACTGCGCTAGTATTTAGATCACTCAATTGTTGATTACTCACATCTTTGACAAGTCTGAAACCCTTAACTAGGTAGGCTTGGAAAAGCCTTTGTAAATCCTCTAACAAGGTGGTTCACAACTGTGGATGTGAAATCCTCTCACAAGGTAGTCTTTAATTGGACTTATCTCCTAACAGAGATTGAGATTCCTAATAGGATCTGTTCTGGTAAAGAACATTGTATGACCTTAATCGGTCTGGTTACTATTCTACAGATAGTTACTTGTGAGTTTCATCTCACCGTGGTTTTTCCCATTTGGGTTTCCACGTCAAAATCTCTTGTGTTATGGTGATTGTGCTTCTGTGGGTAAATGCCTTATTTGCTATTTGGTTTGCATTTGTGTTAATTGGTTTGTTAGTAAAACTGTTATACCGGTTTACTACTAAACTGTTTAAGTGTTTAAGTTCAGTATTTTTTGGTATACTAATTCACCCCCCTCTTAGTATTCATCAATTGGTATTAGAGCCAACCTTTCTATAAGTTTAACCACTTGGAAGGAGATATGGGGGAATATATTGCGAGGGAACTTAATCATTATCTCACTCAGTCTGAGAAAGCCTTTGATGAACTCAAAGTCAAATATAAAGCCTCTCTAGCAAAGAGAAGAGAGCATGCTGAGAAACTGATGGAGCTTACTGAAAATAGTTCTTCTGATGAAGAAGACATGGAAGCCCTAGTTGAAGAAGTTGAAAAAATGAATGAATCTAATGCTAACCTAAGAAGGGAACTCGAAGGACTGACTATCAGAATGTGTCAAGAGATTGAGAACTAGAGGAAAGATGAAGATCTGGTAAAAGACAAAGATCATGAGATCTCCAAGCTCAAGCAAGAAATCAGTGCACTTACCGCTCATTTCCAAGAGAGTAAAGTGGAAAAAGAAGAAATGCAAGGTGAACTAAACATAGCTATTTCTAAGAATGCAACCTTGAAGGAATCCAATGCTGCTATTTCCAAAGAACTCACTGAGTCAAAGGAAATACTTGCCAAATTCAATAAGAGCACTGTTAAGCTAGAACAAAAGCTTGAATCAGCAAAACCAGTGAAGAATACCACTAGACTTGGTTTTTCTGGTTATGAGGAAGGTGAGACCTCTGGAACAAAAGACGGAGCATCAAAGAAGAAAGCGGCACCAAAGGATAAAGGTAAGCAAAAGTTCAAACTTGTTTGCTTTAATTGTCTCAAGGAAGGACACACTGCCAATGTATGTAGAAGTAAGGCTTACAATAATTTTCCCTACTTTCTAAACAATAAGCCTAGATCCAATAGATTTAATGGTAATTGTTATGCATGCAAAAAGTTTGGGCATAGAGAATTTGAATGCAGGTCTGTTATACACAACACTAAAAGATATCCTCAAAGGAGTCAAGGGGTTTTTCCTGAAACCTTTGTGAACTAGAATCTAAACCGGTATAATACCTATGACCATTAGTCAGGTGGTGGTGGCTATCAAGCGGCAACTGGTTGGAGAGAAACATATTTGATTTGTCATGGTAGCGGTTGTTAGGCCCAATATGGAAAGCTAATGTACTGAGAGGGGAGGGGTGAATCAATACTTCAAAACTTTTCTTCAATAATAACCTTACTATTATGCATAAACAGAATAGTGCAGTAACATAAAATAAATTTAAAATATTTTGGTCACGCAGAAACTCTTGGTTAGAGAGAAAAACTGTGGTGGGGATGGCACCCACAAGTTCACTATTGCAATAATAAAGATTGCTCGGTTAGAGCTACATTCAGTTATTTCTGATAGCTTACCCTGTTAGGAGTAACAAGATCTATTAGATCTACCTTACTAAAGGATTTCACAACACTATATAAATGCTACACCTAGTTAGAGGATTTACAATTTATAGACTTGGTTAGAGTCTTTTACCCTGTTAAAGGTATCTCTTTCAACTTCAAAATATTACAATAAGACTTTACAAATATCTGCAACTTTACATCTGAAATGTTATAGCAGATTCTATGTGCTCAGAATAAGATTACCTAGCTTGTGGCATACCTCGGTAACCCATATTGTAACTCGGTAAACCCTTCTATTTACTTTGTTCTTTGACTGTTCACTGATAACCTTCTCAGTGACCTCTCTGTGTCTCTGTAACAGTCTTCCTTCATTCATACACACACATACATTTCTCTCTTCCCATACTATATAAATAGATCTCTTAAAGCAGTAATCTAATTCATTTCTTCGATCTTACAAAAAGGATTCCTCAAATGAATAACTAAACAAAATATTCCATTGGTTAGATTGACCTTGCAATCATACACAATCTTCTAGTGCAATTTCTAATGTAATAATGGTTAGATGTGCCTCAATCTTGTAACACGTTTTCACATGCATGTCCAGGTTCAATGTATCTAGTAAAACATTTCACTCAATGAATATCAACTCGATGAGTTAACTTTACTACTCGGTAGCCATGAAACAATACTCGGTAAACAGCTCAGTGAATACTACATTCTGTGATTGCTTTCTTCTATAACCGGCTAGACTGTCCATACCGACTTCTTTGTGTATACCGACTACATGATTCAGTAATACTAACCGACTAGAATATATAGTATGACTTTGAATATAAAACTAATGGCAATTTGATTAGTAACAATCTCCCCTTTTGACATTAGTTGAGATGTTTGACAAAAACTACTTTCAAAGTCATAACTCACAAACTATATACTTACAAAATGACTACACTTGACAATATATACAATAGTCAATGAAATAGTATATGCAAATATACTCCCCTTATCATTATTTTGTACATAACTCTGAATTTTGCATGTTCGGTTCTGCTCTGTGCTTGTGTGCTCTGAATGCTCTGTATATTCTGCTCGATATACTCCCCTTGTGTACAATACTCAAAACTATGTTACCAAAACTGTATCACTCTCCAAATATAGTATTACTCCCCCTTTTCCTGGTATTACTTTCTCTATGTAGTATTATAATATTACTCCCCCTTTTTGACAAACATCAAAAACTTAATTTCCATCCGGAGGTGGTAACTGATCAAAAATAGACTTATACTTGGTCTAGGCGTCGGTGAGGGCGACTGAGAGTGAATCCTTTACACTTTCCATTAATGAATTTTGTGCTTGAATATCAACTAAGAGTGATATTAAGCCATCAAGAGTGCTTCCCTCTTGTGTAGTTGATAGGCGTGTAGCTCTATTGATCTGTTCCTGTACTGATGAGAGATGAGGAAGGAATAATGTCTGAAGGGTCATTATGTCCATGCTGATTTTATGCTCTTCATTCTTGAGCTCTAACTATTGAGCCATGAGCTGTTGAAGCTTTGTATAAAAATTCTAAACTGAATTAGGCTCGGTGGTCAACTTAGTTGAGAGATCGGTAATCTCTTTCTCAATTGCATCAGTTTTATTTTGGATATCTTTAATGAATAAGGAAAATGTACACAGTTTCTAGAATAAATAAAGAATATGCTTGAGTTGAGGGGACAACTCAGCAATGAATTTGACAAGTTTTACCTTGCCAACAGCAATGGATTTCTGTACTTCCTCTATCATTTTAGCAGTTAGCTCCTTGTCTTTTAGTTTCCTTAAGTATTCAGATGCATCTACTCCAGATGTCTCAATCTAATTTAGGAGTTCATCCAATTGAATGTGGATGGCTGCATCGATTGACACTGTTGCTGAAGGTAGCATTTCTGTTAGAAGTGTCTTAACCTTCTCAAGTACTTTATTCTTCTTTTGTATGGCCAGTTGCTTCTCCAGTTTGGCCTTTTCTTTGCATAGTTCACCGAATTCAGTGAGTGCTTGCCCTTTCAATTTGGAGATGTCTACATTGGGCAACACTATCGGTTTAGACAAGTCAAATTTGAAACTATGCTTTCTCACCTTCCTTTCTTTTCCTTTGGTCGGTGGCACTAAGACAAGTGCATGTGAGGCTTGCTAACCCTCGGTAGGTTGCTTGGTAGATGCAACACTTTGGTCAGTTCCTGTAGCCGTTGTAGTGTCCTTGGGTGTCTCGGTGCTAGGGGTCTCAGCTGTAACATTTGGAGTGCTTGATGGTGCTTGGGACGTCTGATCTTTGGTTGTATCTTCTACTGCTTCAAATTTGGTACCTTTGGTGCCTTACTCTGTGTCCTTGGGAGCTTCAGTTGAGACAGGTGGCTTCACTTGTGGATAAGGTTGAACTTGTTCTAAAACAGATTCACCAAATACAAGTTTTACATAGGTAGTGCCTTCAATCATTTCCTGCTCCGGTGCTGCTTCATCCATTACATCTTCATCAATTTGAATAGTGTCAACTGGGTCTGGACCTTGCTCGGTGACATCTGGATCTTGCTCGATGACATCAGCAATTTCAATTTGAGATTGTTCACCAACATCCTTTTGTTTGAAGATCTCCTGCCACTTGGCTTTTGTCTCATTCTCCATATCTATGTATAGCCCATTCATCAATTTTAAGGCTCTCTATTTGACAAGAAATTTAGAATTGTATGTGGTCAAATGCTCCTTGATTTCTCCTATAGACATATCAGGAAATAGATGGACTAGACTTATTTCTCTTATTTGTCTCTCTGAGTCCATTGCATATTTCCATCTGTTATCAATATGTAAGTATAATTCACTCGGAAGTGACTTTACTAGTTCTAATGGAGCTAGCTGAAACTTTAGAAGTGTCCAGATGACAACTTCTTCAATCTATCGCTTCTCATCATTATTCCTAGTCTCATACTTAACATATCTAAATCCTGCAAATCCACTGTATTCTTTAAGATTGGCACAAAAATTTTCAGCACTATGAATATTTACCTTTTTGCTTTTCACAATCTGAAATTTATTTGCATCATCAGATTCTATATCACTCGACTCTTTTGCCAAAATGAGTCTCTGAGTAGATTTCTTATAGGTCTTGGTTACCTTGGGTGCAGTAACACTCTTTTGTTTCTTACTCAGTGATCCAGTTGTTTCTCTAGTGTTGGGTCTCTTTGTTGGTGGAGTCGGTAGGGCCTTTGAAATGTCCTATTTCTTTCTTTTCAGAACTTTACCCTTAGGCAACTCTGTGCTTAATGTTATTGCTGCCTCTTGAGCTTCTGATTCCTTTTCGGTAATGGCAAGATTGCCTTTGACAAGTGTAGAGGAGGATTCTTCTCCAAATTTCTTAGATAAAACCTTTATCATTTTTGTAGCTTTTCTTGTAGCCTTAGGTACTACAATGCTCATCTTTACTTTTTCCTTCACCTCTTCATATGTTCCATATCTTAGGTCGGTTGCATGCCTAGGAAATGATAAATAGGCATCAATTTGCTACTATGTTATATCATAATCAATATCATAACCCATTGGTTGCAATGATTGAGTCCTCGGTTCAATGGTATTCACATAACAATAATCAGTGTCTACCTCAAAACATATATTATCCTTGTATTTTTCTACCAGCTGTGGTGGAATCCTGTACCTGTTGTGCATTTTCTCTTGGAACTTGCTGAAGTAATCATCCATTATATCATTAAAGTTATCACCTAACTTCTTGATGAAGTCATTGATCTGATGGGTGATTGGTCGGTGTAGCTCCCATACTACTTTACCGACTGAGGGAAAGAACTTCTCAAAGTAGAAAAACTTGCATACAAGAAGTGAACCAAACTTTAGTGTATTTGCTGAGTTGTTCTTCTTTGGCTTCCTTATTGTGTTCAGGTTCTCAAACAAGTTCTTTAGTTGTACTTCACATAAATCTACTTTCATTCCCTTCTTCACTATTTTGTAGGCCAAGTCAACTATAGCACATGGTACACTGTTTTCCCTTGCAGATTGGAAGAAACAGTAACCAATTACTCTAATTGCAAACTTGAGTTCTGCATCAGTGACATTATTCAATTTCAGTCCTCGATAATCAGATTCTACTCCAGTTAGACTGATTAGCTCTTTTTGTGATATCATTTTCTATTCTCGTGCATGATCATAGATAGGATACCCAGTGATCAGATGAATGATTTCCTTAGTGATCTTAAATGGTTGCTCCTGTAACCACATGAAATCATCATGTACTTTGCTTAAGACAAACTTAACCCATTGTGGTTTGAACACACGGGGATAGACTAGGGCTTCAGTTAATCCCTTGATTTTGATATGCTCAAATTTGCTATCTAGTTTGCCATCAGTGCAAAGTTCATCATATGTGTCACTAATCTTGACATTATCAAGTTCCTCAACATGGCATTTGGTGAAGAATCTAACATCTTCTACTAACAAGACTCGATCCGGGATGAGTGAAAATGCAGTTTTGTCATTCGGTTCAGAGGCAACTTTGGGAGTTAAAGAATATTTCAGCGAGGGCTTCTCCACTTTTTTGACAACTACAGGATCTTGGATCTTGGGCGCCATTGTAGGTTTCGGGTAAGATTTGACAAATTATCCTTAGGGTTTACAAACGACTGATGCTACACACTCGGTAGACAATAGCAATTTGACTAGATCGGAAACCAACTTAACAGTGTGAATAGATTTGATGTAAATAACTTGAAATTCGCTCTTCTCTGCATCTCGAAAACTTGGTGAATGAAAATGACTACGAAAATACTTTTAAGTACTCAAAAATACCTTATCGGGCTCTATGCAAGTTAGGTCAAAACATTAAATGCACTCGGTTCACCTTTTACCGATTGACTCATTTTTTTTGTTTTAACCGAGTAACCAAATTTCCTTTATTAACCGACTTGACAGGTTTCTTGTATACACCGACTTGATAGGTTTCCTATAAAGTATTATAAACTGACTAATTGCATCTTAACTATGTAGATTTTGAATTTTGTACATAATAGAATAAGAACTGTTATGATTTGACCTTTAGAGAATGCAGTCCCTTCATACCTTTTCCTGACTAATTTGAAATAGGTGCACCTAAATCGGTAGGTAAGGTGCTTTCTTCATCTGACATAATTTCCTTATTTTTCCAAATCATCTTGAATTTTTCTTTTATCTCTTCAGTGTCTCTTCTAGGTTGATCTCTACAATCTCTAGCTAAATGTCCAACTTTGTGACAATGAAAACATGCCATACCAGGATTTCTCCATGATCTTTGGTTGTTCATTCCAAACCTTATAAAATAGTTGGCACTAATATGCCCATATCTTCCACAACATTCGCACCATATCCTTGTATTGTAATCCCATGGTACTGGTGCATATTGTCAGTAAGGATCTATGTGATTTCGGTAACCTCTAGTGTTTGCTCGGTGTGGATACCGCATGTAGTTCTTTTGCTTAGACCGGCACTTCTTGGTACTATATCCATATCTATTGCAGTTTCTACAAAACCCTTTGAATTTTGCCTTCTGATAGTTGTTAATAGACTTCGTCCTACATTGATTAGATGTGTGACCATATTTATTGCAATTGTAACAATATCCATTGGGCTTAGTGATATTTGGTTGCTTACCTTTTCTGATCTGGCATATGTTGGCAGTATGACCTTGATTTCCATAATAGTAGCAAATAGGCTTCTTCCTTTTGATGTTATTCCTGTTTCTAGCTTGCTTTGATGATTCTCCTCTCTCGGTAGTAAGAATTCCTTTCTCGGTTGATTCTTTTCCTTTGTAACCAAGTCCTGCATCTTTGTAGGGTCTTCTTGTATTCAGTTGCTCATCCAACATCTTTGATGCTTCATAACTTTTCTCCAATGTTTCTTTGGATTTCTTCTTTGTTTCAAGTTCACCAGTCAACCTTGATACTTCAAGTTTCAATGATTGATTTTCATCATTCTTTAGAATTGCTTCATGATGTGCATAACCTAGTTGATCTATCATATTTTGTTGAATACCAATTGGCCTTATGATTTCATCATCCTTATCAGATACTAGAGCTTCAAGTTGTTGTTTCTCTCTTTGTAGATCTCTTGCTTTATCCTCAGCTATCCTTAATGCATCTATATTTTCAGTCATCTGTGTACTGAAATGTTCATGTTCCCTTTTCATTACTTTTAGTTGATCAACCAATGCTTTGTTCTTTTCTTTCAACATTCCAATCATTTCTCCAGTCTCTTTAGATATACTGTTCTTAGATGATGTCTCGATTTGTTCCACTAACTCTTGAGAATCCTATAGGTCATCAGATAATCTTCTCCTTACTTTCAGAGATTTTTTTCATTTGCCTTTGCATGTCTACAATCACTTGATTTGCATTATCCAACTCTTCTTGTAGATACACAATCCTCCGAGATTGTTTGTAGCCTTCCATTGATAAGATCTTTCTCTTTAGGTAGTTAAACCCTTTTCCAAGATTCAAGCTCTGATACCAATTGTTAGGCCCACTATGGAAAGCTAATGTACTGAGAGGGGAGGGGTGAACCAGTACTTCAAAACTTTTCTTCAATAATAACCTTACTGTTATGCATAAATAGAATAGTACAGTAACATAAAATAAAGTTAAAACAAACAGATGATAATCATAAATGATTCACTCCATAACACATATATTTTGGTCACACAGAAACTCTTGGTTAGAGAGAAAAACTGCGGTGGGGATGGCACCCACAACTTCACTACTGCAATAATAAAGATTGCTTGGTTAGTGCTACATTTAGCTATTTTTGATAGCTTACCCTGTTAGGAGTAACAAGATCTGTTAGATCTACCTTACTAAAGGATTTCACAACACTATATAAATGTTGCACCTGGTTAGAGGATTTACAATTTATAGACTTGGTTAGAGTCTTTTACCCTGTTAAAGGTATCTCTTTCAACTTCAAAATATTACAATAAGACTTTACAAATATCTACAACTTTACATCTGAAATGTTATAGCAGATTCTATGTGCTCAGAATAAGATTACCTAGCTTGTAGCATACCTCGGTAACCCATATTGTAACTCGGTAAACCCTTCTGTTTACTTTGTTCTTTGACTATTCACTGATAACCTTCTTGGTGACCTCTCTGTGTCTCTGTAACAGTCTTCCTTCATACATACACACACATACATTTCTCTCTTCCCATAATATATAAATAGATCTCTTAAAGCGGTAATCTAATTCATTGCTTCGATCTTACAAAAAAGATTCCTCAAATGAATAACTAAACAAAATATTTCATTGGTTAGATTGACCTTGCAATCATACACAATCTTCTAGTGCAATTTCCAATGTAATAACGGTTAGATGTGCCTCGATCTTGTAACATGTTTTCATGTGCATGTCTAGGTTCAATGTATCTGGTAAAACATTTCACTCAGTGAATATCAACTTAGTGAGTTAACTTTACTGCTCAGTAGCCATGAAACAATACTTGGTAAACAGCTCGGTGAATACTACGTTCTATGACTACTTTCTTCTGTAACCGACTAGACTGTCCATACCGACTTCTCTGTGTGTACCAACTGCATGATTCGGTAATACTAACTGACTAGAATATATAGTATGACTTTGAATATAAAACTAATGGCAATTTGATAAGTAGTAACAATGGTCACACTGCTACAACATGCAGGAGGATGAATGGTAGAATGAACAATGGACCATGGAGAACACCTGGAGTGGTACGCTATCATTGCAACAAACCAGGACACCCTGCCAGAACCTGCAGAATGAGAAAGAGCATATCAGATGATATATCAGTCACTTTGGAAGGAAAGATTGATGTTGAAACTATTCAAGTAGATATGAAGACAACATGGAAGAAGAAACCTGAAGAAGTGTCACAAGAAGAAGCAGTTTTTGCACCTAGTGTGGAAGTCACCAAACCAGCAAACTAAGCTTCAGAAAATCTTAGGGGGAGAAAATCGGTGAAATGTTCTGAACCCCTGGTTTACATCGGTAAAAGACCTTAACCAGTATGTGATACCTATCAATTGGAAGAAGACTGGAAATGGTAAAAGGCAAATTAGGGTTTACACCCTAATAGTGGAGCATTTATTATGGTAGGTGAAGAATTCATTTAAAAAGGATTTTCAAGTCATTTTCACTTATCAATTTATGAGCGAAGAAATTTTCAAGTGTAGAGCGACAAAAGGCGATTTGTCTTGCGATTCAGAGAGATTTTAAAACTTTGAAAGAAGAATTGGGAGATAATATCAATCAGTCAGGTGAAGAACACAAAGTGGTAATCCAGCAACCAAAGTAGTGTGTGGCGAAGCTGAAGTTGAAAACCCTAAATTATGGATTTCTGAAGGTATTTATCAAAATTCTTGTTTATCCATTTATCATGGCTTCTGCATCGCACTCTTGTTCTAGTGCACCTAATGATTTAGTAGATTTCATCCAATGGAAGGCAAAATACAATGCCCTATCCCAGATACCCGTCATTGTTATAGTTGAGGAAGGTATTTCAAATTACATTGATTGCAAAATAGGAGACCTGGGATCTCTAGTGATCCATTCTTAGTTAAGTTTATTCTGTGGGAAGGACAAGAAGATCAAACCAAAATACAACATCCTGGAAAGAATGAAACTTCACAATACGGTCTATTTCCTTGAAGAATTTACAAAAGATCACATCCGCATCATTCTAAGCAGAGTGCACGGTGACAAAATGTATCTTGAGCGGACACATGACATCACACCGAAAGCGATTCATGCAGTCACTGGTTTCTGTAACGTTGGAGACTTGCCAGCTCTAAGGAAAGTCATCAAGACCGAAATGACCAAGCTCACTGGTTTTGTGAGTGACCAATGGGGAATGACCATCAATACCATGAAGGATGATCTGGTCAAATATGCCTGCATGGTGATAGGTTACGGGATGTTCTATGCTAGCAGAATTAACTTTGTCTCTACTGCAGTGGTAAATGCCACCTACAAGATGATCATGGAAGATGCCTCATTTGATTTATGTACCTGTATACAAAGGCAACTTCTGGTGAACCTGAAGTCTATTAAATAGGACAGTGCCTTAAGATTTAAATTTGGGAAATTGTTGGTAGGATTGTTTTTTTACTTTCAAGGCTATTTCCCAGGAGTCGGTGATATACAATGGTCTGCTGATCAACTAGTTACAAAGCAAATCAGAGAGAGTCTTCAAGTAGTAGGAACCAGTTATCCTGAAGTCCTGAACAAATACTTTGATGAGTTCGGACGCAAGATGAGCCAGAGGGTGAGAATATTTGGCGATATTGTCAAGAAGTATGAAGAGGACATCTGCTTTATCATCAAAGTAGATGAGTGCATAATGGAGGTAGTTGAGCCTAGAAAAGAAGAAGTGGAGCCCATGGGATATGAGGTAATGTATGACATGCCAGACGGGTATGCTTCTACCCTACTTGCCTCACCTCTTGATCCTAAAAAGAAGAGAACCGACACCTATTTGGAGAGGGTAACACCAGTTGAAGAACCTTCAGTGAAGAAAGGAAAGGCAGTGCCATCGGTATCGGCACTGGTTACTTCAACAAGTCCTAAAGTGACCAAGCGGTCACTGGCAAAGAAGAAACCGAAAGCTGCACCTGCCAAGGTCTTTGAAAGGAAGCAGAAAACTAAGAACACCTCACCAGATTTTGAGGATACAGAACCTAAGGTATAGCCTAAAAAGACTGGGCAAACAAGGAAGAAGACAAAGACAACCAACAATGAACCAGCATCATCAACACTGGTAAATATAGACATTTCCTCTTACAAACCTTTGACACATTGTCAAAGAACTATCAAGAATATTAGGAGAAAAGTGCTAAGTGATTTAATAGATCATTTTGATGATTTTAATGACAATGAAAAGGAGGAAGTTGAATAGGAAGTTATTCAATATTTATGTATTAATGACTGGTCCCCATCAGAAATTAGATCTATGACACCAAATTCTTTATATAATTATTTAGATAACAAATGGTGAATTGCCATAGAAAAGGAATAGGAAATAAGAGAAGAAATATTTGCACACTATTTTTATGATGTGTCAAATTCAGAACTTTTTGAAGTTATGGAAAAGTACAAAGGCCTCTTCTTCATGAGAAGAAGAAGAAGAAGACTCTTGTTACTAGAAGGAAAAATCCCTGAAGTGGTAAAAGATACCCACTCTCATGCCAAAGCCGCTCTAAGATTGCACCAAGTGTCTGAAGCCAACAAGAAGGATGAGAAAGAACTGGAAACTGGAAAACTAGATGTGGTGTATGACAGTGAAGGAGAACCAGTCACTAAACAAATGGACACAATTGACATTGATGTTTTGGATGGTGAAAATGTCACTCCAGATGCAACAAAGGACAAGGCTAACAAAGAGAGAGTGGACAAAGAAAAATAGGACAAAGAAAAGACTGATAAAGTGGAAGTGGAAAATGAGAAAAAGAATAAAGATGAAGAGGAGAAGAAGCAAAAGGAAGAGGAGAATAAGAAAAAGGAAGAGGAGATGAAGAAAGAGGAACAGGAGAAAAAGAAAAAGGAGGAAGAGAAGAAGAAAGAGGAAGAGGAGAAGAAGAAACAGGAAGAGGAGAAGAGAAAAGAGGAAGAGAAAAGGAAACAAGAAGAGGGGAAAAAGAAACACGAAGAGGAGGAGAAGAAAAAGGAGGAAGAGAAGAGGAAAAAGGAAGAGGAGAAGAAGAAAGAAGAAGAGAAGTAGAAAGAAGAAGATAGAAAGAAGGAAGAAGAAAAGAGAAAGAAAGAAGCAGAGGAAGAAAAGAAGGTTGAAGAGGAAAAGCAAAGAGCCAAAGAGAAGGAGGAAGCAGCAAAGAGCACACAAGTGGAGACCCCAAAGGCAACTGATAGTCAAGCCAAACAGACTGACATTACCAGTCCCATTGACCTCCAATTTGCAAATGAAACGGAGCTTCTCCGAAGCATTAAGCTTGCCCAAGAGCGACTGGAAGCACTAAGGAGGAAGAAGGAACAAGATGTTATTCAAACTGCAGTGGAAACTCTTACCAGTTTGATACCTAGTACCAACCTCCCCAGTACCGATTCCTCTTTGGCCTAACTGAAACTCTTATGCATAGTTGTAGAGGACCAGGTGTAATGCCTAGAAGATGTTGCAGAAGCCAATGCAAAAAAGAAGCATCAAAAGGCACTGAACACTGCCTTAGTGAAGAAATTAAATGAGCTCTGGTCTGAACTTCAGAAAGCACAGAAAGACATAAGAGATGCCATGGATGAGGGGAAATTACTGCTCAGTAAGATAAGCCAACCCCATCTATTATGTGATGATGTGCTTGCTCAAAAAGACAAACTACAATATGATTTGCAGGCATATATAAGCACCTTCAAGACACCCTATGATTCCTTCACCACATATGGGCAAACCATTCACCAGTTTCAACTCCAGACTGCCAAAATAGAGTTGGAGATCACCAACCGGGCTCGAGATTTGTAGGAACTTCAGCTGGTTCTACTACCATGACTACAAATACTTCAGAAGTGCTATCTCAATTTGGCTGCCTTAACAGTCACTCAAGAGATGAGTACCTTGGACACCATAGAGGAATAGGTATCCCATATGCAAACGGAAAGTGAGGTTGCTACCTCATTGCTTGAGTCATGGTCCTTACCCATGAATACATTTATGTAGGATTTTAAATTGGTTTTTGATAAGTTTCACTCATTATTGTCATAAACATTTATTATATTAATGATAATGAGAAATAGGGGTTATTTTGCATACTTTGTCATTGTTGGCAAAGGGGGATTAGTATTCTGTATTTAAAATTTTGATGCATGTCGTGTATAATTTCATGTTTATCTTTGTAAGGGAGTAGTATACATTATATTTTCTACAAAAGGGATAGTGTATATGCTTAGGGGGAGTAATTTTGATTATGGTATATTTCTATTGTAAAACACTTAGATGTCAAAAATTTTCCTAAGTGTTGCCATCAATGCCAAAGGGGGAGATTGTTGGCATTTTTGATGATGATGTTGTGATTGTCATTGATGGACACACACTTTCTTTGAGATCACTTTTTGTATGTATGAGTTATGCTCAACTGGTATTTGTTCCAACCGGTATTATGTATTATAGTCTTTAGACTATCGGTGTTTTGTAGAAAGTATTTACCGATCTCAAGCAGTATGAAGACCCAAGTGGTATGAATACCTCAAGCAGTTCAAAGATCCCAAAGAGGTACGAAGGAACAAAGTAGTTGTTATCATTTTTCCTAGTCTTCATTTTGACAAACCGGTAATTGGTAAAATGTGTGAACCGGTAATCAGTAAAATATGTGAACTGACAATAGGTAAATGTATGAACTGGTATTATTCTGCGATGAGTTACCAATCGGTATTATTTTTGCGATGTGCTATCATCCATCGACACTTTGGTGGTGATTCTATGTCGTGTTACCAAATGTGTCTAGATGCACTAAACCTAGGAACTTGCAATGTAATCCTATTGGACCGACATGAAATCAGATTCCTTTATAAGGACATCATGTCTAGGGTTTTAAGAGTTGTTAGGGTTTTAGGTGGTTGATGAGGTTTTTTGCATGTGTGATCATAGAAGAAGATTAGGTTTGTGTGAAGAAACAGAGTGTGGATATTTTGAAGACTGAAGTAATGCTGAAATGCATTAACAATGAGCTATCAAGGATCTAACCAAGCATACTGTGCTAGTATTTAGATCACTCACTTGTTGATTACTCACATCTTCGACAAGTCTAAAACCCTTAACCAGGTAGGCCTTGTAAAGCCTTTGTAAATCCTCTCACAAGGTAGTCTTTAATCAGACTTATCTCCTAACAAAGATTGAGATTCCTAACAGGATCTGTTTTGGTAAAGAACATTGTATGACCTTAACCGGTCTGGTTACTATTATGCAGATAGTTCCTTGTGAGTTTCATCTCACCGTGGTTTTTCCCATTTGGGTTTCCATGGCAAAATCTCTTGTGTTATGGTGATTGTGCTTCTGTGGGTAAGTGCCTTATTTTTTGTTTGGTTTGTATTTGTGTTAACTGGTTTGTTAGTAAAATGTTTATACTAGTTTACTGCTAAACTGTTTAAGTGTTTAATTTCAGTATTTTTTGGTATACTAATTCACCCCCCCTTGTATTATTCATCATGATGGAGAAGAGCAACATTCAAATTTAAAGTTCCCCGCAAGGCGGGAACTCTGGTTCCAATGGTGGGAGCGGCTAGAGTGATGGAGCTGGTCCTATGGGGGAGAAGGACAAGCCTCTAGATTTTTTGAAGGTAGATGAGACTCCATAGGCTGTTGGTACTCTGCTAGAGAAGAAAGTTGTCTCTGAAATCATTGGGGGGGGGGTCCAATGGGGGGTCCATCCCATGTGAAGAGGTCTTGGAGAATTAACTCAAATCTAGAAAATGGTCATCCCTTTTTGGAACAAGACCAACAGGAAAACCTCTTTACCTCCTGTCAAGAACATATCTGACCTTACCAGTGGTAAGTTTGCTATCTCTATCACTGATTCCATTCTAGATCATAATATAAGCAGTATGTCAAACTCCCTGGTAGGCAAGTTTATGGGTTCGCACCCAAACATCAAAGTGGTAAGGGCCTATGTTAAAAGGAAATGGGCTTTGAAAGGTAATGTCAAAATTTTGGCCTTGTCGAAAGGCCTTCTTACCTTTTCTTTCTCATGTAAAGAAGATAAAACAAGGATACTCTGTGGTAATCCCTAGATGGTTGGAAAGACATCATTGGTCCTCTGGAAATGGCATCTAAACCTTAACATGAATGATTCCCTTCTGGCGTAGGTCCCAGTTTGGGTAAAATTACCAGGTTTTCCTCTTAAGTATTGGGTAGAAAGCATCTTATCTGGAATAGCAAGCTCCTTTGGCGAGCTCCTCTCAATAGACCCAGTTACAGCCACAAAAAGGAGGCTAACTCATGCTAGATTTTGTGTAGGGATAGCTCATGGTGCAAATATGCTAGAAGAGATAGATATTGTGTCAAAACTGGGAATGTGGAAGCAACTAATAGAATATGAATCTATCCCTTTTTCTTTCTTCCACTTCAAGAAAGTAGTTCACTGGGCTAAATCCTATCCTCTTAAGCCTAAAGGGGAGCTCAAGCAAGCCAAACCCTCGGCTGAAAGTAAAAAGGCAAAGTAAGGAAACTGATTTTGTTGATAATAACTGCTTTGGACCCTTGGGGGAAAATAAGGAAGTGGTACCCTCAACTCCTATCTCTAACCTCCCCATTTAGGAAGTCTCGAGGAAGGAGTTAAAGAAAGTGAACAACCCCCTGGAAGGGCAGATCCAAATAAAGGAATCAAAAGGATAGCCAAAATCCTCAAAAGAAATAGCTGAGATGGTAATTGCTGATACTATGGCTAGAAAGGAAGTTCCCAATGAAGAGGAACAACCTAAGGAAGGGGAGATCACTAGCTCCCAAGAAGAAAAGACTGACTCTTCCCCGCTTCCGATCATCTCTGAAATGCAAGAAGCCCAGAAATGTGCTATATTGGGAATGAATCTCTCAGATTTAGATCAAATTTCTAAAATAGTTAATAACACTTCACATGACTCTAGATGGGGTGATGAAGAAGAAATTTCCAAAATTCTCGGTAACCCTGAAGTTGATCTTGAGAAAGAAGCTGACTGGAAAATACCAAAATATAGGAATAAGAAAGGATCCACTCCCTCGGCTTCCCAAGTTAGGGAGTCTTGCAGAATCGCCAAAGCTAATGTCGGGTATGTTTCTTCTTCTCCAGGATGAACCTCAAACCATAAAGTTAGAGACAAGGAGGCCAACAAAAATATAGCAGATGGGACTCAGAAGACTCTCAAGGAGCTAGGAATTGGTAGGTAGTTATGAAGATCATCTCTTGGAATATAAGGGGACTAAATAATCCCCATAAGCATGATATTATTAGGAATATGATAAGGGATAGAAAACCTGATATTTTTCTTATTCAAGAAACTAAGATGAGTAGAGATAAGGTTGAATCTTTGAAGTTCTTTAAATTTGGTAGCATTAGTGGTGGTAACTTGGAAGGTGCCTCCGGAGGAATTTCTACCATTTGGAATCTCATTAGTGTGAAAGGTCAAGTTCTAATCCAAGAAAAAAATTTCTCTTGCATAAAATTTGAGCATTTAAAAGATGGAACATCTTGGATCCTCACTAATATTTATGCTCCTAACACCTTTAAAGCCAAAAGCAATTTTTGGAAAAAATTAATGGAAATAAGGGATACTTCAAGAATTTAAGTTGGTTGGTCATGGGAGACTTCAATACTCCCTTGAGAGAGGAGGAAAAATTTGGAGGAAGCCCTTCTCAGTTGGAAAGTAGACTGGCCCTCATGGACTTTATAAACTCTCAGGCTCTCAATGATGTGGATATTCAGGGATGCAATTATACTTGGACTAACTGGAGGATTTGAAATGACCTTATTCAATTCCACCTTGATAGAGATCTCATTTTTGATGATTGGTATAGACATTATTATTGTTCCTTGTCCGCTCATATCCAGGCTGGGTTTGACCATTATCTTATAGCTTTCTATGCTGACTCTATAAACAGAAGAAGGAAATTTCCTTTTAGATTTGAAAAGATGTGGACACTTCATTTTGACCTCACTCTTAAAATTGAGGAATGGTGGAACATCAAAGTTGAGGGCACTGCCATGTACAGAGTAGTGAAGAAACTCAAAAGTATCAAAGACAACATAAGGTTATGGAACAAAACCAACTTTGGGAATATTTTTGCGGTCCTAGGTAAAATTCAGGAAGATCTTAAAAAAATACAGACTCAAATTCAGAAGGATGGTTTCTCTACTATGTCAATTGTTGAAGAAAATGAAATCTTAAAAAAATACCATGAAATCATTGCTAAAGAAGAAACATTTTGGAAACAAAGATCAAGATGTATTTGGCTAAAGGAAGGTGACAAGAACACTAGATTCTTTCACATGTCAACAATTAAACATAAAGTGGCAAATAGAATCACTAAACTAGTTGTGGATAACGGGGAGCTGGTTATGGAGGAAGAGATAATAAAAGAGGCCAAAAGATTCTTTGTTGATCTCCTTTGTAGGGATCATAGACTAGATGTTGATGCTCAAAGCTCTTTCCTTAATAATATCCCTTACCTCATTGATGAGTAAATTAATGCCTCCCTATCTTCTATACCTTCAAACCAGGAGATCAGGAATGTTGTCTTTTCTTTTGATGGTAACAAAGCTCCCAGACCTGATGGCTTCCCCATGTTCTTCTTCCAAGAATTTAGGGATATTGGTGGAAAATATGTCTCCAATGGTGTCAAAGAATTTTTTGATGCTAGAAGACTTTTGAAAGAGATCAATGGTACCTTCATTGCTTTAATCCCTAAAATTGAAGGTGCTAACTCCATGGATAATTTCAAGCCTATAAGCTTATGCAACTCTTTTTATAAAATTATTTCTAAGGTCCTTACTTCCAGACCCCTGACTGTTCTTCCTCCTTTGATCAAGCACCAACAAAATAGTTTTGTGCTAGGAAGACAAATCCTTGACTCCATAATAACTATTCATGAGAATATTCATTCACTAGTTATGGCTACGAAATAGGGTTTTATCCTTAAGCTTGATCTCTCAAAGGCCTATGATCAGGTTGATTGGTCTTTTCTTGTGAAGGTTCTTTTGGCTTTTGGCTTCTCTACCAAATGTGTGGATCTTTTCCAATAGCTTATTACCACTGCCTCCTTTGTTGTTCTCATCAATGGATCCTCATCCACCTTCTTTCAAGTTTCTAGAGGATTGAGGCAAGGGGATCCCATTTCTCCTATCCTCTTCATTATTATGGCTGAATGTTTTGGCAGATCTATGGAAAGTATGGTGATGAGAGGAATGTTCAAGGGACTCCAACCTTCATCAGTTGATCATACATGCTCCCACCAATAGTTTGTGGATGATAATATTATCATGGGGGACTCAAGCATATCAGAAGCCAGAACTCTCAAGGACACTCTGTGTAAGTTTGCATCTTCTTTTGGCCAGCTCATCAGCTGGGTTAAAAGTGAAGTGTTTTTCCTCAACACTCCTGAGAGGAGACAACATAGAATCAATAGAATTCTGGAATGCCAGATTGCTAATCTTCTGACCACTTACCTTGGTCTCCCTCTGGGTATCGCACCACCCGATTCCTTTTGGAGTTCTTTGGTGGACAAATTTAAAAAAAAAACTTGTTGGATGGAAAGGTGCCCTTTTAAGTCAGGCCGGAAAGCTTCAACTTCTAAAAGCCTCCCTTCTCTTCAGAATTCCTGTTAAGTATGGTGAAGCAATTGAGAAAATTCAGAAAAAAATTCTTTGGTTAGGGTTTGAGGAAAAGAAAAGATTGTCTCTTGTGGCTTGGGAAAAGGTGTGCAGATCGAAAAGTAATGGAGACCTTGGCCTAAGAATAATTCGGACCCTTAATGAAGCTCTCTTGTCTAAACAGGTTTGGAGACTATTCCACTCTGATAGTGAATGGTGTAAAATCTGGAGAAGTAAGTACTCTAGTTTATCTTCTTCTCTTCTTGCTTTCATCAATTCTGATTTTAGTATGAATGGGTCCCATATCTGGAATCATGCCTCTAAATGTAAAGACAACATTGCCAAAGGGGTTAAATGGAATGTTGGCAAAGGTAGGAAAGTTAGATTTTGGGAAGATTCCCAGCTCTTCGATAAACCTTTGGTAGATATCCCTGAATGGGTCCCTTTTGCTCCCTCATGTATTAGAATCTATGGTCCTCTAGTTGAAGGGTATAGGATAGGTGATAAATGGAAGAACATTGAAAGTATTCACCCAGGCCTTATTAATCTCAAGAACCATCTTTCTTCTATTTGGCTGAATAAAGAGGAAGACTCCCTTATATGGAAATTTGATTCTAAAGGCAACATCACTGTCTCTTCTATATATGTTGTTCTTTCCCCAACCCTCTTTGAGAAACCTTTTTGGTCTAAAGCTTGGATAAAGGGTTTAATCCCTAAAATCAATTTTTTCTTTTGGACTATCCTTCAAAACAAAATCCTGACCTTAGACAATCTAAAGGGTAGAGGCTTTTCCTTCCCCAATAGATGTGTTCTCTGTCTTAAGGAGGAAGAGTCTATGAACCATTTGGCTATTCACTATTCCTTTTCTGCTTCTATTTTGGAAAGACTTCTTAAGAATTTTTTCATTGATTGGGTTTTTTCTAGCACTATAAGTGATTTGTTCCATTCTTGGAATTATCACTGGGCTAACCCCGTTCTGAGATCTTTTGTGGCTGCTATCTCTCTTGCACATTCTATGGCATTTATGGAAAGAAAGGAACAACCGTATCTTCAGGGAAACTTCTCTCACCCAGGATGTTGCTTTCCAGAAAATTCAATGGGCTATTGTGGAGAACATTGGTCTCATTGGGAATCCTTTTATTTTTGCCAACCCTATGGAAACTCACATATTAAGTTCCTGGAAACTAAAGAATGTTGGCAATCCTAAGCCCACTCTAAACAAAAGACTTTAGGATAGATGGCACACTCCCCCACATGGTTGGCTCAAAGTCAACTTTGATGGTGGTGCAAAAGACAATCCTAGCCCTGCAAGATGTGGTGCTATCCTCAGAGATAAAAATGGTAGCTATAAGGAAATGATTGTTGTACCTATAGGGAGTCAAACTAACCACAAGGCAGAAGCAATGGCGGCAATCCAAGGTATTCTCCTAGCCAAAAGATGGAATTGTTCCAATCTATGGATAGAAGGGGATTCTAATAACATCATCAAATGCCTAAAGGGAACCTCTAAGCCTTCATGGGCTATCAACAACATAATTAAGGCTGCTAGAGACCTCATCAACACTTTTGAGAAATGCTTCATATCTCATATCTATCGTGAAGTTAATGGTTCTATTGATTGGGCAGCCAACGTGGCAGTCATCCAAGACAAAATGATTACATGGAAGGGCGAAACACATCCCTGATGACGTCAGAACAATAATTTTTAAGGATTGATACAATAGAACCCCAAAGATCATAAAAGGACAAAGTAATGATGAAATGAATTAAAAGGAGTGTTATGAGTAATAATAATAAGGTCAGTATCATTTATTGCAAGACTCACGCTACCGATTGCCATGCTTTCTGGGTATATTTGGTAGTTCCGAGAAATTTGCCAAAAGATCTCTACAACTCTCGACCTGTTGCTCTGGTTTGTGAAAAAATGGGAGGAAATTGACACTGTTATGAACCCAGCAACTACAAGGAGTGGAAGCAAAAGGAGGTGGTCTACAACATCTTGCAAAAGGGCGGGTTTTGAAAGTTCATGGAGAGGCTCCATGGGCATGAATCCATAGTTACTAAGTTCTTTTGTAAAAACTGGAGAAAGGGTACTGTAAAGATGGGAGATCAATCAATCTCCATAGATGAGGATCTCATTGCTCAGGTTATGGGTCTCCGGAGGGAAGGAAGCAATTACTACAGAGACAGGAAATTGAGCAAGGAGGCCATTAAAAGATATCCTGAAATGACAAAGGAGAAAAAGCACCTAGTCAAGCTAAGTAAAACTTACTATCATCCTAGGGCTTTTGTTAAACCATGGAGGGAGGTGTTATTTTCTATAATGCGTTATGTAACTTTGGATGGTAGATTCACAAAATTGTATGGCTACCATTTTGTTTTGCTAAACCATTTTAGGTATGATGAAAAAGTCAATATCCCTTATTTTTTGTTGTGCTCCATGAATGCTACCATCAAGGCCCACAAAGAAAACCCTAAGGGTGATACTGCCATGCATCAAGGCCTCATAGTTTTGATTTATGACCACCTCAAAGCCAACCAAATTTCCCACCCTCAGCCTTCTATTTCAGAGTCTGAGGAGGAAGGGTCAGATTCTGTTTTTCTTTAGGAGAAGAGTCAGATAGTGATTCGATGAGTGAGTCCAAAGAGAGTCTGGATGACTCTGAAGTGGAAACTAGAAAGAAAAGAAAACATGTGAGAACCAAGCCTTCCTCCTTGAAGAGAAAGAATAAATCTAAAGAAAAAATTCTCCAAATTAGCTCCTCCTTGGAGGAAGAGGTCTCTGAGGATTCTGAGAAGGAACCTCTGTCTCCCTAGAAAAATAAACACAAAATTTCTATTCAAACAAGGAACAAACAGAAGAAATAGGATGCCAACATTACAGAGCTCAAGGAATAGGTGTAGAGAAAGAAGCCAGACCTCGACCAGAATGTGGAGGAGGAGACCATTGGGGAAGGTTCTGATCAGAGAATCATAAAGTTTGGTAAAGTTACTACTGGAGACCCCCCTAATATGTAAAAAGACAATGCTCATGAGAAATCTCCCTCCTCATGTCCTCCTCTGGAGGGTTTGAAAGGCTTTGTGGACACCATTGAGTGGCTAATTTACAGTTACAAGAAAACTGTGGAGGATATTAAGAAGCTCAATCACAGAGTCCAAATTCTGAAGACTATTAGTTTTGGTGGAGGCAAGTCAATGGCAGAATAGGTTGTGGATCTGACTAAAATAGTTGCTAAAGCTGAAGAGATCAGAGACTCCTTTAACCCCAGGTTTGAGAAAATCAAGAAAGACTTGACTGAGAGGAAAAATAATGAGATTGGTATGGATCAAATAATGGAGGAAACTGATAAAAAAGTCAACAAAATTGAAGAAATCCTCAAAAGCATTACAGAACAAAGCTTAAACATTCTGAAGGCTTTAGCTGGCAACACAAAAATCCTCATCAACAAAATGGAAGAGGAGAAGGACTCCCTAGAGATTGATCCTGAAATGGATGGTATGGGAGAAGTGCAAGGACCTAGAACAAGGACTAGAGGTAAAAAGAATGAGAAAAAGCCAAACAAGGACCACGAAGAATTCAAAGCTATCATGGAAAATTATGATCAGTTGGTGGATAAGGCAGAGGATCTCCTTAAGTCTTTTTAGTTGTGTTGTGTTTTCATTGGTTTTTTCTGCTCTGTTGTTCCTTTCTTTTGCTGTTATTTCAGTTGATTGGTTTTTTCTAGTCTTTTTGTAAGCTGTTCCTAGTAGATCTGGCTACTTTTTGATGATCTCTTATTCTCCTTTGTAAAGGTTTCAGGTCCTTAAAACCTATTTTTCTTATTAATCAGAACAACAGTCTCAAAAGATTTGGATATAGATCAATTCCAAAACATGGTAGGACACCTTATAGCTCCTCATTACTTATCATTTTATGAAAATGATGACACATCCTTGCAACATCCTCACAATGCTCCCTTACATGTTGAAGTCACCATCAATAAAACTCATGTCAAACATGTACTCATAGATGGAGGAGCCGGCTTAAACATTTGTGCATTAAGTTTGATAAAAGCTTTGGGATATTCAAAAAATGTAGTAGACCCCAAAAAGAAAATAACCATCAAGGCTTATGATGAAGCATAATGTTCTTCTAAAGGAACTGTTGTGCTACCAATCAAAATAGGACCTATAAAAGGAATACATTGTGTCAGGTTTTAGATTTGGACCTCTCTTACAGGATTCTTCTAAGAAGACCACGGATTCACAAGATGCAAGCAGTTCCCTCTACATATCATCAATGTGTAAAATTTCCTCATGAAGGACAAGAAATCACTGTAATTCTAGATTCTAGTCAATATTGCAATAATTTGAAGCCAACACAAGATACAAGAATTCCACATAGCAAAGAATCAATATATCCTACCAAATAAATTCAAGAAAAGTTATGGGAAACTTTTGAGGAAAAGCTCAAACTAAATGATGAAGGAATGGGAAAATATTCTTTGCATAATTTTCCACTTTCCCCTCAGTCATATGAAAAGCCTACAAATATTCAATCAAAGACATCAGAAAGATCAAAACATATGTTTAAAGGAACATATGTTAGTGTTGAAACTCTTGAAGAAGAAAATTAAGAAAAAGACATTCTTGGTTTGTTGTACAAGGATGATAAAACTATAGCAATAGCAACACCATGAAACAATATGGTAAAGGTTATTAAATCATGCAAAAAATGGGATATGAAGGGAAAGGACCAATTGGTAAGCGACATCAAGGTATTTCAGAACCTATTTGTCCACACTTGCAATTCAAAGAAGATAAATTCAGGCTTGGATATCTAAAATCAAATCAAAAGAAACATAATCATCAACAACAAAAGTGGAGAAAGAAATTTGTCTCTAAAGAAAAACAATGGCAAGAAAAGCTACATCAAGAAGCATAAATAGTAATCAATAAACAAAAGAAGCAAGAAGAACATGAAAAGAAAGAAGAGGAGATTGCCATCAAAGGTAAATAAGAATTTTGTCAACAAGTTTTGGAAATACAAAAAAATGCAAAATCTAAACAAGATATTCCAAAAGGAGTGAAAATAGAGATGACACAAATCAAGGAACTCTTTGCACCATACAACATTCCTGTATGGTATAGTGGAGTAATCCTAGATCAAGATTCAGAGACAAATTCAAATGAGTATGAGTGGGGTCCAGATGTCTTATCTACTACATCAAATAAGGAACACAATGAAGACCAAGCAGATATCACGAAAGAAGACTTGTCTATTACAAAACAAAAGATGGAGTTAGAAAGAAGGCAAGAAAAACTCAAAATCAGAGAAAAGAGGCATATGAAAAAAGGAAAGGGAATGACAAAGACAAAGAAGTAATGCCATAAGAAGTAAAAACAAGGATAGATCAAACATCTGGATATATAAAATTTTCATCAAAAGAGGAACAAGATGTATCCAGATGTGGTAGAACCATGGAAGAATTAAGAGATATTCAAGATGGATTGACTATTAGTCTAGAAGAAGTTGAGATTGAAAGGAGACAAAATCTAGCAAAAGAATCTTCTTTATCATGTACAGAAGTATGTCAACTCCAAAATGCAAATGAGGTCAGTCAAGAAGAGATTTGCAGTATTAAAGATGCATGTGTTGATATAATCCATTTGTTTAAGGGACAAACATCAGCTGAAGAACCACTTGAGTGTGAACTACAAAATAATAATATTGATTTTGTTAGATACAATTGGGAGATGCTTGGGAAAGACAATTCTCAAAAATATTTAATCTATGATAGTACCTATTCTATGCCAAATTATGATCATTATGTCATGAATGTTGAAACACCTAATGATGAAAATGATTATGATTTACCCCTTCTTCATCTTGAACTAATTGATTGGGATAATTTAGACAACCCTGAACTGAATATCTTTTCCAATGATCATTACTTAGTCATGTATGTTAATGTTGTCGAACCCATTGCACCTAAAATATCTTCCATTCCATAATCAAGTAATGTTTCTCATAGTAAGGATAATGCCAAACTCTCCATTCACAAAAGTGAAATAAAACAAGAAAGAGACCTATTATTGAAAATCATTTCATGGCAACACTAGATCAATCAAAAATGAAAATAAAGGACATATTTGATGGTGAGAACCTCTTTGAGGCACTAGAAGATGGAAAGTTTGACATTCTTCCTGCATATTTTCAAGAGAGATCTACTATCCTGATAGAACCAATAGAAGTAGTAAATATTGGTACATCAAAGGATCCTAAAATACTTCATTATGCTACCTCATTATCAGAAGAAGAGAGGAAAGAATACATGAAAATCTTTAAGCAAAGACAAATAAATTTTGCTTGGTCCTATGTAGATATGCTAGGACTTAATCTAGATCTTATCATGGATCATCTTAATGTGGATTTAAAAGCAAAACCAGTTAAGTAGAAGCTAAGAAAGATGCATCTACACATTGCCCTTCTTGTAAAAACCGAGCTAAAGAAACTATTAGAAGTGGGTTTTATAAGACCTGTTGCTTATCCAGAATGGGTTTCAAGTATTGTACCAGTGTCCAAACCAGATAAAAGCATAAGAGTTTGTACATATTTCAGAGATTTGAATAAAGCATGTCCAAAAGATGATTTCCTGCTACCAAACATTGATATAACAATGGACTTGTTAGCGGGGCATGAAATGTTTTCATTAATGGATGGCTTCTCAGGATATAATCAAATAAGAATCACACCTTAAGATCAAGAAAAGATAGCTTTCACTTGTGCATGGGGAACATATTGGTGGAATGTTATGCCATTTGGGCTTAAGAATGTAGGAGCAACTTATCAAAGGGCTATGATGACAATTTCCCATGATATGATGCATACATTTATGGAAGATAATGTTGATGACATACTTGCAAAATCTCATACAAGACAAGAAATTTTGAACATCTTAAGCAAGATTTTTGATAGGATGGAAAGATATCAATTGAGATTAAATCCAAAGAAATGTGCATTTGGGGTAACCTCTGGAAAGCTCCTTGGGTACATCATATCAACTCATGGAATTGAAGTAGATCCTGAAAAGGTCAAAGCCATCATGGAGATGGAGTCACCTAGGAACATAAGTCAATTGCAATCTTTACAAGGAAGATTGCAATCAATCAGGAGATTTGTCTCTTAGTTACCAGATCAATGTATTTCATTCACCCATCTTCTACATAAAAATATTCCATTCAAATGGGATCTAAAATGTGAAGGAGCTTTCTTGCAAATAAAAGAATATCTTATGAGTCCTCCAGTACTGGTATCACCAACCAAAGGGCAACCATTATTGCTCTATATTTCAGCAAAAAATGTATCATTAGGAGCTCTCCTAGCTCAACATGATGAAGAAGCAAAAGAAAGAGTATTTTATTATATCAGTAGAACGCTTGTTGGTTATGAATTAAATTATTCCTCAATAGAAAATACATGTCTAGCAGTTGTATTTGCAACTTAGAAGCTGCAACATTATATGTTGATTCATTCTGTGAAACTAATAGCAAAGATAGATCCACTCATATATTTGTTGAGAGAGTCAACTTTGACAGGGAGACTAGCCAAATGGGTTATGATACTGAGTGAATTTGATTTAGAGTATGTTGACCAAAAATCTATCAAGGGACAAGTCATCGTTTATCAATTGGCTGATGCACCTTTACAAAATGGCATGCCTTTGCATATAGAATTTCCTGATGCAGATATCTTGGCAGTAAGTACAAACTTTTGGGAATTTTAGTTTGATGGTTCTTATACACAATATGGATTAGGCATAGGAATTTTTTCATCACATCTCAGGGACACACAATTCTAAAATCATATAGACTATGGTTTCCATGCACCAATAATACTGCAGAGTATGAAGCATTGGCTATTGGACTTAAAATGGTCATTGAATGGTGATAGTTTTGATACTTAATATAAGTATAGATCTAATAGCCAACAAGATGAGAGGGGGGGGGGGGAGTGAATCGTACAAACTTAATCATCCATAAAAACATCAGATTCAACCTTGGTAACATATATTTCAGTAATATAACCAAAACTATTAAACATGCAAACTCAAAAGCATATAAACATCATAAACCTCATAACACCAGATTTAATGTGGAAACCCAAATAGGGAAAAACCACTGTGGGATTTCGGACCCACTAAGAAATATACTCTTCTAGAGTATGCTCGGTTAAAAGAAAATCCTGTTAAAGATTACAAATAAATTGCTAGATGTGACCCAGTTAAGGGATTTCCCTCAAATTTGTTAGGATCTTCACCTTGTTAGAAGTGACCTTATTAAAGGATTTCAAACACTCAATCAGAATGTCACCTTGCTAGAGGGTTTTACAAATACGACTGTTAAGTCCACTCGGTTAAGAGATTTTCTATCACTTTCACAAAATAACTGTAATAAAATCTATCTGCAACTTCACATCTAAAATGTTAAAGCGGATTCCTATTTGTTCAATACAATCTAGACATAGAACTAATCTTGTCTATCTGCTAGGCTTCTATACTCTGTTATTCAAATAGGTCTTCAAGCTTCTGTGCTCGGTAATCACTATGTAGCATCCCTGTGCATACACTTGCCCGCATACATTGTTTATCAATAGTTTCCTATTTATAAACAATTAGGTAACCGTTTAATCTCCTTGATCACATTTCCCATGACCAATCATAGCCATCAGACCTTCAATCTTGTCCAGGTTCAATGCATCTTTCGATCTGAAAACATTTTACCCTACCTTGGAACTTGCATACATTTCTTAGAACTTGTGCCAGGGTATTGGGGTTCAATCTGAGCTGTAGATATTCATGTTGACTTTCCTTTGCCTTATATTTGTTAACAAACTTCATGCACGGCTCACCAATCATTTAATTAGTTCCAGCTCATCAGCTTCTTTCATTAAATATCACATGTAAACATTTAATGCATTCTGTTATAGCTCGGTTACAACTCGGTAACAACTCAGTGAATACTAAACTTCACTCGGTAGACATTCTGCCTTCATTAACCAATAGCTATAACCTTAGGGTTTACCGACTAGGTTCCTTAGGGTTTACCGACTAGGTTCTTTGCTTGATAACATAGTATAGTATTAACCTTTACATTTTACAACATATGTATGATATTGAAACAATCTAAAACATCATGATCTCATCATTGTCTGACTCAGTACTAGTTGCCCATTGAATACCTTATTCATCCCCTTATTCATCATATTCTTTCCTGTGTCTTTTACCGACATCTTTATACTCTTTAAATCATACTTCTCAATATATGGCAACATCATACTGAATTAGAAAATCAATTTCTTGACATCAATGACAAAATAATAATATCAAGATAGTAAAACATCCTTAATCAATTATATCCATAATCATCAACAACCTTCTCAATATCCTTATTGAAATGCCAACAATCTTTCATTGTTTGTTATAATGCAATATTGCCAACAATCTCCCCCTTTGGCATTGATGGAAAAACCAATTGATTTGACCTTAAAAGATTAAGATTGCTGTGATTCTAAAATGCTGAAATGCTCTCCCCCATACATTAGACTTCTCCTATTTCGTCAGTCTTCTTTCCAATCTGTAGTCTTCTCATTAGTCTTCTCCCCTGATATTAGTCTTCTCCCCCTTTGACAAAAATGCCAAAAAGTAAAGAACTAAACATAATTTCTTCCCATATGAAGTGATTTCCTGCTGTTGTGTATCAACTGAGTCTCGGTCAGAGCATTTTGTCTTCAATTCCTGTTCCCTATAATATTACTATAATATGTCCTGTAATAATTCTTGTACACCTTTAGAAAACATCCTAAAGTGTATAAATCAGCATCAACTTCCAAAAGATATTTGATAGAGTCATCGAATTGATGCTTTCACCGAACTCAGTTAGTGAGTAGAAGATAGGGGTAGGACCCCTAACTTACTCCCGAGATATTCAAAAGTGTCCCTTGGTAGTGGCTTGGTGAAGATATTTGCTATTTGTTCCTTTGTGCTAACATACTCCAACACCACTTTCTTCTCTTCAGCTTCTTCTCTAAGATAATGATATTTGATAGAGATGTGCTTTGTCTTAGAGTGCATAACAAGATTCTTTGAAATATTAATGGCACTAGTATTGTCATAGAATATAGTTACTGGCTCGGTAAGTTTCTCATTTATACCTTCCAATAGTTGTTTGATCCATGCAATTTTGGTACAATTTAATGCTACAACAATGTATTCAGCTTCTGTTGTTGACTGTGAAACACATCCTTGTTTCTTGCTAAGCCAACTCACTAGTCTTTCTCCTAAAAAGAAAGCTCCTCCACTTGTGCTTTTTCTGTCATCAATGTTGTTTTCCCAATCAGTATCAGTATAAACTTTTAAATCAAAGTCATTTCCTTTCTGATATACTAAGCCATAATCCCCTATGCCTTTCAAGTATCTAAAAATTCTTTTGATTGTTGTCATGTGTGTTTCCTTAGGATCTACAGAGAATCTTGCAACTATACCTACTACATGTGCTATATCTAGTCTGTTGTGAACAACATATTGTAGCTTTCCAATCATGGATCGGTAAAGTGTCTCATCAACAGATGCAGATTCATCATTCTTTGATAATTTACAGTTGGTAGTCATAGGAGTACTTACTAGTTTTGAATCCTCCATTCCAAATTTCTTCAAGATTTCCTTTATGTACTTGGATTGAGTAATGAAAATCTCATTTTTCATTTGCAGTATCTGTAAACCTATAAAATACTTTATCTCACCGATTAATGACATCTCAAATTCTTTGCTCATTTCATTTCCAAAGTTCTTGCATAAAGAGTCATTTCCACAAAATATAATATCATCAACAAATATGGTTGAGATCAGTATTCCATTTTCATTATTTTTCATGTACATATTGATGTTCTCACTTTTTCTTATAAAACCAATCTTAATCAAATAAGATTGCAATCTTTCATATCATGCTCTAGGTGCTTGTTTCAAACCATATAAAGCTTTGTTCAATTTACATACCTGATCTTTATTATTGTCTTCAACAAATCCTTCAGGTTGTTCAATAAAACTTCTTATTCTAATATTCCATTCAGAAATGCAGATTTGGCATCCATTTGATATACCTTGAAATTTTTGAAAGCAGCATAGGCCAACAATGTTCTTACTCCTTCAAGTCTAGCAACAGGTGCAAAAGTTTCACCATAATCAATTCCTTCTTCTTGAGCATAACCTTTTCAAACTAGTCTTGCCTTGTTTCGAATGACCTCTCCTTTTTCATTTAGCTTGTTTCTGAAAATCCAATTTGTACCGATTACATTTTTGTCCTTTGGTCTTGGGATTAGTGTCCATGTGTCATTCTTCTTGATTTGATCAATCTCTTCTGTCATAGCATTTATCCAATCTTCACTGTTAAAGGCCTCTTTCACTATTCTCGGTTCAATTTCAGATATCAAACATGTGTTCTGTCTTAGTTTGTTCCTTGCCATCACTGGATCATTCTTATCTCCTATAATATGACTTTTTGCATGATGTCTTCTGACATACTTGGCTAATACAGGCTCGTTAGGCTCTGTATGATCTTCTTCATCACTCACTAACTGGTTATTCTCTTCATTTTCTTCAAGAGTCTTCTTTGTAAGACTTCTCAGTTGAACATAGACAAATTCATCATAGTCTTCTAGTTCCTTGGAATTTCCTTCATCATTTCTTTCTACAAATTCATCAATTTTCACATTTGCACTTTCTACTATTTTGTTAGATGATTTGATCAGACATTTAAATGCTTTGCTTCTAGAAGAATAACCTAGAAATGTTCCTTCTTCACTTTTTTGATCAAACTTGCCATTTCTATCATCTTTATGAACATAGCATCTACTTCCAAAGATTTTAAAATAACTTACATTAGGTTTCTTATCATACCAGATTTCATATGGTGTCTTGAAAGTACCTTTCTTCAATTGAACTCGGTTCAAGGTGTAAACAGTTGTGCTTATAGCTTCTCTCCAAAATGTTTGTGGTACCTTCTTTTCAATCATTAGTGTTCTAGCACAATCCACAATAGATCTATTTCTTCTCTTAGCTATTCCATTCTGTTGTGGAGTTCTTAGTGTAGAGACTTGTCTTTTAATACCATAATCATTGCAAAATAAGTTGAATTCATCAGATGTGAACTCTCCTCCTCTATCTGATCTAATATATTTTAGTTGTCTTCCTATTTCATTTTCAAATCTTGCCTTGTACCATTTAAACATTTGAAAAGCTTCTGATTTTTCTTTTAAAAACATTACTGACATCATCCTTGAATAGTCATCCACAAATAATATGAAATATTTATCACCATAATAACTTTGAACTTTCATAGGACCACAAAGATCAGTGTGCACTAGATCTAAAATTCCCTTAGAAGTGTAAGACTTACTTGTAAAGCTTGATCTTGCCATCTTACCCATCTGGCATCCTCAACACATAGCATTCTCGGGTTTTTCAAGACTCGGTAGACCTCTTACTCGGTGCTTCTTGCTTATTTTGATTAGATTATCAAAATTTACATGACAAAACCTTTTATGCCATAGCCAGGTATCATCAATCTTTGAATATAAACACTTGTTACGAGTTGAGTCAACCTGAAATGTGTTACCTTTTGTTTGTGTCCCAGTAGCAGCTAACTTTCCATTCTTGTCATGAATTTTGACAATTCCTTTCTGAAATTCTATTCGGTAACCTGTATTGTTTAGCTGTGCTACACTCAACAAATTTTATTTCAAACCTGCAACCCAATAAACATCATTGCATCTTGCATTATCAAGAAGTGTTATAGATCCTTTACCTTTCACTAGACATGGTGCATCATTACCAAATCTGACATAGGTTCCATAATAATCTTCTAATATAACAAACTTGTGTTGATCTCTTGTCATGTGATGTGAGCATCCACTATCTATAATCCAAGAATCATTAGTGTTTATGTGAGATATTAGGGCTTTTTCTTCATACCTTTCTTCATCTGATCCATCTTTGATAGCCACACAAACTACTTCCTCTATATCAGTCTCATCTTATTTATCACCATTAGATTCCTCATCAGCTATTAGACATGTCTTTCTATCTCTTCTTCTAAAGTCTCGGTGTCCTCTGTAATGATTATATTTCTGTTTGTCATCTCGGTAATCTCTCTTTTCAGTAAAATCTTTATCAGGACAGTTAGAAGCCATATGTCCTATCTTATCACAATTGAAACATTTCAAAGGTAGTTTTCCTTTATACTTACCTTTGCCTCTCGGTAACCTTTTGGCTAATAGTGCTTCAAACTCTTCTTGCTTTCTGATTTCCTCATATAATTTGTGTACTGCCTCCATGTTCGTACAAAATCTTTCACTTGCTCCACTGTGATCTCCTTCATAGTACTTATACTTTCTTTCATTGAAATCATTAGATTCATCAAGATGAAAAGAACTAAATGCAAATTCAACTTTATTTACTGAAGATCCACTGTTATCAAAGTTACTTAACTCAAATTCATGTAGCTTACCAATAGTAGCATCTAAAAAAACTAGCATATTAGGTACAGACATCAATTCATTGATTGCAGAGACTCGGATTGCATAAGCTGGTAGAAGGGTTCTTAAAAACTTACTTGTTATATCCTTTTCTTCAATAGTTCCACCTGCTCCTTTGATTTGAATGACAATCTCCTTTAGTCTTGTACTGTACTAAGTTATGTTCTCACGTTCATTCATCCTCATAGATTCAAGTTTTCCTCTTAGACTATCTACTTTTTCTCTTTGAATATGTTAATCTCCTCCATATACTAATATGAGCTTATCCCACATAGCCTTTGCATCATTGCAACCTTCTAGATCATTAAACTCTAAATCGGTCAATGCAGATGTTATTTCAATCATTGCTTGAATATGCTCTTGCTTTGCCTTTATCTCTTCCATAGTCAATGGATAGGTGCTCGGTGTTACAAAATCATTCTCTAGATAGTATACAACATATTCTCCAACTCTTGATATATGTAGCTTCATCCTTTTCTGTCATGTAGAGAAACTTGACTTGTTCAGCTTCAGTGTATCCCTCTTATACATCTTTGGATCTTTAACTCAAGTACCTTTAAACTTTCCTTCCAGAGTCCAAAGCTCTGATACCAATTGATAGTTCTGATACTTAATATAAGTACAGATCCAATAGCCAACAAGATGAGAGGGGCGAGTGAATCATGCAAACTTAATCATCCATAAAAACATTAGATTCAACCTCGGTAACATATATTTTAGTAATATAACCAAAACTGTTAAACATGCAAACTCAAAAGCATATAAACATCATAAACCTCATAACACTAGATTTAACGTGGAAACCCAAATAGGGAAAAACCACTGTGGGATTTCGGACCCACTAAGAAATATACTCTTCTAGAGTATGCTCGGTGAAAAGAAAACCCTGTTAAAGATTACAAACACATTGCTAGATGTGACCCAGTTAAGGGATTTCCCTCAGATATGTTAGGATCTTCACCTTGTTAGAAGTGACCTTGTTAAAGGATTTCAAACACTCAATCAGAATGTCACCTTGCTAGAGGGTTTTACAAATAAGATTGTTAAGTCCACTTGGTTAAGAGATTTTCTGTCACTTTCACAAAATAACAGTAATAAAATCTATCTACAACTTCACATCTAAAATTCTAAAGAAGATTCCTATTTGTTCAATACAATCTAGACATAGAACTAATCTTGTCTATCTACTGGGCTTCTATACTCTGTTATTCAAATATGTCTTCAAGCTTCTATGCTCGGTAATCACTATGTAGCATCCCTGTGCATACACTTGCCCGCATACATTGTTTATCAACAGTTTCCTATTTATAAACAATTAGGTAACCGCTTAATCTCCTTGATCACATTTCCCATGATCAATCATAGCCATCAGATCTTCGATGTTGTCTAGGTTCAATGCATCTTTTGATCTGAAAATGTTTTACCCCACCTTGGAACTTGCATACATTTCTTGGAACTTGTGCTAGGGTATTGCGGTTCAATCTGAGTTGTAGATCTTCATGCCGACTTTCCTTTGCCTTAGATTTGTTAACAAACTTCATGCACGACTCACCAATCATTTAATCAATTCCAGCTCATCAGCTTCTTTCATTAAATATCGCATGTAAACATTTAATGCATTCTGTTATAGCTCAATTACAACTTGGTAGCAACTCGGTGAATACCAAACTTCACTCAATAGAAATTCTGCCTTCATTAACCGATAGCGATAACATTAGGGTTAACCGACTAGGTTCTTTGCTTGATAACATAGTATAGTATTAACCTTTACATTTTACAACATATGTATGATGTTAAAACAATCTAAAACATCATGATCTCATCATTGTCTAACTCAGTACTAGTTGCCCATTAAATACCTTATTCATCCCCTTATTCATCACATTCTTTCTTGTGTCTTTTACTGACATCTTTATACTCTTTAAATCATACTTCTCAAGATATGGCAACATCATGCTGAATTAGAAAATCAATTTCTTGACATCAATGACAAAATAATAATATCAAGACAGTAAAACATCCTTAATCAGTTATTTCCATAATCATCAACAACATTCTCAATATCCTTATTGAAATGCCAACAATCTTTCATTGTATGTTATAATGCAATATTGCCAACATAATGGAACATCAAAGAACTACATGTCTATGGTGATTCACAAATTATCATCAATCAAATAAATGATGAATATCAAACTAAGGATGATAAGCTAATGCCATACAAACAGTTGGCAGAGGAGTTTAAAGAAGACTTTAAAGAAATATCATTCACTCATATTCCAAGAAATGAGAATAAAGCAGCAGATGCAATGGCTACAATAGCATCTCTCTTGCAAAATAAGGAGAATCAACAATGTTACAAATTTCTCATGGAAGATATCTTAACCCCTACCATTCAATCCCAGCATGCCTACCAAATTTTCCATATATTAGGAACTAGTCAATCCTCATACAGTCAAAATTATCAATATTTAAAAAGAAAATATCCTTCCTCTTGACTTATCTCGCAATCAAAGAAGGAATTATTATTATTTACTAAGTTGTCATTAGTTTTATGTCCAAAGTCATCCTATATACTCTAGTCGGTTAATACTACCAAAATATTCAGTCGGTAAGCACTAAAGTAGTCGGTTACAGAAGAAAGAAGTCATAGAGTTAAGTATACACTGAGCTATCTACCGAGCAACAAAGAAGGTATACCGAGTAATCTAAACCGAGTAGAAACGTGTTACTAGATTCAATGAACCTGGACACATATGTGGAAACGTGTTACAAGAATCAAGGAATAGGGAACCGTTATCACATAGGAAATTGCACTCCAAGATTTTGTATGATTTTGAGGAAGTTTATCCAATGAAATAATTTCTATGTTTATTCATTCGATGAAACTTGTTTGTAAGATCGAAGCATGAACAGATCACCATCCTAGAGATCTATTTATACAGAGTGATTTGAGAATCAAGAAGAGAGACATATGTGATAGAAGAGTCAAAAGGAAAATCATAAGAGGACACATTGAGTTGTGACTGTTACGAATGATAGAGATATTCAGAGGTCATCGAGAAAGTCTTCAGAGAATAGTTTAAGGGATAGAGTAAATAGAAGGGTTTACCAAGTTGATTTATCAATTACCAAGGTATGCTATGAGCAAGGTAATTTCATATTGAGCACATAGAATCTGCTATAACATTTCACATGTAAAGTTGCAGATATTTGTAAAGATTTTATTGAATCATTTGAGTTGTAATAGAAACCTTTAACAGGGTAAAAGACTCTCACCAAGTCTATAAATTGTAAAGCCTTTAACCAGGTGCAACATTTTGTATAAGTGTTGTGAAATCCTTTAGCAAGGTAGATCTAAAGATCTTGATACTCCTAATAGGGTAAGCTATCAGAAATAGCTAAACATGTAGCTCTAACCGAGTAACCAAAATATTTGTGTTATGGAGTGAAATGTGTATGAATGTTATTTCTATAATTATGTGTTAGCTTTATTTTATGAGATCAACAGTTTATAGTTTATGTTTATCAGTAAGATTATTTTTGAAGGAAAGTTTTGAAGTACTGATTCACCCCTCCCCTCTCAGTACATTAGCTTTCTTTGTTGGACCTAACAATTGGTATCAGAGCTTCAATCTTGGAAAAGGGTTTAACAACCTAAAGAGAAAGATCTTATCAATGGAAGGCTACAAACAATCTCAGAGAATTGTGATTCTTCAAGAAGAATTGGATCATGCTAATCAAGTGATTGCAAATATGTAGAGACAAATGCAAAGATCAGTGAAAGTCAGAGAAGGTTATCTGATGATTTACAAGACTCACAAGAGTTGGTAGAACAAATTGAAACATCATCTGAGAATAGTATATCAGAAGAGACTAAAGAAATGATTGGAGAACTGAAAGAAAAGAATAAAGCACTGACTGAACAACTGAAGTCAATGAAAAGAGAACATGAACATTTCAGCACACAGATGACTGAAAATCTTGATGCATTAAGAATAGCTAAGGATAACATGAGAGACATGGAAAGGGAAAAACAATAGCTAGAAGCATTGATGTCTGAAAAGAATGATGAAATCACAAGAATGACTGTAATTCAACATAATCTTTCTGATCAATTGGGTTATGCACATCATGGAGCAAATCTAAAAGAAAATGAGAATCAAGCATTGAAACTTGAATTATCAAGATTGACCAATGAACTTGAAGTAGTGAAGAAATCAAAAGAAACACTGAAGAAAAGTTATGAAGCATCAAGGATGTTGGATGAGCAACTAAATATAAGAAGACCCAACAAAGATGCAGTACTCGGTTACAAAAGGAAAAACTCTACCGAGAAAGGGATCAACACCACTGACAAAGGGGAATCATCAAAGCAAGTTGGAAACAAGAAGAACATCAAAGGAAAGAAGCCTATTTGTAACTACTGTGGAAAACAGGGACATACTACCAACATGTGCCAAATTAGAAAAGGTAAGCAACCGAATGTCACTAGGTCTGATGGTTATTGTTACAATTGCAATAAGTATGGTCACACATCTAAATAATGTAGGACAAAGTCTGCTAGCAATTTTTAGAAGGCAAAATTCAAGGAGTTTTGCAAAAACTGCAATAGATATGGACACAGTACTGAGAAGTGTTGGTTTAAGCAGAAAAACTATATGAGGTCTTCACACCGAGCAAATACTAGAAGCTACTGAACTCACATAGATCTTAACCGACAGTATACTGCAGTACCATGGGATTACAATACAAGGATATGGTGTGAATATTGTGGAAGATATGGACATATAAGTGCCAACTGCATGATAAGGTTTGGAATGAACCACCGAAGATCACGGATAAATCCTGGTAGGGCATGCTTTCATTGTCATAAAGTTGGAAACTTGGCTAAAGATTGCAGAGATCAACCCAGAGGAGATACTGAAGAGATAAAAATCAAAATACAGAAAATCTGGAAAAAGAAGGAAATTGAGTCAAAAAATGAAGAAAGCATCTTACGTACCGAGTTAGGTGCATCTACTTCAAATTAATCAGTAAAGGTATGAAGGGATTGCATTCTCTCAAGGTTAGATCTTAACAGTTCTTATTTTATCATGTATTTAATTTCAAAATCTGCATAGCTAAGATGCATTAGCAAGTTTGAAATTATGTCTAGTCTTTTGGAGTACCAGAGAAGTCGGTAAGTGTAGGAAACCTGTCTAGTCAGTAAAAGCGTAAAAGGAAGTTAATTGGTTTAGTGGAACTGAGTGCATTTAATGTTTTCTTACCTAACTACACAAAGCCCGATAAGGTAAAATGTGTACTTAAAGTTCTTCGTGAGGTCATTTTACACTTACCAATTATCAAGAGCAGAGCTAAGTGATTCAAAGGTGATCAAACAACTCCCGAGCAAATTTCAAGGTATTTATACAACAATCTCAAACACATTTTTCAAGCCAATTAACTGGTCAATATCAATTGTGAGCATCTGCATTATATTTACCCCTAAGCTCTTTCATTAGTAGAAATCCAAGTTTAAAATGGCTCCTAAGTTGTAGAAACCTGTTGTAGTTGAAACTATTGAGAAGCCCTCACTGAAGTATGCCTTACCTCCCAAAGTTGCATCTGGACTTGATGAGAAAACTGCATTTTCTCTTATTCCAGATAGGGTTCTATTGGTTGAAGATGTTAGATTCTACACTAAGTGCCGTGTTGAAGAGCTAGCTCACACCGAGATCAAGGACATGTATGATGAGTTATGTGCCGATGGAATCCTAGATAGCAAATATGAGCATATCAAAGTCAAGGGATTGACCGAAGCCCTAACTTGTCCTCAAGTTTTCAAACCCCAATGGGTTACATTTGTTTTGAGTAGAGTTCATGATGACTTTATGTGGTTGGAGGAGCAACCGTTCAAAATCACCAAGGAGATCATTCACATAATAACAGGATACCCTATATACGACCATGCCCGAGCACAAAAAATGATTTCACAGAAGGAATTGATAACTTTAACCGGAGTTAAGTCTGATTGTAGAGGTCTTAAATTGAATAATGTTACAGATGTAGAGCTAAAGTTTGCAATTAGAGTCATCGATTATTTTTTCTTTCAATCGGCAAGAGAAAATAGTGTACCTTGTGCAACTGTAGATTTGGCCTACAAGATTGTGAAAAAGGGTATGAAGATTGATCTATGTGAAGTGTTGTTGAAAAACCTATTTAAAAATCTCAACACTATAAGGAAACCTAAGAAGAATAACTCAGCAAACACACTAAAGTTTGGGTCACTCTTAGTGTGCATATTTTTCTATTTTCAGAAATTCTTCCCGTCAGTTGGTAACATAGTTTGGGAGTTACACTGACCAATCACCCATCAAATAAATGACTTTATCAATCAGTTAGGTGATAATTTCAATGAGATAATGGATGACTACTTCAGCAAATTTCAAGAAAAGATGCATAAGAGGTACAGAATCCCACCTCAGTTAGTGGAAAAATGTAAGGATGATATATGTTTTGAAGTAGACACTGACTACTATTATGTCAATGCAGTAGATCCTAGAACTCAATCTCTACCATCCATGGGTTATGAGATGGATCTTGATATTTCTCAACAATAAATAGATTCCTTTCTGACACTTCCTAGGCATGCTACTGAGATCAGGTATGGTACCTATGAAGAGGTCAAAGAAAAAGTAAAAATGAGCATAGTAGTACCGAAGGCTACAAGAAAAGCCACTAAACTGATCAAAGTGCTGACTGAGAAATTTGGAGAAGGTTCTACCTCCACTCCTATCAAGAGTGATCAACTTACAATTGACGAAGAATTAGAGGCTCAAGAAGAAGCAATTACTCTGAGCACCGAGTTGTCAAAGGGCAAAATATTGAAAAGGAAGAAACAAGATACACCTAAGGTATCACCGACTCCACCAGTGAAATGACCAAACACTAGATCATCTATAGTGTCACCCGGTAAAAGGCAGAAAAAGGTTGAATTGCCTAAAATTACAAAGACTTATAGAAAGTCGACCAAGAGACTCATTTTGAATAAAGAGTCAAGTGACACAGAATCTGAAGACAAAAACAAATTTCAGATTGTTAAAAGCACAAAGGAAGATGTACACAGTGTTGACAACTTTTGTGCCAAATTGAAACAATATGGAGGATTCAGGTCATTCAGGTATGTAAAATATGAATCCAGAATAGAAGATGAGAAGAGGCAAATAGAAGAATCATTTGTATGCACAATTCTCAAATTCCGAGTAGTTCCATTGGAAGTAAGTAATTTTCTTCCGAATGCATTATACTCTCACATTGACAATAGATGGAAATATGCTATGGACTTGGAGAAGCAGATAAGAGAAAGAGTTTTAGTACATCTCTTTCTAGACATGTCGGTAGATGATATTAGAAACCATTTGAAAAACTACCAGACAAATTTTCAAGTGAAGCATAGAGCCTTGAAAATGATGAATGGACTCTATCTTGAAGTTGAAAAGGAAACAAAAGAAAAATGGCAAGAAATCTTCAGAATTCAGACTGAAGAAACTCAAGGTGAAGTTGAAATAGTTGACATTACCGAGCAAGATCCTACTTCAACTATTCAACAAGATGAGGATGTCATGGACACTGAGGCACAGGAACAAGAGATGATAGAAGAAAATTCCTATGCCAAACTAGTATCAAGTGAATCAGTTTTGGAACAAGTCAAGTCCTATCCTCTGGTAACTCAGCAAGTTTCAACCAAGAAACCTTAGGACACTAATCAAGGCAAAGAGGGTCAATAGTCTACAAAAGGAGAATCTACTTCTCAGGCCACTAGGGATCAGATTTCTCAAGCACCTGCATGCATTGAAACTGTTGCCACTGAGACCCCAAGCAAGGAATCATCCAAGGACACATTAGAGGCTAAGGGAACTGACAAAAGTGTTGCCACTACCGAGAAACCTACCGAGGGTGAACAAGCCTCCACAACCATTGTACTCGTTCAATCGGTGAAAGCCTCGTCATCCAAAGAAAAGAAAGTGAAGAAGCATAGTTTCAAGGTAGATCTGTCAAAGCCTATTGTGTTACCAAATGTTGACATTTCAAAAACGAAAGGGCAAGCACTTATTGAATTTGGAGAACTATGTAAAGACAAAGCATAACAAGAAAGACAAATGGCTATTCAGAAGAAGAACTGAGTACTTCAGAAGGTTAAAGCATTATTGACAGACATGCTACTTGAAGCTATCATGAATAAAGATGTTGCCATCCATATGCATCTAGATGAACTACTCACTAAATTAGAAGCATCAGGAGTAGATGTATCAGAATACCTTAGCAAGTTGAAGGACAAAGAGCTAACTGCCAAAATGATTGAAGAAGTGCAGAAAGCAATTGCCATAGGTAAAGTCAAGCTTGTTAGACTCATTGCTAAGTTGTCCCCTCAACTCAAACATATTCTTTATTTATTTCAAAAGCTCTATACATTTTCATTATTTATCAAGGATATCAAGAATAAGACCGAAGTTATTGAACAAGAGATTACCAATCTCTCCAATAAATTGACCACCGAGCCAAATTCTGTTCAGAATTTCTATACCAAGCTGCAAACTCTTATGGCTCAATAGTTAGAACTTTGGAATGAAGAAGACAAAATAAGGATGGATATCATGACTCTTCAGACCTTATTTATTCCCCACTTATCATCAGTCTAATAGCAGATCAATCGAGCTACCCACTTATCCACTCAATAAGAGGGAAGCACTTTAGATGGTTTGATTTCACTATTAGCTGATATTACAGCTCAAAATTCCCTAATGGACAATGTCAAGGATGCACTCTCCACTGCTCTCACCGATGCCAGTACAAAGTATAAATCTATTTTTGACCAGTTGCCTCCACCTAATCAGAACTATTTTTGATGTTTGTCAAAAAGGGGGAGTATATCCAGTATAAGAGGGAGTGTACCGAAGCAGAATAGAGTATCCGAATGTATATTTGAATTTGACAGGGGGGGCATAGAACACAGAGCAGTGAACACCAAGCTTTGATCACAGGAGCATGCAAATTAAGTTATGTACAGTATATTTATAAGGGGAGTATATATTTGAGTATGTTACTATTCATTGACAATTGTATATACTATCATTTTTAGTCAAATTTTGTAAGTATATAGATTTTGAGTTATGACTTTGAAAGGAGTTTTGTCAAACATACCAAACTAATGTCAAAAGGGGATATTGTTACTATTTACTAAGTTGTCATTAGTTTTATGTCCAAAGTCATCCTATATACTCTAGTCAATTAATACTACCAAAATATTCAGCCGGTAAGCACTATAGCAGTCGGTTACAGAAGAAAGGAGTCACAGAGTTAAGTATACATTGAGTTGTATACCAAATAATGTTATATGTCTACCGAGTAGCAAAGAAGGTATATTGAGTAATCTGAACTAAGTACAAACGTGTTACTAGATTCAATGAACCTGGACACATATGTGGAAATGTGTTACAAGAATTGAGGAACAGTGAACCGTTATCACATAGGAAATTGCACTCCAAGATTTTGTATGATTTTGAGGAAGTTTATCCAATGAAATAATTTCTATGTTTATTCATTTGATGAAACTTGTTTGTAAGATCAAAGAATGAACAGATCACTGTCCCAGAGATCTATTTATATAGAGTGATTTGAGAATCAAGAAGAGAGGCATATGTGATAGAAGAGTCAAAAGGAAAATCATAAGAGGACACATTGAGTTATGACTGTTATGACTGACAGAGATATTCAGAGGTCATCGAGAAAGTCTTTAGAGAAAAGTTTAAGGGACAGAGTAAATAGAAGGGTTTACCGAGTTGATTTATCAATTATCGAGGTATGCTATGAGCAAGGTAATTTCATATTGAGCACATAGAATTTGCTATAACATTTCAGATGTAAAGTTGCAGATATTTGTAAAGATTTTATTGAATCATTTGAGTTGTAATAGAAACCTTTAACAGGGTAAAAGACTCTAACCAAGTCTATAAATTGTAAAGCCTTTAACCAGGTGCAACATTTTGTATAAGTGTTGTGAAATCATTTAGCAAGGTAGATATAAAGATCTTGATACTCCTAACAGGGTAAGCTATTAGAAATAGCTAAACATGTAGCTCTAACCGAGCAACCTTTATTATTGCAGTAGTGAAGTTGTGGGTGCCATCTCCACCACAGTTTTTCTCTCTAACAAAGAGTTTTTGCGTAACCAAAATATTTGTGTTATGGAGTGAAATGTGTATGAATGTTATTTCTATAATTATGTGTTAGCTTTATATTATGAGATCAACAGTTTATAGTTTATGTTTATCACTAAGATTGTTTTTGAAGGAAAGTTTTGAAGTAGTGATTCACCCCTCCCCTCTCAGTACTTTAGCTTTCATTGTTGGACCTAACAGGAATTTTATCCATCAATCCTCTCGCTATACCATTATTGTTGATATCATATATAGGCATGGTTTAGATGGTACTTTCTTGAGATGTCTTGAAGAAGAAGAATCTGAGAAAGTTCTTAATGACATTCATGTAGGTATTTGTGGCACACACTCAAGTGGTTTAACAATGGCTAAGAAACTTCTCTGTATGGGTTTCTATTGGCCTGCTATGGAGAGAGATTCATTAACATATGCTAGAAAATGCAAACAATGTTAGATCCATGGAAATCTCATTTATGCACCAACACAAGAGTTATATCCTATGATAGGATCATGGCCATTTTCTCAATGGGGCCTTGATTTGGTAGGAAAGATAAATCCCTCATCTTCTAATGGACATAAGTTTATTCTGATTGCTACTGAATATTTTACTAAATGGATTGAAGCGGTGCCTTTAACAACAGTGACGGGAAAACAAATATCATCATTTATTTTGAATTATATAATCTGTCGCTATGGAGTTCCTATGACCATTATCACTGATAATGGAAGACCATTCAAAAATCAAGATGTGAAGGAGCTATGTGAATAATTTTATATCCAACATAGTTTTTATACATCATATTATCCACAAGGAAATGGTCAAGCTAAGGCATCAAATAAAAATATCTTGAAAATCTTGAAGAAAACAGTCAATGAAGTTGGAAAAGACTGCCACATTTAGCTAAATCCTGCTCTTTGGGCATACCAAACTAGCATCCGCACTCCAACAGGGGAAACTCCATATTGTTTGGTCTATGGATTAGAAGCCATACTACCTATAGAAGTAGAGATACCTTCTCTACGAGTATCCTTGCAAGGTCTTATACCAGAAGAAGAACAACGAGTCTCTCAACTCCAGGAACTTGAACTAATTTAGGAACGTCGCCAAAATGCAATAGATCATTTAAAGGTATATCAAAATAGAATGGAAAGAAGTTATAACCATAGGGTCAAGCCACACATTTTTTAGATTGGTGATATAGTTCTAAGGGAGAATCCAAGAAATCAACAAGACCGAGAGAAGAAGGGAAAATTTGAACCAGATTGGCTAGGACCTTTTGTCATAGTAGCAGCATATGGATCAAGAGCATACAAGTTATCTACCCTTGAAGGTGATTGGTTTGATGAACCTATCAATTTTATTCATCTCAAGAAATTATATGCTTGAGATATAAAATCTTGAAACAAAATCAATAAAAAGCATATAAAGTCCTGAAAAAAATTAGTAAACATGCAAAAAGCAAAAAATTTCTAAAAAAGTCAAAATATGGAAAAAATGCAATAAATCTAGATGGTGAAAACTTGGTAAAAAGGTACAATCTAAAAAGTGAGTTCCTCCATCTATGAGATCACTTTGCGCACCTATCCACTTCATCATATCCAATCTATCACTTCCATCATATCCTAGCGTATCCATTCCATCTTTCACATCCATTGCTCTGAACCATTAGCAGAAAATATGCAGCTTACCAATAGTTATAACTTTTTGACATACTTGTCGTAGTCATTGTCTTAAACCTTATCAAAATCAATCAATCTGCATTTGTATCCATCCATGGTTTGGATCTTGATCAATTCATACATCCATAATAAATTTTTGTTTCTGCTAGGGGCAAAATCCTAATTCCTTTTACTAAGGTGATCTCTTGAATCTTTGAAAAATCCAAAACATTCAAAAAACTTAGAAAAACCAAAAACACTTAGGGTATTGAAACAGATAACGAGCAACAAAGCAACAAAAAATCAAGGCATTTCATCAACAACTAAATCATGAAACTCAGAAACCGAAGAATCGATAATCAAGTAATAAAGGATTATCAATGATCATTCATCAAGATGATTATATCAATTAATGACCATAAGAACATGTGAATGACATACAAGATTCAATGTTTATATCTTTATTTTATTGCTAATCATGTACTGTATGCACCTCAAGGATGTCCATGACTAGAGAAGCTATGATGGGGCATGATTATTTTCTTTGATTGATGTTTGTGGTTTATCTCTTACTACGGTATGTACTTGTCTCAGGATATGATCGACAAAAGATCAAGGAGGACGTTCCAAGTCATGCATGAAAGGAGATGATCCTCGTCTATTCTACAAGCAATACTCAAGTCAACTTGATCCATTATATCAAGTTGCTTGTATTAACTTGTTATATCAAAATCCATGTAAGAAATACTCAGGTCAACTTGAATCATTATCTCAAGTTGCTTGTATTTTCTTACAACATTTTAAAGCTCAATGATGAAATTGAGTACTGTTACAAGATAACATATGAAGAATGGCAATATCATTTTTAGTTAGATCATTTCATTAGCTCATTATTCATCTGCATTATAAGAATTCAATTTCAGTTGCATTATAAGCATATCATTTAATTAACAGATCAATGGTCATGAATAAAGATTGAGTATACTTGGACAAACAAAAACAATTTGCATTTAATCATCATCCATTTATTTTAGTTGCATTTAAATCATTGCATTAATTTGCATTCAATTAAGTGCATTTCATTCATCATGTAGTGTATCATCATTATTGTTTGCATTATCATTAGAGTTCATTAACGATCATTTTCATAATCATTATAAGAATTACTTATAAATTAAAAGACAACTCAATCATTCATTTGTATTTCCATATAGATCATTGCATTTGCATCATTTAAGTTAGTAATCATTTTCATTTGCATCCAAGATCATCAAAATCAAAAATAAAAAACATTTATCATTGTATCATGTCGATCATTATCATAAAGCAAGAAAATATCATAACATTGTTAGGTCTCAGAGACAACTGAGAGGTGGGGGGGGGGGTGAATCAGTTGTCTAATAAATTCAAACCAAAAACTAATTAACCAACTTAATGCTTAATACTGGTAAACCAGTTAAGTATGTCGGTAGATAGTGTTAATAGTAAATTGCTATACTGGTAAGGATTAATGCATGAAACATAAACATAAAGTCATCCACAACACATAACACCAATATTTGTATGTGGAAACCCTGTAAGGGGAAAAACCATGATGGGAAACCTTACCCACAATTAGATGATACTACTGCAGATAGTAAGTGTACATAAATGGGGTCTGCACATGCAGAAAGACCAACAACCTAGAGCTCACTGCTCAATCACAAAACGGGAGTCACACTGACTATAGTTGGATGGTTAAATCCAATAAGAATGTACTGCACAAAATAGCATCTTCATATGCTGGATTTAGTACCGGTGTAATGTTGATATGCTTCTACAAAAACCTAACTTCACCTTCAAATGATGTCTTCATGTATATCCCTTCTTGATCTTGCATATATCTTCACTTAATTCTTTTTCGCATTCCACACTTGATCTTACAAATAAGATCTTACATTTATACCATACCTTAAGACCAATTTTAGTAGGTCAACTCTACAAGATATTACAATAAAAACATTTTACAAACAATATAATATTCGATGCAATAACCGATTGAACATGTTGGCTTAATGCATTTACAACAACAATAAATCATCTCCATAGTGTGCCATGCTAATCTAGAAAAGATAAACCTGCCAGTGTAACCCTAGATAACTTGGACCTATTTGTCGGTAAAAGAAAATATGCAATTATGAATATACCAATAATTATTTCTTCAAAACAAAGTGTCCATATGATGTCTTTGACATTACCAAGTGTCTTCCATATCATTCCAGATACCGGTGAATAGTATATCCTACTGGTGAACCATATACTAGTAACTGTTGCACAGTTTACTTGCTTGCCGGTGAATGTTGTTGGATCTCCAAAGTAGGTGTACTAGTAGGTGTTGACATCAATGACAAAACCATACCAAAATACCAACAATCTCCCCCTTTGGCATTGATGGCAACACAAGATGGAAAAACCATCAAAGTGCCAAAATAGAAATGCCAAATACAAAAACCAACAATCTCCATTTCTCCCCCTGGGAGTAACATTACTTTCAATACCAATCTCTCCTTAAATGTGTTTTTCAAAATCTCTCCCCAATAAGATAATGTGTTTTTCCATAGATATCTCTACCCCTTTGACATCAAATGCCAAAGTCACAAAAGTCAAGTTCATACAAAATACCAACCAATTCAATATACCAACTACTCCCCTTGAGAAGTAGCTTTCTCATCAAATACCGGAATAAAAGATTTGTCTTTTTAATTCTGCTAGTTGATGACAATCATCAACTGTCTAAGTCTCTACCGGTGGTGTTATGACTCCAAGCTGGTCTCTGAGATACTCAAAAGTCTCCTTAGGCAAAGGTTTTGTGAAAATATCTACAAGCTGTTCTTTAGTATTCACATAAACCAGTTTTATCTCCTTTTCTTCAACTTTTTCCCTTAGAAAATTTAGTTTGATAGAAACATGTTTTGTTTTAGAATGTAATACCGGATTCTTAGATATATCAATTGCTGCAGTGTTATCACAGTATATAGTAATAGGTTCCTTGCATTTTACCTTTATGTCTTTCAACATTTGCTTAAGCCATAATACCCGTGTATAGTTAGTTGCTACTGCAACATATTCTAATTCTGCTATTGATAAAGATGTACGACTCTGTTTCTTACTCAGCCAAGAAACTAATCTCTTTCCAAGAAAGAATGCTCCTCCAGTGGTGCTTTTTCTATCATCTACATCTCCTGCCCAATTTGCATCTGTGTATGCACATAGATCAAAATTTTCATCTTTAGGATACCATAATCCAAGATTTGATGTGCCTTGTAAGTACCAGAAAATCCTTTTTACTGCTGATTCATGATTTTCCCTAGGATTACTCTGAAATCTAGAAACAATACATACTGCATTCATAATATCAGGCCTGGTTTGTGTCAAATACAGTAAACCTCCTATCATAGATTTGTATCTAGTTGGATTAACAAGTGTAGATTCATCCCTTTGAGATAATTTGTCATTTGTAGTCATAGGTGTGCTTACTGGTTTAGAGTTCTCCATCCCAAATTTCTTTAGTAATTCTTTTAAGTACTTGGATTGACTCAAAAATATACCTTTATCAGTCTGAGAAATCTGCAAACCTAAAAAGAATTTTATTTCTCCAATCATAGACATTTCAAATTCTTGCTACATTTCAAGAGAAAATTCCTTACATAATCCATCTTCTCCTCCAAAGATTATATCATCAACAAATACTTCAATAATCAAGATGTCATCATTAGTTATTTTGTAGTATAAATTGCTATCTGCATTTCCTTTAGTAAAACCAATCTTCAAAAGATACTTATCCAACCTTGCATACCAAGATCTTGGGGCTTGTTTCAATCCATACAGAGCTTTTCTTAACCTACAAACCATATCATTGTCATCTGTCAAAGAAAATCCATCAGGTTGTTCAATATATACTTCTTCTTCAAGATCTCCATTCAAAAATGCACATTTAATATCCATTTGATAAACTTTGTAGCCTTTGTGAGCTGCAAAAGCCAAGAATAATCTAACTGCCTCAATTCTGGCTACTGGTGCAAAGGTTTCATTGTAGTCAACTCCTTCTTTCTGAGAATATCCCTTACACACTAGTCTTTCTTTGTTTCTAACAACCTTACCATCTTCATTAAGTTTGTTTCTAAATACCCATTTAGTTCCAATTACATTTTTATCTTTAGGCCGGGGAACTAATGTCCAAGTATTATTCTTCTCAATTTGTCCTAATTCTTCTTCCATAGCTTTAATCCAAAATTAGTCTTCACATGCCTCATTAATAGATGATGGATCAATTTGAGAAATAAGACATACCTCTTCATTTGCCAATCTTCCTCTTGTCATAACTCCTTTAAATTTGTTTCCAATTATCTGATCTTCAGAATGATTCAATCTTACATACCGGGGTGTCTTAGTTTGTTGTTGTTCTTCAATTATTGTGGAATCTTCTGATGATACCGGGGTAACTGGATCTTCATTCTATACCAGTGGATTCAGTATAGGTTCATTTGTCACAATTTCTATTGCCGGTTCATAGTCTATATACCTTGAAGTTACTCTGAATTGTTCATCAATCTTTACATTTGTACTCTCAACAATTTTCTGCAATCTTTTATTAAAACATCTATATGCCTTGCTCTTAGATGAATAACCAAGAAATATTCCTTCATCACTTCTAGGATCAAATTTGCCAATATACTCATCTCTTCTAATGTAACATTTACTTCCAAAAATTCTGAAATACTTAAGAGTAGGAGTATTACCAAACCATAGTTCATGAGGGGTCTTACCGGTTTCACCTTTGATGTGAACTTTGTTGAATGTATAGACAACAGTGCTAACTACCTCTCTCCAAAACACATGTGGTAGATTTGCTTCTGATAACATACTTCTAGCTACATCCAAGATAGTTCTATTTTTCCTTTCAACAACTCCATTCTGTTGTGGTGTCCAAGGTGATGATAACTGTCTTCTGATTCCATTCACTTCACAGAATGTATTAAAGTCCTTAGATGTGAATTCTCCTCCTTGATCTGATCTTAAACATTTGATTTTCTTATCGGTTTCATTTTCAACCATTGCTTTGAATAGTTTCAACTTTCCAAGTGCTTCTGATTTCTCTCTGAGAAAAGTAACCCAACACATTCTAGAATTATCATCAATAATTAGCATGAAATATCTATCACCTTGTAAGCTTCTAGTTCTAGCTGGACCACATAAATCAATGTGAATTAAATCAAGAGCATTATTGGATTTTTCTAGAATACTTTTGAAACTAGCTCTAACTTGTTTTCCATATTGACATTCCTTACAAATTGTATTATGAGGTTTCACAATTTTAGGTAGATCTCTAACTGCCTTAGAAGTACTGATTTTTATCATGCAATCAAAGTTTACATGACATAGTCTCTTATGCCATAACCAACTTTCATCTATATGTGCAATTAAGCATGCCTTTTCACTGTTATTCAAATGAAAGATATTGCCTCTAGTCTGATTACTGGTTGCAATTTCCAAACCAGTTCTATTCATGATTTTACATTTTCCATTTTTAAATTGTAACTAAAATCCCTTCTCAACTAATTGACCAACACTTAAAATATTATGCTTTAATCCTTCAACATAGTAGACATTGTCAGTGTTATGTTTACCATCAAGAGATATTGAATCCTTACCTTTGATTGCATAGGCTTTGTCATCTCCAAATCTTACTAAACCTCCATTGTATTCTTGAAAGTTCAAGAATTTACCTTTGTCTCCAATCAAATGATGTGAGCTTCCTGAGTCAATAATCCATTCATCCTTTGCTTCAACTTTAGCTGCTAGGGCTTGTTCTACGGGTTGAGCAGTAGGTGTTGGTTGATCTTCTATTATAGCAACAAAAACCCATCCGTTGTCTACTGGATCCTCATCAAAATCATCAGTCACACCTTCATCAGCAATGTAACAAGATTTATCTTTGTTCTTCTTAAATTTGTATCTCTAATATTCAGGATTAGGCTTGTATGTTCTTCTAGCTTCTTCTCTTAGTCTAGCATGTCTATCAGGGCATCTTGAAGCCATATGACCAATCTTATTGTAGTTAAAACATTTAAAGGGTGCTTTACCTTCATACTTACTTCCAATTGGACCATTTGGCATTTTTCTTGCAAATAGTGCTTCAAGTTCTTCAAGCTCTTCATTCTCCTTTCTGGATTCTTCAAGTTCTCTTGCATAAAAGGCTCTCTAGTATGATTTGTCAAATGATGGAGCAGATGATGTTGATGCTTTAAAGGCCAAATCAGTCTTTATAGTAGCAACAGGACCAAATTCCTCAATTTCAAAGGCTGAAAGTTTTCCAATCAATGTATCCCTAGTTACTGATGTATTAGGCATTGTTCTCAACTCATTTATAGCAGTAACCTTCATTTTATATTCTGATGGAAAACCTCTTAAGATTTTTGAAACAATCTCATCCTCACTCAAGGTTCCTCCACAACATTTAATACCCAAAACAATTTCATTTACTCTTTCCATAAAAGTAGAAATCCTTTCATCTTCTTCCATTTTCAGATGTTCATACCTGACTCGGAAGCTTTCAAGTTTTGCAATCTTGACTATGGAATCTCCTTCATTCAGTGTTTCCAAGTGATCCCAAATAGCTTTAGTAGTAGACCTATCTAATAATCCCATGATTTTTTGATTTGATAATGCGCTCAAAAGTGCTTCTCTGCCTTTGCAATCATTTTCTTCATCTTTAGCTAAGGTAGTTGGAGCAGTCTGACCAGCTATAGCAACAGTATAACCATTCTTAGTAACTTCCCAGATGTCTTTACCAATGCAATTCAGATGTGTCTCCATTCTGATCTTCCATATCCCATAGTTGGTTCCATCAAGTTGACTGTCCTTCCTGAAATAATTAGTAGACATTGGATCTCCTCAAGTTGTTAAACTTCTGCAAAAGAGGACTAGGCTCTGATACCAATTGTTAGGTCCCAGAGACAACTAAGAGGGGGGGGGGTGAATCAATTGTCTAATAAATTCAAACCAAAAACTAATTAACCAACTTAATGCTTAATACCGGTAAACCAGTTAAGTATGCCGGTAGACAGTGTTAACAATAAATTGCTATACCGGTAAGGATTAATGCATGAAACATAAACATAAAGTCATCCACAACACATAACACCAATATTTGTATGTGGAAACCCTATAAGGGGAAAAACCACAGTGGGAAACCTTACCCACAATCAGATGATACTACTGCAAATAGTAAGTGTACATAAATGGGGTCTGCACATGCAGAAAGGCTAACAGCCTAGAGCTCACTGCTCAATCACAAAATGGGAGTCACACTGACTACAATTAGATGGTTAAATCCAATAAGAATGTACTACACAAAATGATGTCTTCACCTTCAAATGATGTCTTCATGTATATCCCTATTTGATCTCGCATATATCTTCACTTAATTCTTTTTCGCATTCCACACTTGATCTTACAAATAAGATCTTACATTATACCATACCCTAAGACCAATTTTAGTAGGTTGGCTCTACAAGATATTACAATAAAAACATTTTACAAACAATATAATAACCGATGCAATAACCGATTGAACATGTCAGCTTAATGCATTTACAACAATAATAAATAATCTCCATAGTGTGCCATGCTGATCTGGAAAAGATAAACCTATCGGTGTAACCCTAGATAACCTGGACCTATTTGCCAGTAAAAGCAAATATGCAATTATGAATATACCAATGATTATTTCTTCAAAACAAAGTGTCCATATGATGTCTTCGACATTACCAAGTGTCTTCCATATCATTCCAGGTACCGATGAATAGTATATCCTGTCGGTGAACCATATACCAATAACTGTTGCACAGTTTACTTGCTTGCCGGTGAATGTTGCTGGATCTCAAAAGTAGGTGTACTAGTAGGTGTTGACATCAATGACAAAACCATACCAAAATACCAAAAAACATCATCCATATAATCAATGCATATAAATCATCCTCAAATAGAGTAACATGCATAAATATCATCATCCATCTAATCATTACATCCATATAATAAATACATATAGATCATCATCAAATAGAATAACACGCATAATAAAGATCCTCATCATATAAAGTCCATGTTTGCATATAGAATCATCATAAAACAATAAAAAGTTTAAGTATACAATGATATCAGATAAACAATACAAGTGCCTCCAAATCAAGTCATGGTTGTCCTGTGCCACTACCACCTGACTCTGTCTGTCTCTGTGGTTGTCGGCGAGAAGATCCTCCACTCCTCTAAGGAGGTCCCATTAACCCACCACTGCTAGTATCCATCAACATGGTGGTATGATAACTACATTCTCTCTAGCTCTCTGCAACTACCTCCTCATATATTCATCACCAGTGGGAAGTCTCCTTCTCGGCTCAAACTAATTCTCTAACAGTGTCAGCTGAGAGAGTACCTGATCCAACCTGCTGAATATGATCAAGAAGGCCCTAAGTATCTTGTTGCCTCCTAACAACTCTATCCCTCTCATCCATGTGTTGTGAATCATTAAAATTGAGTCAAGTTTTGAGGCCCAATTCAATTTTTGCTTTGCATTTAAAAAATGAGTCAGTTTGAATGGCCTAGTTAGAAAACAGGTAATATGGAGCAGGTTGATTTTCAGAGGGTAAGGCTTGGGAAGCTTGTTTCATACCTTTCATTTGGCCTATTTAGTTATGTGCAACTTTCAGAATTCAGTTTGGATAAGTTTGTGAGGTACCCATTTCGAGGGGTGAGTTGAAAGTGCATTTTAGGCATAAATGTAGATTTTATTGAGTAGCCTATTTTGAGTGATTATATCTTTTTCCCTATTGATAATCATGAAGAGATTCAAAATGGATTCAATTATATGCATAAATTTTAATTAGATTGAAAAATTTCAAGTTCTAGTGAATCCATTTGCTCAATTTTGAAGATCAACCCATTTGCAGTTTGTGTGGTTTGACTAGTCCCTGTTTCGACAGCTAGTCGGAGCCCTGTTTTGCATGAAGTGTAAAAGTTGCCTTAGTAACTGTTATGACATAATGTTTCTTCTAGGTTAATTTTGGTATAAATGATGAGCTTCATTTCAAATTTCAAGCCTCTATCAATCCGTTTGATCGGTTTTCAAAAGGGTTCATTTAGCCATCATTTTCAGTTATCCGTACTTTCGGTGCTATATCAGTTAAAGTAGTTGTTTTTATGAGTGCGCCATTTGCTTCCTGTCAGGATTTTGGTCAAACTGAGAATTCAAAGATTTATTATGTACTTCAAGGTACCTATGTTTCAAATTTGAGGGCCTACGGAGGTCGTTTGATATTTTTGAGAAAGGCATCATGTGTTGCCAGAACATTGACTTCATCAGGTCCGCAGTGTCGACAAAGCCAGTTGGTCATTTTCGGCGATTAATATCTCTTCGCTCGAGACTCATCTTGAGAAACCATTTGGTAGATTTCATGCCTGTATATCAAAGTACACGTCTGTCAGATGGCGAGCTCCAGAAAGGTGTTTTGATAGGTTTGAAAAATGCGTCTTCACGATTAAATGCGAAAATGTGGTGCAAGTGTTAGAAAGTTATAAAATGCGGATTAATGATCCAAAAATGATGTCGATCATTTCCAAAGATATGTTTGATGTCCGTGAAGCATCTCAGAGGTCAGTTGTGTGAAAACGATTTTTTTTTTTAGTCGGACCCACTTTGGGGCCCGTCCTGGCTCGACTGCAATTCGCCAATGGGATGTTGTTTGTGACGACAAGTTCTGGAAAAGAGCAGTATGAGGTTTCCAAAGAAATGTAAAATTGACAACTATAAGAGAATTAGTAACAATGAAGATGCATCTATTACTATAGAGGTACCATACAAGAATTTGGCCGAGAGTTCTGCAGATAAGGACAAACAAGAACCAAAGGGTGTGCTTGTTAGATCTAAGGGTAATCTTGTGTGTGGTATGGGGACTATCAAGGAAAGAAAATGAAAGATCGCTCCTATCAGATATCACCTATGGTGTCACAAGAAAAATGAAGGAATGTGTTTGTACACCAGTGCAATTCTTTGTCATTTTATCCATGCAAAGATCTGGAAGTGGGTGGTTTGAAACATTATTGAATAGTCATCCAAATATTCATTCAAATGGAGAATTGGGAGCAGTAAACAACATTCAGCAAACACAACAGCAGTATCATTTTTTCCCTCATAGAGCTGGGTGGGGCGTTGAGGTTTATGAAATATGCAAATTGGGCCTCTCTAGGAAAGCACAACCTCTTGCAAAGTTGAAGTCTATGTACATCAATTTCCTCAATCGAATGGTTCAAATAGCACATCCTTCTTCTAAAAGCTCATTTGAGTTTAGGTAATATCCAAAGATTGTGTTGCATATAAAGTAAGTGATGTACAAGTAAATGATACAAATATTTCACCACTTGTGCCACATATTTCTCATCATCCATATAAGAAAAACGGTATTGGACACCATAATGATGCACGAGAGGAAAATGCCTATCAGTTACCTGTGCAGGATGTTGAAATTATTGATGCAGTCCATAGCAATGGAGGGATTGGAGGAAATAAGCTGATTATTGTGATCCTTCTCCTTTGGTCACATGGTGGATGGAAAAGCAAGTGCAATGATGACTGTCCTCCCTCCTGTGCATGTTGGAGGAGCACCGAGTTCTCAAGTGGATGCAAACAGGAACAAAATTTTCCTCCTCTCCTTGCATGGCAGTCTAGAAGGTAATGTTAAAGTTCATCAAATACTAAAAAGGCTTTATAAACTTTGGAGTAATATGCATTGGATAATATAAAGCCTCCTCCACTTGGCTCTACTAACATCCTCTGCGTTGAAAGTGGAAACATAGAAATTTCAAGCCAAATGCATTGGCACCTCCTCCTTGTTTGTGGCATGTTTAAGGAATTTGAAACCTTCAAGCAAATGCAAATGGTAGGTGTGCAGCTATCATCTCCTCCCTCTCTACCGCAGCCAGGTGAATAGACCACAAAAATTGCCATTAAAGTTGCAGAAATTGCTTCAAAATGCATTCCCAAGTATAATGCATTATCCCACATTCACTGTGGAGGGTAACTTTTTGGTATTTAAATGTAAATCTCCACTAATGCATAATGTCAAAGCCATCAAGGCTTTTGATGGACGGTGCCTATTGGGCGCCCAAGGTGGGCCCACGCATGGGCACAGATCCCAAGGTGATTGGAGGAAGTGATAGACGGCAATAGGTGGACCCCATGCAGGCACGCTTCTTGAGGCAAACGGGCAAAATTTTGCAGAGAAAGGCCGACTTAACCAGCAAGCATGTCCGAGATGGATCGACGATCCGTATTGCTTCGTGAAGGAGAGATGCATGAACGTTAGAGGTCGCGAAATGGCATAAGGCATTTATGAAAATTGAGCAGGGTAAAGATCGTGCATGTTTTAGGAGATCGGACGATCTGCACTGCTTCACGAAGGTGAGATGCTCACTCGTTAGAGGCCACAAAATGGTGAAAGGAAAAATGTGAAATGGCGAAAGCCAGGTGGTGCTCAAGTGGCAAGTCCAGTCAGAGGTCCAGCAAGCGGGTCCCGTCCCGGTGGTGGTGATGTGGCGCACATGTGGCGTAGAAGTGGACAGACAAGCAAGCAGACACGTGGTGGGGTGATGAAGTGTCATCACAGAGAGCGCCTAGTGGACCCCATCGACCAATCAGGTACCGACACGTGGCAAAGCATCAGAGCACAAAAGGGGCAAAAATCAAAGTTAAATGCATATTAAACATATAGTTCAAACTATATACAAAAATAGAAAATTTAAATGATATGCACACATGAAGGATTAATTTGCCCAGGGCTCATTTTTTGGTCAAAATATGAAGTATTATATGTTTCCGGAAAGCTCTCGGAGTGAGGAATCCAATTATACAATCGATTTTGATAAAGATCAGATATTTTGGGATTAGTTTGGTTGGGAATGAAATTCAGTTAGAAAGAGGGACACTTGGCATGTTCTGATGGACTTTTCTTTTTTCCCTCTCCTTCTTATTCCCAATTCTTCTCATTTGTAAGGGTTCTATAATTATGTGAGAATGCTCCAATTTTCATGGCTTCCATCTTCTAAAATTTCTTGACCCAGATGTGTAAAGTTCTATGGTTTGTTTCAGGGTATAGAGGTTGTAGTGCAGGGTTGTAAATGTGGTTTTAGTTGCAGGTCTTACTTGTGTCAAGCATGAGTAAATTCCACACAGTATTGTCTCTAGGTATGTATTTCATTATCATAAATTGAATCCTCAAGGAGGATGAAATTAGTCAATTTCAAGGAGATTATTGTGGTTGTTGATAGGTATCCTTTAGTGAAGGTTTTAAATTCTGTAGGCACTCATAAATGATGAAATATGTATCCAGATCTGATAAATTTGTGAATGAATCAAATAGTACATTAATATAAGGTATTGATGCATGAGTATCTTGTTTAAGGAAAACAAACTTGCATCTATGATTTATATTTGTAGTTCTATGTGTGACTCTGCTGCCCAATGAACAAGGCACTGGTCTTTGACAGATTTGGGGATGGTTTCAGATATACAAATTAAAAGATAAATCTATTTCCCTTTATGTTTAGGGGTTTGTGTTCCATTCTTTCTAAGCTCTATTTCATCTTATTGTTTGTATAGATCTAGCCAATCTATAGTGTTTTCTAACCTATTGAGCTTGTGAAATGATCTATCTGCTTATAGTTGATGCATTTGTGTGTTTGTAATTGTTGTATTCAAAGCATCAAAGGGTGTCCCCCCCTAGGTCTAGCAGAACCTGAAGTGCAGGAGGATCAATTAGGGTCCTATGTTATGTTGTCCAAGCCCTGATGTGTTTTGTAGACTGAAATTGGCCATTTCATAGAAGGATTGCAGGTGTTCTTGGGTTATCACTTTTGGTGAACAACACCATGAAAGTCTGTACCTCTGCTCGAAGCTGATAAATTTGTTCTCTAAGACTATCAATGGTCTCCTTCTCTGGCATATCATGCTCTAGTGCAACCTTCTCTGGAATGTCATGCTCTGGTGCATCCTACTCTAGCAAATCCTGTTGTGGTGCATGAACCCCAATCACCTCCTCACCACCTCCATGTCCACCTGCTGGCATCACAGTCTAAGTAGCTCTCAAACCCCACCGTCTAATAAGTGGAACATGATCCTCTGGATCCTCATCATCCCCACCATGAGCTGCACTAACTCTAGGGTCTGGCTAAATCTAACCAAAGTCAATGCCTCTCCCACAACCCCCATCCAATCTAGTCATCCTACCTCCTCCTATCAATGGCAACCCTCTCGGTGCTCTCTCCCAATCCATCCAACATCCCTCCCACCCATAGGACATGGTCTCCCAATCCTACCAACTGGTCCAAATGGTCCTCCATGGACTCTCAATCAACCTCCCCTCTGTCCAGGTCTCCTACCACCCCCACCTCCATCTCCACCCTCATCTCCATCTCCCTCATCCTCTTGAGTAGCTCTAAGCTCTCGTCTCTATCTCCATCTCCTAAAAACTGGATCATCTGAATCATCATCCTCATCTCCTGAGCTGGGAGGAGGATCTGCTGGATCAGTAATACAAGAAAAAGGATGTGCTAGTATGTATTGAGCATACTCTCATGTAACACCAGGATCAAGAATGTGCAATCTCATATCATAAGCCACTCTCGGAGTAGCAATAAATTATGTGCGAGCAATCTCAAATGACAAAGAAGGTCCCCAATCTCGCCTATCTCTGTACCACCAAGCATATATCATCACACCAGTAGGCATAGGCTGGATGATACCAAACTATCTAAGAATGTAACTAATCAACTGTTGCTCAATAATATAAGGAGTCCAACCAATGAGATATCTACTCTGCATGATAAATGGTAATTTCCTTGCATTATCCATCCATGGCTCACAATCAACATATGGTCTCCAAGTAATGCTATCCAATGAATCAAGCACCCAACGCCAATACTCCATCTTATCCAGCTTATGCTGAGTAAGGATACCTGCATAAAAATACACATACAACTGCCTCTCTCCATGAACTCTATGATGGATAGGTCGAGTAATAGCAATATGCTCCCAGCACCAGATTTGCAATAATGTGCATCCTGTAGACAAACTAGCACTCTCATCATACACCACCTAATGAAGATCATGATATAAATGAGAAAGCATACAAAGACCCCAAGCCTATTGAGTACAATGTTGCATCATACTTAGGAGAATCTCACCACATCCAACAGCAAAACCTTGCGATCGCCTATCAGGACAAATAAATCCACTAATCAAACCAGCAAGAATCATAGGGAGAGTCTCATAATACATAACAATATCCTCCCATTGGATCTCTCCTCTAGCGATGCTATCATCAGCAAAAATGGCTCTGCAAGCCTCTGTCCCAACATGATCCTGAAAATCATACTGCACTAACTCGCCAGTCAGTGGGATGTGCAAAATCCTATAGACTGTGAGGCCCTACCCCGACCCATCCTATCACTTCAGCTATTTTTATTTTGGAACTATTTTGGATGCTAGTTTTGACACACTATGGATATAGAACTTTTCATGGTTCCGCGATTTTGGTAACATTGATATATGTGGATGCTTCATTTCTATGCCTTGTGGATTATAGAATATTATATGATTCTAGATTAGGGTAATATTGTGATGATGCAGGTTATTATCTGAATTACGGGATTTGATATAATGTTAGGAAAATGTTTGCATATCTTGTAGATGGATCAAATTTTGAGGATTATGAGGAAATTGCCTTGATTTGTGACAAATCGTATTTTATAATGTCAAGTCTTTGCAGAATGAATGTATTGTATTCTGATTATGTGATTATATATTATATGAGGCTATTTGGGAAGTACTAATGTTTAGATTGAGATGTGCAGGAAAATATCCATGTGACCATGGAAATATTAGGGACAATCAAGCCTAGGCCAATGTGCGTTAGTAAAACCAGGGGTTGTCTATTTGGAGAGACAACACCCCATATGTACTGTATTTTATTCGTAAATGTAAAATGTTGCATGAGTGTAATTTGTATATATTGGATTGTTTAATTGTTTAAGGGACAATTGCCATGTGTGTAATGTGATGTGGAATTATTTTGTAGTGTCACTTGACACCTATGTAGTATGTTGTGTTGGCAATTTGTCATGTCACCTTTTTGAAAGTTTTATTTTTGTTAATTGTTATATCTCCTAATTATCCTTGAAGGAACCAAGAAATCTAGGTTAGAGAGCCACAAGGGAGGGTCAACTCAGAGTTGACCCGTAGGTTAACTTCAGGTGGACTTTCTGAAGGTCAAATCAACTCCTAGAGTAAATTTTAGAGCTTTTCTATTAGGCCTCATGGGGTACCTATGGGTGATGGCCAAAATTGGCCATGTGTCTTTCCCTTAGGACTTGTTTAACCCCCCAAAAAAGTGGTTTTCCCAAGATGGACGAATTCCATCTATAGGAGTGCCATCCTTGGTAGGATAACATTCTTGGAGATAGTAATCCCTCTTCCCAATTTCTTTTCCCTTCTCTAGACACCTAGGTTAGGGAGTGTGTAAGACCTAGGGAAGACCAACCCAATGGGAGATCTCTCACTCTATCCAAGAGGTTGGAAGGAGTGAGAGAGGCCTTCTTAGGCTAAGAATGGAAGCTTAGTGAGCTAATCACCCACTCTCCATCCTTGGAGATTTTTGGAAAACTTGGAAGGAAAAAACCAGTTTTAGGAATAGAGGAATTTGGGGGCCAAAGAATTGCAGAAAGTAGTGTGGATTGGGCAGCTCATCTCCAACTAAATTTAGCATACCTATTGGCAGAATAAGGTTGGTTTTTATCTCATCTTGTTTATGTTGTTCTTGTTAGTTATGTTGTTTTTTTGAAGGAAATAAATGCTTGTAAAAAAAAGGTGTTTATGTAAATTGTTTTGGAAGAAAGATAATGTGTAGGTTTCATTTCTATATTTGTTTCTTTTTGTGTTTGTGTTCTTGTTTTTGGGAGTGTCCAAGATCTCTTACTCTTGGGAGAGTAGGATGATCTTGGGGTGGAAGAAGCATGACAGCCTTGGGTGAGAGGCTCTCCTTAAGGAGAGTGATCTCAAGGGTGTCCTTTGTGACCCTTGCTGCATAGCCTTGTGTATGCATTTGGGGGTCATAAGGGGAGAGAAATGGCTTTGAGCCTTTGGGGGGCATAAGGTGTGTGGGATAAATTATGTTGAGTATTTTGTGTTGCCATGAGGTGGCTTGTGTTATATTTTGCCTGCAATCTCCCCAATGGTACTTGGTCCACTTCCACCCATAGATTGATCATCACAAAGTGTGGTGAAAGTGTAGCTTGGGATGGGAAAGTGTATGTGTTGTGTGTTTGCCCTATTGTTGTGTTGTATTGCTTGGTTGTTACCCCGTCTAGGTCTTGATTCTCCTAGCTCGGGGGTGGCTTCTGGTAAGCCTAGGCTGGGAGGTGAGCATCTCATGGTCACAGTCCTAAACTTTACTTGAAGGTGGCTTGGGGAAAAAGACTAGGAGTTGCAGATTGTTGTGTTGCAGACTTCTATTCAGATTTCTTATTTTTATTTAAATGCAGAAAAGAAGAAAGAAATGTAACCTTATGATTTGTAGCAAAAAAAAAAAGAAGAGGGAAGTGCATATGTAGATATAGGGCTTAAGTTGATTTTCTTCCTATTTAAATAAATGTATTCTTTATTTTCTGTGTAAAGTTTAAAAAAAAAACAAAAAAACAAAAAGGGACTGTTAGATTATCTACCCATTTTCATATTTGGGCTATTGTAACTTATCATTCTAGAAAGTAATGTAAATTTTTATTATATTATGATGTCTATTGTGTGGTTGTAGTCTACATTTTAATCTGGTCCATTCACTTGTTTATTGACTGCAATATTAAAGAAAAGAAACAGAAAAATGCATTAGGATTCCTTATTTACTATTCACTAGTTTATTTACTGCAATGTTAAAGAAAGGAAAAGAAAAATGCATTAGGATCCCCTATTTACTTGCATAGTTTAAATTCTGTTATTTTATGACTGTTTAGAAAAAAAAAGAGAACCAGAATTGTTTTATTTCTGTAGAAAGTTTAAATAAAAGGAAGAAGAAAATAGACCTATTCTAAATGTTGTTCGAAGACTAAAAACAGAATGTAGATGGTTAAAATCTCAAATCAATATAAGGGTATTTAGCCCTGTTACTTCAACATTTAGTCATATATATATATATATATATATATCTATAGGTATATAAGTATATATATTGAAAATATATACCTATATATATATAAATATATATATAAGTTCCTGTATGTGCATACCCCTGTAACAACGAAATAAAAGATATATATATTCTGAATCCTGTGCATCTCTGTTAGAAAATATATAAAAGAATTGCAGAATAGACTTCTTAATATATATATATATATATATATTCTGCATCAAAAAATATACTCTGTGGATGCCTGAAGAAGAAAATATTTTCATATTCATAAATGATATTGTGCATAATATATATATATATATATATAATATACATAATATACATTTGACATTCAAAAAAAATACATCACATAATATTTACCCCCACGAAACTATGTATTTAAACCTTTTTTTTTAAAAAAAAGGGGGAAATGGAAAACACGGGCCACTGTGCGTAACACAGTGGATGGCCACGGCCGAGCCACTGTGCTACACACAGTGGGCAGCACCAAAGGGCACCACACTGTGTGTAACACAGTGGGCGGTCGCGGCCGCCACTGTGCTACGCACAGTGAACGGCGCCCGCCACTGTGCTACGCACAGTGAACGGCGCCTGCCACTGTGTGTATACACAGTGGGCAGCGGCTATGCCGTCCGCCACTATGTGTACACACAGTGGGCGGCGCTACCGCCACTGTGCGTATGCACAGCGGCGCCCGAAACCCTTCCTCCTCCACCGCCTCTCCCCGCATGAAACCCTCCACCACCGTACCTGCAATCTCCATCTCTCTCAAACGAAACAAACAATAAAATAAAGGGTTAAATAAACCCTAACCCATTTCGGGTTAGGGTATAAAGTGATAAAAAAAAAGAATAACAAAACAAGGAATAAAATATAGGAAGTCAACCCTAACCCAATTTCGGGTTAGGGTTAGCTTTTTAGGGATTTTCATATATATATATATATATATATATATGGGAGATTTAGATTGGAGCATTATAATTGATTTTTAATTTATAATGAGGGTTAGTATTTAAGAATTTATATTTGTGATTTTATATATATATATATATATATATATATATATATATATATATATATATAAGGAATTTAAATTGGAATTTTAAAGCTAGATTTTAGTATAAAATTTGGGGTTAAGTTTATAATTGAAATATTATGGAATTTTAATCCTTGATTTTAATGTATATATTTGGGGACTAATTTAATAACTGAATTATTATATGTTCCCATTCTTTAGGAATTTAAATTTTAATTAATTCAAGGGGGATAAAAATAAAGAATTACTATAGTTGGATAAACTATACATTAAATCCAGCAATATATTTAATTAATCAATGGACTTACCCCTCCCATATATTTGGATGATAGGAAAATTTGAAAGAAGGAATTTGTAAATTTATGAACCTTAAGCCCTTGAGACCGATTTTTGGTCGGATTGAAAATTAATTGACAAAATCAAGGGATTTAGGGAAAATTAGAATTGGCCCTAGTTTATTATCGGTTTTAGTGGGCAAATGACATTTTAGTAATTCGAAACCCTCATCGGGTGGATGTGTATAATAAATTTTATATGAGCATCAAATAATCATTAGCAATATCATTATATGACCTGGAATGATTTAATACATTAAGGTAACCAATTATCCCTTGATTTAATTAGCGGCAATTTGTCTTAGGTGATTGAGCTAGCTAACTAATCCGCGATGCAAATTAATCTCCACCAAACAAGTCGCTCGCTCGAGTTGGTTATTTAACTTAACCTTAGCAAGTAAGTTTATTTACATCCTAGATAAGACAAACTTTAAATACAGTTGTTATGTATTAGGATTTATAGCGAGTTTATGATGTCAAAAATTTTTTGTTGTTCCGTTTTTGTGCCCTAAAGTTTGGGCATGACATTTTGGTATCAGAGCAAGGTTTCCAACACTAGGAACCTTTCTCCATTACGTTTCGCTTTAATTATCCAAATTAATCAAATATTTTCTTAAAAAGAAAATATAAATATAAATATATGAAAATTAAATTATTTAATTAATTGATTATTTATTTTATTTTGTTTCCTCATTAGGATGCCTCCGACTATGCGACAGGCTCGCAAGCGCGGAAGGGGTCCTAGGCGTACACGTATGGCACATGAGGATGTTGCTAGGGAGGAACCGGTTCCAGAAGGGAACCCGGAAGCACCTCCCAAACCACCGGTTGACCCTAACCGAGACATCTTGCTAGCTCTTCGAAACTTGATTGGGATAGTGCAGGACAGGCTTCCAGCAGTGGACCGTCATGTAGATAATCAGAACTCAGGGAGTCATAGATCAGTTGATAGGGAACGGAGTAGGAGTCCACCTCCTAATTCCATAGAGGGTGAGGCAGAGCATGAACCGGAGTCCGTTCACCTGCCCGAACCCCCTCCAGTAGCAGCACCTGTGTACTTTGAGAGAGCACGTCAGGAACCAGGAGACCTGATTAGAGAGGTTTTGCGCCTCCAGCCGCCATCTTTTGGAGGAACTACTGACGGAGTAGAGGCCGAGGCATGGCTTTTGAGCCTAGATCGGTGCTTCGCATTGTGATCTTATGAAAGCAATCTGAAGGCATGCATTGTAGTCCACCTTCTGAGATCGACAGCCTCCACATGGTGGAAGCAAGAGGAATTCAAGTGCGGACTCACTGCAGATACCATCACATGGGAAATCTTCACAGAGAGGTTTAGAGAGAGGTACTTGTCAGAGCACTTCCGGCAGCGTAGGATCGATGAATTCCATGACCTCCAGCAGAAGGGTCTCACAGTGACCCAGTACGAGAGTAAGTTTATTGAGCTCCTACCTTATGTAGATTACCTGAAGGATGAGAAGCTGCTCATCAACCGATTTGTTAGGGGACTCAATGTTGGGATAGCAGGACCAGTGAGGATGGCCGCTCCAGGGAGCCTTCGGGTTGCCATAGAGAAGGCCCTTATAGCCGAGGAGATTCAGATCAGGCCACAGGACACGAGGGATCGGTTCCAGAACCGAAACCCAGCTCCCTAGCCTTTCGGGTTTCAGAAACCCCATTGGAAAGGCAACCACAGAAATGTTTCGGGGTCCCATAAACCCCCTCCTCCACAGCAGTCATAGCAGAATCAGAGACATAGGCCACCTCAGGGATAGCAGGGCTCCAGGCCCAAGCAGTGGCAGTCACAGGGTCCTAGGCGTGACCAGAGAGTACAGGGTACATACACACCCCCGACACGGGCTCAGCAGTCCTCTAGGGGTGGGTACAGTGGTTCTAGCCGGATAGGTGGGCATCCTTTTACTAGGCCTCAGGGCGCATAGTTTCAGGCACACGGTGCTTGCTTCATGTGTGGAGCCATGGGGCACATGGCGAGAGAGTGTCCACAGGGACAGATGACAGGGAATCAGAGGATGGCAACATCAGAGCCTATAGTTGGGGACATGGGCAAGTCCCATAGAGTCTTCGCAGCGGTTGACAACCACCAGGCAGAGCACTAGGCCACAATCATCGAGGCTGCAGGTAAGGTCAGAGGTAGTAGTATTTCTATATTATTTGACTCAGGAGTGACTAACTCCTTTATATCTCCATTGGTTGTGGAGCATTGCAGGCTAGTGGCAGTAAGGCAAAGTGTTAGCTGGGAAGTGGAGTTAGCTTCAGGGGCTAGAGTGTCAGTGGATTCAGAGGTTAGGGGATGTCCGCTCCAGATTGGTAATACCACCACCTTAGTAGACCTTAGAGTTACACCACTCAGATCTTATGGCATCGTACTTGGCATGGATTGGCTTTACGCCCACAAAGCCAAGATGGATTGTCGCTTGAAAAAGGTTGAGTGTGAGGATGATCATGGTGCTCCCATAGTAATCACTGGGATTCAGAGACCTGTGTCTCTTCGTATGATATCCGCTATGCAGCTTAAGCGGAGCATGCGGAAGGGATGCCAGTTGTTTGCTATCACAATCAGTGACTGAGAGGAAGAAAATGAGAAGGAGCCTTCCATAGATGATCATCCCATCCTTGAGGCATTTGCAGATGTGTTTCCTGATGAGCTACCCGGTATGCCGCCCAGCAGGGAGATTGACTTCCACATAGATTTGGTACCAGGAGCCGAGCCAGTTTCGAGAGCACCTTATAGGATGACCACTCATGAGCTTAATGAGCTCAAGATGTAGCTAGAGGAACTCTTAGAGAAGGGTCACATCCATCCTAGCATCTCCCCTTGGGGCGCACCAGTCATCTTCATGAAGAAGAAAGACGGATCCCTTCGGTTATGCATGGATTACAGGCAACTGAATAAAGTAACCATCAAGAACCGCTATCCCTTGCCGAGGATCGATGACTTGTTTGATCAGCTTCAGGGTGCTAAATTATTTTCCAAAATAGACCTGAAGTCAGGATATCATCAGTTGAGAATTGTGGAAAGTGATATCCACAAGACCACATTTCGCACCAGATATGGCCACTATGAGTTCACTGTGGTCCCATTCGGTCTTACGAATGCTCCAGATGTATTCATGAGTCTCATGAATGGGGTATTCCGCACCTTCCTCGATCGATTTGTGATAGTGTTCCTCGATGACATATTGATCTATTCCTGAAATGAGCAGGAGCATGAGGAGCATTTGAGATAGGTTTTGCAGTGTTTGAGGGACAACCAGTTGTTCGGCAGTTTGTCGAAGTGTGCTTTCTTTAGATCAGAGGTTAAGTACCTAGGGCATGTTATATCTGGTGATGGGATCTTAGTTGACCCATCAAAGATTAGAGCCATCATGGATTGGCCAGCGCCTACCAGTGTGACAGGAGTCAGGAGCTTCATGGGTTTAGCAGGATACTATAGGCATTTTGTGGAGGGATTTTCCAGAGTTGCACACCCCATCACATCCCTCCAGTGAAAAGGGAAGAAATTCGAGTGGTCAGAGAAATGTGAGAGGGCTTTTCAGGATCTAAAAAGGGCACTTACTAGCGCACCTATTCTTATTGTGCCAGACCCCACGGCTGACTTCATGGTATGCACAGATGCTTCCTTAGATGGATTGGGAGCAGTTCTTATGCAGGGGGGTAGGGTTATAGCATACGAGTCTAGGAAACTTAAGACTCACGAGCTTAACTACCCTACGCATGACCTAGAGCTTGCAGCCGTTGTACATGCACTTGTGAGATGGAGACACTTCCTCTTAGGCCATCACTTCGAGCTTCATTCAGACCATGAGAGTTTGCAGTACATCTTCACCCAGCCTAACCTTAATGCACGTCAGAGGAGATGGATGGAGTTCCTTTGTGAGTATGATTTTGATGTTCATTACATCAAAGGAAAGGAGAATGTGGTCGTAGATGCCCTAAGTAGGAGATGACATGAGGTTTACACCATATCCATGAGCACAGATTTGAGAGACCGTATTTTGCAGTGATTGCCAGAGGATGATTAGTATCTTGAGGTTTGTCAGAGGATCCGTAATCAGGAGACCCTGGAGGGGAAGTTGTGGACTACTCTTTGGAGTCCGATGGTTTATTACGCCATAGAGGGCGCATTTATGTACCCTCTCCTGGGGGTTTGCGAGATTTCATTATCATGGAGGCTCATAGAGCTCCTTATGCAGCGCATCCCGGGGTTAAGAAGATGCATGCTGACTTGAGGCAGTTATATCATTGGCCAGGAATGCGGCAGCTTATCGCCGAGTTAGTAGCCCGATGCCTTGAGTGTCAGAGAGTCAAGGCGGAGCACTGCCATCCAGGTGGGTTACTCCAGTCCCATGCTATACTAGAGTGAAAGTGGGATACTATATCCATGGACTTCATTATTGGTCTTCCTATGTCATCTCGTTGCCATGATGCTATCTTGGTGACAGTTGACAAATTGACCAAAGTAGCCCACTTCTCACCAGTCCGGACTACCTTCACAGCTCCAGCAGTGGCACAGGTGTTCTTGCGAGACATTGTTAGGCTTCATGGTGTCCCACGCAAGATTATTTCTGATAGGGATTCTCTCTTTACATCTTCCTTTTGGAAGGCATTACAGGCAGCATTGGGCACCAAGCTCAACTTCAGCATAGCCTATCATCCAGAGACAGATGGACAGATAGAGCGGGTTAACCAGGTGTTAAAGGATATGCTCCACATGTATGTCATGGATCATCAGACCCGATGGGAGGAGTACCTGCATTTAGTAGAATTTGCCTATAATAATGGGCATCACACTTCTTTGGGGATGCCACCTTTTCAGGCTTTGTATGGCAGACCATGCAGAACACCTTTGAGTTGGGATCGTATTGAGGATAGAGTGGCCATAGGCCCTGAGTTGGTCCGTGATATGGAGCAGCAGGTAATTTTGATTAGACAGCGCCTTAGAGAGGCACAGGATAGGCAAAAGAAATATGCAGATGCAAAGAGGATAGACCAGAGTTACATGGTTGGGGACAGAGTTTTCTTGAGAGTGCGACCGCATAAGAGTCCAATCTGCTATGGAAAGGGTTCTAAGCTCGCACCTCACTTTGTCGGACCCTTCGAGATCCTTGAGAGGATAGGACTAGTTGCTTATCGCCTAGCTTTTCCACCTAGCCTGTCATGCATCCACGATGTATTTCATGTATCAGTTTTGAGAAAATATATCTATGATGAGTCTCATATTTTAGATTGGGATGCCTTGCAGGTGGAGTCGGATGGGCAGCTAGCCTTGGAGCCCATTCACATTTTGGCTCGCCGGACGTTGGCCCTTCGAGGTCGAGAGCTGGACTAGGTTAGGGTCCAGTGGGATTGCTATGATGAGGTCACAACTTCATGGGAGGATGTAGCACGTATGAGATCACAGTACCCTCATCTTTTTGATGAACTCCAGGAGGACATTCATGCCTAGAGGGGGAGGGTGTGAGGCCCTACCCCAACCCATCCTATCTCTTCAGCTATTTTTATTTTGGAACTATTTTGGATGCTAGTTTTGACACACTTTGGATATAGAACTTTTCATGGTTCCATGATTTTGGTAACATTGATATATGTGGATGCTTCATTTCTATGCCTTGTGGATTATAGAATATTATATGATTCTAGATTAGGGTAATATTGTGATGATGCAGGTTATTATCTGAATTTTAGGATTTGATATAATGTTAGGAAAATGTTTGCATATCTTGTAGATGGATCAAATTTTGAGGATTATGAGGAAATTGCCTTGATTTGTGACAAATCGTATTTTATAATGTCAAGTCTTTGCAGAATGAATGTATTGTATTCTGATTATGTGATTATATATTATATGAGGCTATTTGGGAAGTACTAATGTTTAAATTGAGATGTGCAGGAAAATATCCCTGTGACCATGGAAATATTAGGGAGAATCAAGCCTAGGCCAATGTGCGTTAGTAAAACCAGGGGTTGTCTATTTGGAGAGACAACACCCCGTATGTACTGTATTTTATTCATAAATGTAAAATGTTGCATGAGTGCAATTTGTATTTATTGGATTGTTTAATTGTTTAAGGGACAATTGCCATGTGTGTAATGTGATGTGGAATTATTTTGTAGTGTCACTTGACACCTATGTAGTATGTTGTGTTGGCAATTTGTCATGTCACCTTTTTGAAAGTTTTATTTTTGTTAATTGTTATATCTCCTAATTATCCTTGAAGGAACCAAGAAATCTAGGTTAGAGAGCCACAAGGGAGGGTCAACTCAGAGTTGACCCGTAGGTTAACTTCAGGTGGACTTTCTGAAGGTCAAATCAACTCCTAGAGTAAATTTTAGAGCTTTTCTATTAGGCCTCATGGGGTACCTATGGGTGAAGGCCAAAATTGGCCATGTGTCTTTCCCTTAGGACTTGTTTAACCCCCCCAAAAAGTGGTTTTCCCAAGATGGACGAATTCCATCTATAGGAGTGCCATCCTTGGTAGCATAACCTTCTTGGAGATAGTAATCCCTCTTCCCCATTTCTTTTCCCTTCTCTAGACACCTAGGTTAGGGAGTGTGTAAGACCTAGGGAAGACCAACCCAATGGGAGATCTCTCACTCTATCCAAGAGGTTGGAAGGAGTGAGAGAGGCCTTCTTAGGCTAAGAATGGAAGCTTAGTGAGCTAATCACCCACTCTCCATCCTTGGAGATTTTTGGAAAACTTGGAAGGAAAAAACCAGTTTTAGGAATAGAGGAATTTGGGGGCCAAAGAATTGCAGAAAGTAGTGTGGATTGGGCAGCTCATCTCCAACTAAATTTAGCATACCTATTGGCAGAATAAGGTTGGTTTTTATCTCATCTTGTTTATGTTGTTCTTGTTAGTTATGTTGTTTTGTTGAAGGAAAGAAATGCTTGTAAGAAAAAGGTGTTTATGTAAATTGTTGTGGAAAAAAGATAATGTGTAGGTTTCATTTCTATATTTGTTTCTTTTTGTGTTTGTGTTCTTGTTTTTGGGAGTGTCCAAGATCTCTTACTCTTGGGAGAGTAGGATGATCTTGGGGTGGAAGAAGCATGACAGCCTTGGGTGAGAGGCTCTCCTTAAGGAGAGTGATCTCAAGGGTGTCCTTTGTGACCCTTGCTGCATAGGCTTGTGTATGCATTTGGGGGTCATACGGGGAGAGAATTGGCTTTGAGCCTTTGGGGGGCATAAGTTGTGTGGGATAAATTCTGTTGAGTATTTTGTGTTGCCATGAGGTGGCTTGTGTTATATTTTGGCTGCAATCTCCCCAATGGTACTTGGTCCACTTCCACCCGTAGATTGATCATCACAAAGTGTGGTGAAAGTGTAGCTTGGGATGGGAAAGTGTATGTGTTGTGTGTTTGCCCTATTGTTGTGTTGTATTGCTTGGTTGTTACCCCGTCTAGGTCTTGATTCTCCTAGCTCAGGGGTGGCTTCTGGTAAGCCTAGGCTAGGAGGTGAGCATCCCATGGTCATAGTCCTAAACTTTACTTGCAGGTGGCTTGGGGAAAAAGACTAGGAGTTGCAGATTGTTGTGTTGTAGACTTCTATTCAGATTTCTTATTTTTATTTAAATGCAGAAAAGAAGAAAGAAATGTAACCTTATGATTTGTAGCAAAAAAAAAAAGAAGAGGGAAGTGCATATGTAGATATAGGGCTTAAGTTGATTTTCTTCCTGTTTAAATAAATGTATTCTTTATTTTCTGTGTAAAGTTTTAAAAAAAAACAAAAAAACAAAAAGGGACTGTTAGATTATCTACCCATTTTCATATTTGGGCTATTGTAACTTATCATTCTGGAAAGTAATGTAAATTTTTATTATATTATGATGTCTATTGTGTGGCTGTAGTCTACATTTTAATCTGGTCCATTCACTTGTTTACTGACTGCAATATTAAAGAAAAGAAACAGAAAAATGCATTAGGATTCCTTATTTACTATTCACTTGTTTATTTACTCCAATGTTAAAGAAAGGAAAAAAAAAATGCATTAGGATCCCCTATTTACTTGCATAGTTTAAATTCTGTTATTTTATGACTATTTAGAAAATAAAAGAGAACCAGAATTGTTTTATTTCTGTAGAAAGTTTAAATAAAAGGAAGAAGAAAATAGACCTATACTAAATGTTGTTCGAAGACTAAAAACAGAATGTAGATGGTTAAAATCTCAAATCAATATAAGGGTATTTAGCCCTGTTACTTCAACATTTAGTCATATATATATATATATATATATATATATATATATATATATATATATATATATATATATATATATATATATAGGTATATAAGTATATATATTGAAAATGTATACCTATATATATATAAATATATATATAAGTTCCTGTATGTGCATACCCCTGTAACAACAAAATAAAAGATATATATATTCTAAATCCTGTGCATCTCTGTTACAAAATATATAAAAGAATTGCAAAATAGACTTCTTAATATATATATATATATATATATATATATATATATATATATATATATATATATATATATATATATATATATTTATATATATATTCTGCATCAAAAAATATACTCTGTGGATGCCTGTAGAAAAAAATATTTTCATATTCATAAATGATATTGTGCATATTATATATATATATATATATATATATAATATACATAATATACATTTGACATTCAAAAAAAATACATCACATAATATTTACCCCCACGAAACTATGTATTTAAACATTTTTTTAAAAAAAAAGGGCGAAATGGAAAACGCGGGCCACTGTGTGTAACACAGTGGACGGCCACGGCCGAGCCACTGTGCTACACACAGTGGGCGGCACCGAAGGGCACCACACTGTGTGTAACACAGTGGGCGGTCGCGGCCGCCACTGTGCTATGCACAGTGAACGGCGCCCGCCACTGTGTGTATACACAGTGGGCGGTGGCTATGCCGTCTGCCACTGTGTGTACACATAGTGGGCGGTGCTGCCGCCACTGTGCGTATGCACAGCAGCGCCCGAAACCCTTCCTCCTCCACCGCCTCTCCCCGCATGAAACCCTCCGCCTCCGTACCTGCAATCTCCCTCTCTCTCAAATGAAACAAACAATAAAATAAAGGGTTAAATAAACCCTAACCCATTTCGGGTTAGGGTATAAAGTGATAAAAAAAAAGAATAACAAAACAAGGAATAAAATATAGGAAGTCAACCCTAACCCAATTTCGGGTTAGGGTTAGCTTTTTAGGGATTTTCATATATATATATATATATATATGGGAGATTTAGATTGGAGCATTATAATTGATTTTTAATTTATAATGAGGGTTAGTATTTAAGTACTTATATTTGTGATTTTATATATATATATATATATAAGGAATTTAAATTGGAATTTTAAAGCTAGATTTTAGTATAAAATTTGGGGTTAAGTTTATAATTGAAATATTATGGAATTTTAAACCTTGATTTTAATGTATATATTTGGGGACTAATTTAATAACTGAATTATTATATGTTCCCATTCTTTAGGAATTTAAATTTTAATTAATTCAAGGGGGATAAAAATAAAGGATTACTATAGTTGGATAAACTATACGTTAAATCCAGGAATATATTTAATTAATCAATGGACTTACCCCTCCCATATATTTGGACGATAGGAAAATTTGAAAGAAGGAATTTGTAAATTTATGAACCTTAAGCCCTTGAGACCGATTTTTGGTCGGATTGAAAATTAATTGACAAAATCAAGGGATTTAGGGAAAATTAGAATTGGCCCTAGTTTATTGTCGGTTTTAGTGGGCAAATGACATTGTAGTAATTCGAAACCCTCATCGGGTGGATGTGTATAATAAATTTTATATGAGCATCAAATAATCATTAGCAATATCATTATATGACCTGGAATGATTTAATACATTAAGGTAACCAATTATCCCTTGATTTAATTAGCGACAATTTGTCTTAGGTAATTGAGCTAGCTAACTAATCCGCGATGCAAATTAATCTCCACCAAACAAGTCGCTCGCTCGAGTTGGTTATTTAACTTAACCTTAGTAAGTAAGTTTATTTACATCCTAGATAAGACAAACTTTAAATACAGTTGTTATGTATTAGGATTTATAGCGAGTTTATGACGTCAAAAAATTTTGTTGTTCCGTTTTTGTGCCCTAAAGTTTGGGCACGACATAGACATCCTCGAGTGTCACACTAATCTCACCCGTGGGAAAGTGGAAAGTGTTATGCTCACTGTGCGATCTCTTGGCTAATGCTGTCAAGAATCCTCTATTATGCATAATCTCAGGCATATACAATAGATGACATAAACCATGAGCATCTATATGTCTAACCTCTGCCTGTGTAAGCTCTGGCACTAAATGACGTACTGCCGGTAATTTCTCCCGACATTGGAGAACATCATGTTTATCCTATTTTCCAAGAGAATTAGATCAATCATCACTTATCTATCTATCAAATCAAAGCAATCGCTAATCTATCAAATCTATCAAAATCAAATCAAAGCGATCACTAATCTATCAAATCTATCAAAATCAAATCAAAGTGATCGCTAATCTATCAAATATATCAAATCAAACTCAAGCAACTTACTCTATCAAATCAATCAAATCAAACTAAAGCAACTTAAGCTATCAAATCATTTTAATACCTATCAATCATTGAGTTCAATCAAAACTCTACTAAGCTCTTGCATCAGAAACTAAATCGGTTTCTTAGAGATACTCTATCGAAACAAATCAAATCAATCTATCCAGCAACATCAATCAATCAATCAAGTCCCTATTCATCATACATGTGCATCAAACAAGTTAAATCTAATCACGAAACTGATTTTAGATTTTGCATCTATCAAAAAAATCAAATTTTTAGCATATGCGCTATCCTATTGAACATAAGCACTAAAAAAAGCATATGCGCTAACTTTTTCAACAAACGCGCTAACCCTACGAACAAATGCATGAAACATGGAGAACCGCTACACCACAATGCATATGCGCTAACAAACAATTGATAAGCGCTAACCTATGCATATGCGCTAACATCGTTAACATATGCGCTATCCTAATGAGTATATGCACTATCACATGCAAATGTGCTAAACCTAATGGCATATGCGCTAAATCTAAATGCAAAAGTGCTAACCTAATACCGAAAATCACAAAAAAAAGTTAAAAAATTAAAAAACGCACCTAAAAACATGAAAAGTTGCACGACAAGTTGAAAACAAAGCTTGGGATAAGATACATACCAGATACCCATACTCAGGAGGTCGCTGATATCGTCGAACACGCTCAAATCGATGGTTCTCCACAGGAATCACCATTTCGCCACCTCACCAAGAAAATTTTCTTCACAAGCTGACAAGGATAACAATGAAATTAAAATTAACCTTGGTTAATTTTATATTTACTATTTGAAGAGTAATTAATGCTATTCAATGGGGGAATTTAATTTGTTTTTTACAAATGAATTTAATTGATGTGACTTTTTTTTATCAATTATCATGAGATCAATCGTTCAAACCAAAGTTCTCAATAATTTCACAATCAATCTCCTGAGGGGGCACACAATCAGGTTTTTTAATCTTCACCAGGCGTACTATCGAGACTTGTTCTAATGTTTGAAACAATGTTGTCTTGACATCATTTCAAAGAGGGGCAAAATATATACACATAAAAATGGCTATGAATAATTAAATAAATATTTTATATTTATTTAATAATTATTCTTCTATTAAATAGTTAATTTGAAAAGATTAATTTATTTAATTCATTTTGTGTCTTTCTATTAATTAATATTTTATTAATTAATTCATCTATTCTATTCCTCTAAAATAATTAAATATCTAATATTTAATTATTCCTCTAACCAAGTTAATTAAATATTTGTGAGGCCTCACCTCGACTCAGTTTGACATTCAGTGGATTTTATATTTTAGACTATTATGGATACTTTATTTTGATGCATTTTGAGACTTAGAACTTATATGATTTCAGGATTTGGATAACATTGCTATGATTTGATGATTTACTTACATGCTTTATGAGATAGAACACTACATGATTATTAGATAGAATGATATTGCAATGATAGATGTCGTTATTGAATTTGCAGGACTTTACTCTGAATATAAAACTATGATGTATGTTTAGTTTTTGTGAATTGGGATGAAATTTGCTTATGTGAATTTGCTTGATAAAGATGTATTCAATCTGTGCAGATGAAAATTGTATGCAAGTAATGATGTGTATTGTTATATTATTGAATTATATTATATTTGGATATTTGGAAGTACTAATGTGTAAATTGAGATGCGCAGGAAATTTACCATGTGACCATGGAAAATTACGGAGAATCAAACCTAGACTTATGTATGTTCGTAAGCCAGGGTTTGTCTGTTTGGAGAGACAACACTCCATTTGTGTTGTATTTTATTCGTAATAGTATATGCTGCATGAGTGTTAAGTGTTATTTAAATTTATTGTGTAAAAACCTCAAGAGACAATTTCATGTTTTATTTTTGTAAAAGTGTTTTATTTCTGTCACTTGACATGTGTGTATTTAAATTTAAATGTTTTATTTTGTCTCTTGGTGGGAAAGTGTATAATTATAGTTTTCTTAAATAAATTAATGTGTTGTCATAAATACTTTGGAAATATAATATTTGGAGTGGTCAACTTATGTTTGACCCGAAAATAAACTTCAGAGGGGTTTAAAATGAGTTAAATGAACACCTAGGGGTAGTTTAATAGGGTTTCCTAAAGCCCATAAGGTATACCTAGGGGTTAGGGGTAATTTTAGGCAAGTTTCTACTTTATAATGATCTTTTTAACGCTTTAAAAATTGGCTTTTTTGAGTTGAGCGAAAATTGAAAATTGGAAGTTAAATCAAATCAAGATTTTTCCTTTTGGAAGGAGAGTCTTTTTGCATTTTTGCTTTCTTTCTTCTTTTTTTGTTTTTTTGAGAATCCTGTGAGAACTCAGAGAGTGAGCTTCTTAAGGAAGATTTTTGGGAATAGCAGGGTAATCACCCACTCTCCATTTTTGGAGACAGAAGAAAATTTGGAAAGAAAATAATGTTATGGAATAGAGAAATTGAATAAGGGTAGAAGGAAAAAGATTTGTGGATTGGGCAGCTCTTCATCATATATCATAATAACCTTTGGGTAGATTAAGGTTGGTTTCAATTATTATTTGTAATGTCTTCTTCTTGTTTATGTCTGGAAGTTGTTTGTATAAGAAATCTGTGTTCTTGAAAGTTTATGTTTGAAAATCTCTTGGTATTTTTGCTTTATGAAAATGTTGTGTTTTGGGAGTTTTCTCAAGATCTCTTACTCTTGGGAGAGAAGAGGATGTTGAGGGTGGTAGCAGTGACAGCCCTCGAGTGAGAGACTCTCTTTTGAGAGCGATCACAAGGGATCTTTGTGTGACCCTTGCTGCATGGCCTGTTTGTACAATGGGGGTCATAAGGAGGGATATAAGGCTAGAATGCCTTTGGGGGGCATAAGGAATAAGGGGTTGAGATTCTTGATATTTTTATTGTGCCATGAGGTGGCTTCTTGTTTATTTCATACTTGCAGTTCTCCTCAGGGTATTGGTCCACTACCAACCTTTGAAAATGTTCATCACCAGAGTGTGGTGCTGTGAAAGCCAAGTTGGGAATGTGTCTGAAAAGAATCTGTATGCATTGTTTTCTATGTGTTTGCCTATTTGTAACCCGTCTAGGATTTGGTTCTCCGAGCTCGGGGGTGGCTACCAGTTAGCCTAGGCTGGGAGGTGAGCACTCCGTGGTCATATTTGTGTTTTCTATTATGCAGGAAATTCAGAAGAAAGAGAATAGGAACCATGAAAAAGACACTGAAGATTATTATTGAAGATTCTTAAATTCAGTTGCAGATGTTCGTTTAAAATTGTTATAGAAATATGTCTCATTCATAGAAAAGAGAAGCAAGTTGTAAATTGTGAAAGTAGACTTGAAGTTTTTATTGTTGTGACTATTCAGAGAAACATCCTGAAAATTTGGTAGAATATCTTAGAGATGTTATTAAAAAGAAAAGCTTGTTGTTTCTACTTTTGGTTTTTAGAAAAAGAAAAGTTAATTTGAGTTGCATGCAAAAGCTTCTTTGAATTATAAAAAAAAAAAGAAAGAGAATTATTTTCATTTAGAATTTATCTATATTTCACTTGTGGCAAATAGAAGTTTATTGATGTTGAAAGATTTTAAGTATTTTTAATGAAAAAAAGTTGTTTTATGGAAATATTTTATTAGAGGAAAAAAAATCAATGAAATTCCTTTTATTCTAGAAAAGTATATTGTATCTTTTAAAAAAAAAGGTATTCAAAATTGTTTTCAGTTAGCTTTGATTTAAAAAGCTTATTATATATATATATATATATATATATATATATATATATATATATATATATACCTTTGATTAAACTTAATGTTTTTCCCTTAAATATAATAGTTATAAAAAAAATTTTTGCATGTAAATTCTCTTTTAAAAATATATGTATATTTATATTGAAATAAATTTCATCCTTTTAACTATGACTATTAAAGTTAAGTAAATATATATATATATATATATATATATATATATATATATATATATATATTATATATATATATATATATATATATATATATTATATATATATTTTAAAAAAAAATTTAAAAAATTGTTTTGGGTCCTCGCGGGACTCCACTGTGTGTACGCACAGTGGAGGGCCATGCGGTGCCCACTGTGTGCACACACAGTGGAGCCGCTTTCGGCTCCCACTATGTGGGCACACAGTGGATGGCCACGGCCACCACTGTGTGGCCACACAGTGGGGAGCCGCTAGTGACCCCCCATTGTGTGGGCACACAGTGGTGCCGCGGCGCCCACTGTGAGCTCACACAGTGGCGCGCGGCCAAGCCCGCCTCCCTTCCTCCGTAACCTGCAATAAAGAAATTCATGGCCGCCTTTGGGGTCTTCGGCCCAGCAAGAATTTGGACTGTTTAAAAAATATGGGTTAAACCCTAGCCCGGATGGGGCTAGGGCAATTTGGTTTAAAAATAAATAAATATGTTAATTAGTTTAGATAATATATATGTGAGAAATTAGAACCCTAATTAGGGTTGGGGGGAAAAATGGATTAAATTTAGGAGGTTAAAATGGTTTTTGAATTAGAATTAAAATATTTAACATATAAGTAAAATATATATATATATATGTATCCATATATATATATATGGGTATATATATATGTATATATATGAATTTTGATCATAATTTTGGGTAAGTATTTAAATTATAAATATATATATATATGTATATACAAATATATATATATATATATATATATATTTATTTATTTATATAACCCTGATTTTTATTTCGAATAAATAATAAAGAGAAATTTATAAATGGTTGATTAGATTGTATAGTCATATTGAAGAATAAATTAATTTTTCTCTCCTATTTCCTTTAGCTTGATTAATTTAATAAACTTAATGACTGAGTATCTCTTGGAGATAAAATTAAAACGGTTAGTTTTCCACAATTAAAATTAAACAATTTATCGATGCTTAGTTCGTATCAGAATTAGCTCGAATTTAATAATGGAAATTCCATTAACGCTTGTCGTGAGAGTGAACTTGTTAATTAATTTAGTATGTTTTAAAAAAAAAATTGTTCTGTTTTTGCCCTAAATTTTGGGCATGACATTTTGGTATCAGAGCAAGGTTTCCACACTAGGAGCCTTACTCACTTACGTTTCGCCTTGGAATATTTTAAATTATTTTGTTAAATGAAATTTTGAATTTAATTGAATTGAATTCTAAAAGAAATAAATTAATTGTTTTGTCTTATTTTCCTCTTAGGATGCCTCCGTTGACGCGACAAGCTCGCAAGCGCGGACGGGGTCCTAGACGTGTGCGCATAGCACGTGATGAGGTAGAGAGGGAGGCATCGGTTCCAGAGGAGAACCCTAGAGCACCTCCCGAACAGCCAAATGAACCTAACTGAGACCTCTTAGCAGCCATTCAGAATCTTATTGGCATTGTTCAGGAAAGGATTCTAGTAGAGAACCCTCAGGTTAGGAGTCATGACTCTGGGAGTCATAGATCTGTTGATAGGGAGCAAAGCAGGAGCCCAGCTCCGATTCCTATAGAGTGTCAGGGTGGAAATGAGCCAGAGTCAGTGCATATGCCAGGACCACCTCCAGCGGTGGAACCAGTTTATTTTGAGAGAGGTCATCGAGATCCAGGGGATATCATCAGGGAGGTCATGCGCCTCCAACCACCATCCTTCGGAGGTTCTACAGATGGAGTAGAGGCCGAGGCATGGCTTCTGAGTCTTGAGAGGTGCTTTGCATTGCGTTCTTATGAGAGCAACTTGAAAGCACGTGTTGCAATTCATCTTCTGAGAGGGACAGCCTCCACCTAGTGGAGACAAGAAGAGTACAAATGCGGATTAGTTCCTGATACACTCACTTGGGAGATATTCACAGAGAGGTTCCGTGAGAGGTACCTATCAGAGCACTTCAGGCAGCGTCGTATAGATGAATTTCATGATCTCCAACAAAAAGGCTTGTCAGTAACCCAGTATGAGAGTAAATTCTTTGAGTTGTTGCCATATGTAGATTATCTAAAGGATGAGAAACTTCTTGTAAACCGCTTCATCAGGGGATTGAATGTCGGTATAGCCGGGCCTGTTAGGATGTCCGCTCCAGAGAGCCTTCGGGTTGCTGTAAAGAAGGCACTGATTGCCGAGGAAATTTAGATTAGACCATAGGACAATAGGGATAGGTTTCAGAACCGAAATCCCACATCTCAGACTTATGGATTCCAGAAACCACATTGGAAGGGGAACAACCGAAATTCTCAGGGGTTCTCCAAACCCCCTCCTCCACAACAGACACCACAAAACCAGAGGCAGAAGCCTCCACAGTATCCGCAGGGATCCAAGCCCAAGCAGTGGTAGACTCAGGGACAGAAATGTGATCAAAGAGCACAGGGGCAGTATACACAGCCGACGGGGACTCAGCAGTCCTCTAGGGGTGGGTACAACGGATCCAGTAGGACAGGAGGTCAGTCATTCTCTAGGCCTCAGGGTGCCTAGTTCCAGGCACAGGGTGCTTGCTTTACATGTGGAGCCATGGGGAATTTGGAGAGGGATTGCCCTCAGGGATAGGTAGCAGGGAGTCAGTGGATGGCCGCTTCAGAGCCAACAGTTGGTGATATGGACAGGTCCCATAGAGTATTCGCAGCGGTTGACAACCGCTAGGCTGATCATCAGGCCACGGTTATCGAATCTTTAGGTATAATAAAAGGTAACAATGTATCTATTTTGTTTGATTCAGGAGCTACTGACTCCTTTATATCTCCATCGGTTGTGGAGCATTGCGGGGTAGTGGCAACTAGGCGGGATGTCAGTTGAGAAGTGGAATTGGCTTCAGGGGCTAGAGTGTCAGTGGAATCAGAGGTTAGGGCATGTCAGCTGTAGATTGGCAAGACCACCACTTTAGTAGACCTTAGGGTGACTCCACTTGGATCTTACAGAATCGTACTTGGCATGGATTGGCTTTATGCCCACAGAGCCAAGTTGTATTGCCGCCTGAAAAGGATCAAGTGTGAGGATGATCATGGTTCGCCCATAGTTATCACCGGGATTTAGAGGCCCGTGTCTCTTCGTATGATCTCCGCAATGTAGCTTAAGCGGAGCATGCGGAAGGGATGTCAGCTTTTTGCTATCACTATCAGTGATAGAGGGGAAGAGGAGGAAAAAGAAACATCGCTCGATGACCACCCTATCCTTAAGGGATATTCAGCTGTATTTCCTTCAGAGTTACCGGGAATGCCTCCCCGTAGAGAGATTGATTTTCATATAGACCTAGTACTAGGAGCCGAGCCAGTTTCCAGAGCACCTTATAGAATGACCACAAATGAGCTTAATGAACTTAAAATCCAGCTTGAGGAACTTCTTGAGAAGGGTCATATCCATCCTAGCGTATCCCCATGGGGTGCACCAGTTATCTTCGTTAAGAAGAAGGATGGATCTCTCCGATTGTGTATGGATTATCGGCAGCTAAATAAAGTAACCATCAAGAACCGATATCCTTTGCCCAGAATTGATGATTTATTTGACCAACTTCAGGGTGCCAAAGTCTTTTCCAAAATAGATCTGAAGTCAGGATACCATCAGTTGAGAATAGTGGAAAGTGATATCCACAAGACAACATTTCGCACTAGATATGGTCACTATGAGTTTACCATAGTCCCCTTTGGACTTACGAATGCCCCAACGGTTTTTATGAGCCTCATGAATGGCGTGTTCCGTACCTTTCTGGACCGTTTTGTTATTATGTTCCTCGATGATATACTGATATATTCTCGGAATGAGAAGGAGCATGAGGAGCACCTGAAATAGGTATTGCAGTGTTTGCGGGATAATCAGTTGTTTGGCAGCCTATCGAAGTGTGCTTTCTTTCGATCTGAGGTTAAGTACCTTGGACACGTTATTTCCAGTGATGGGATCTTAGTTGACCCATCAAAGATTAGGGCTATTATGGATTGGCCAGCGCCTACCAGTGTGACAGAGGTCAGGAGTTTCATGGGTTTAGCAGGATATTACCGACATTTTGTCGAAGGTTTCTCCAGAGTTGCACACCCTATTACTTCTCTTCAGCATAAAGGGAAGAAATTTGAGTGGACAGAGAAGTGCGAGAAGGCCTTTCAGGAACTCAAGAAGGCACTTAATAGCGCTCCTATCCTTGTTGTACCAGATCCTTCAGCTGACTTCATGGTTTGTACAGATGCTTCCCTAGAGGGTTTAGGGGCAGTTCTTATGCAGGATGGTAGGGCCATAGCTTTCGAGTCTAGGAAACTTAAGACTCATGAACTTAACTATCCCACTCACGACCTTGAGCTCGCTGCAGTAGTGCATGCACTTGTGAGGTGGAGACACTTCCTTTTAGGACATCACTTTGAGTTGCATTCAGATCATCAGAGTCTTCAGTACATCTTCACTCAGCCGAACCTTAATGCACGTCAGAGGAGATGGATGGAGTTCTTGTGCGAATATGATTTTGACGTTCACTACATCAAGGGAAAGGAAAATGTAGTTGCAGATGCTTTGAGTAGGAGACATCATGAGGTTTACACCATATCCATGGGCACAGACTTGAGAGACCGTATACTTCGGCACTTGTTAGAGGATGGATGGTATGCAGAGGTTTGTCAGGTATTACGTTCTCAGGTTACTCTAGAAGGGAAATATGTGGATTATTCTTTGGAGTCCGATGGACTATTACGCCACAGAGGGCGCATTTATGTACCTTCCTCCGGAGGGTTGCGAGAGCTCATTGTCACGGAAGCTCATAGAGCTCCTTATGCAGCGCATCCCAGGGTTAAGAAGTTGCATGCTAACTTGAGGCAGTTGTATCATTGGCCGGGAATGCTGCAGCTCATTGCTGAGATAGTAGCTCGGTGTCTCGAGTGTCAGAGGGTTAAGGCGGAGCACCGCCATTCAGGTGGGTTGCTTCAGTCTCATGCTATACCAGAGTGGAAGTGGGATACTATATCCATGTATTTCATCATTGGTCTTCCTATGTCTTCTCGTCGCCATGATGCTATCTTGGTGACAGTTGACAAGTTGACCAAAGTAGCTCACTTTTCACCAATTCGTACCACATTCATAGCTCCAGCAGTAGCACAGGTGTTCTTGCAAGACATTGTTAGACTACATGGCGTACCCCACAAGATTATTTCTGATAGGGATTCTCTTTTCACTTCTACCTTTTGGAAGTCATTACAGGCAGCTATTGGCACTAAGCTCAATTTCAATACAGCCTATCACCCGAAGACAGATGGTCAGACAGAGAGGGTCAATCAGGTGTTAGAGGATATGCTTCATATGTACGTCATGGATCATCAGACCCAGTGGGAGGAGTATCTTCCCTTAGTGGAGTTTGCCTATAACAATGGGCATCACACTTCTTTGGGGATGCCACCCTACCAAGCATTATACGGCAGGCCTTGTAGGATGCCCTTGAGTTGGGATCGCATAGAGGATAGAGTTGCCATTGGTCCTGAGTTAGTTCGGGATATGGAATAGCAGGTGGATTTGATTAGGCAGCGTCTCAAAGAGGCTCAAGATAGATAGAAGAAATATGTCGATGCAAAGAGGATAGATCGCAGCTATTTGGTTGGAGACAGAGTTTTCTTGAGAGTGTGACCGCATAAGAGTCCAATCCATTACGGAAAGGGTTCTAAGCTCGCACCTTGCTTTGTAGGACCTTTTGAGATTCTGGAGAGGATAGGCCCAGTTGCCTACCGTTTAGCTTTGCCACCTAGCCTGTCACGCATCCACGATGTGTTTCATGTTTCAGTTTTGAGAAAATATATCTATGATGAGTCTCACCTTTTAGATTGGGATGCCTTGCAGGTGGAGTCGGATGGGCAGCTAGCTTTGGAGCCCATTCGCATTTTGGCACACCGGACATTGGCCCTTCGAGGTCGAGAGCTGGACCAGGTTAGGGTCCAGTGGGATTGTTATGATGAGGTTACGGCTTCATGGGAGGACATAGCACATATGAGATCAGAGTACCCTCACCTCTTTGATGAACTCCAGGAGGAAGTTCATGCCTAGAGGGGGAGGATGTGAGGCCTCACCTTGACTTAGTCTGACATTCAGTGGATTTTATATTTTAGACTATTATGGATACTTTATTTTGATGCATTTTGAGACTTAGAACTTATATGATTTCAGGATTTGGATAACATTGCTATGATTTGATGATTTACTTACATGCTTTATGAGATAGAACACTACATGATTATTAGATAGAATGATACTGCAATGATAGATGTCGTTATTGAATTTGCAGGACTTTACTCTGAATATAGAACTATGATGTATGTTTAGTTTTTGTGAATTGGGATGAAATTTGCTTATGTGAATTTGCTTGATAAAGATGTATTCAATCTGTGCAGATGAAAATTGTATGCAAGTAATGATGTGTATTGTTATATTATTGAATTATATTATATTTGGATATTTGGAAGTACTAATGTGTAAATTGAGATGCGCAGGAAATTTACCATGTGACCATGGAAAATTACGGAGAATCAAACCTAGACTTATGTATGTTCGTAAGCCAGGGTTTGTCTATTTGGAGAGACAACACCCCATTTGTGTTGTATTTTATTCGTAACAGTATATGCTGCATGAGTGTTAAGTGTTATTTAAATTTATTGTGTAAAAACCTCAAGAGACAATTTCATGTTTTATTTTTGTAAAAGTGTTTTATTTCTGTCACTTGGCACGTGTGTATTTAAATTTAAATGTTTTATTTTGTCTCTTGGTGGGAAAGTGTATAATTATAGTTTTCTTAAATAAATTAATGTGTTGTCATAAATACTTTGGAAATATAATATTTGGAGTGGTCAACTTATGTTTGACCCGAAAATAAACTTTAGAGGGGTTTAAAATGAGTTAAATGAACACCTAGGGGTAGTTTAATAGGGTTTCCTAAAGCCCATAAGGTATACCTAGGGGCTAGGGGTAATTTTAGGCAAGTTTCTACTTTATAATGATCTTTTTAACGCTTTAAAAATTGGCTTTTTTGAGTTGAGCGAAAATTGAAAATTGGAAGTTAAATCAAATCAAGATTTTTCCTTTTGGAAGGAGAGTCTTTTTGAATTTTTGCTTTCTTTCTTCTTTTTTTGTTTTTTTGAGAATCCTGTGAGAACTAAAAGAGTGAGCTTCTTAAGGAAGATTTTTGGGAATAGCAGGGTAATCACCCACTCTCCATTTTTGGAGACAGAAGAAAATTTGGAAAGAAAATAATGTTATGGAATAGAGAAATTGAATAAGGGTAGAAGGAAAAAGATTTGTGGATTGGGCAGCTCTTCATCAGATATCATAATAACCTTTGGGCAGATTAAGGTTGGTTTCAATTATTATTTGTAATGTCTTCTTCTTGTTTATGTCTGGAAGTTGTTTGTATAAGAAATCTATGTTCTTGAAAGTTTATGTTTGAAAATCTCTTGGTATTTTTGCTTTATGAAAATGTTGTGTTTTGGGAGTTTTCTCAAGATCTCTTACTCTTGGGAGAGAAGAGGATGTTGAGGGTGGTAGCAGTGACAACCCTCGAGTGAGAGACTCTCTTTTGAGAGCGATCACAAGGGATCTTTGTGTGACCCTTGCTGCATGGCCTATTTGTACAATGGGGGTCATAAGGAGGGATATAAGGCTAGAATGCCTTTGGGGGGCATAAGGAATAAGGGGTTGAGATTCTTGATATTTTTATTGTGCCATGAGGTGGCTTCTTGTTTATTTCATACTTGCAGTTCTCCTCAGGGTATTGGTCCACTACCACCCTTTGAAAATGTTCATCACCAGAGTGTGGTGCTGTGAAAGCCAAGTTGGGAATGTGTCTGAAAAGAATCTGTATGCATTTCTTTCTATGTGTTTGCCTATTTGTAACCCATCTAGGATTTGGTTCTCCGAGCTCGGGGGTGGCTACCAGTTAGCCTAGGCTGGGAGGTGAGCACTCCGTGGTCATATTTGTGTTTTCTATTATGCAGGAAATTCAGAAGAAAGAGAATAGGAACCATGAAAAAGACACTGAAGATTATTATTGAAGATTCTTAAATTCAGTTGCAGATGTTCGTTTAAAATTGTTATAGAAATATGCCTCATTCATAGAAAAGAGAAGCAAGTTGTAAATTGTGAAAGTAGACTTGAAGTTTTTATTGTTGTGACTATTCAGAGAAACATCCTGAAAATTTGGTAGAATATCTTAGAGATGTTATTAAAAAGAAAAGCTTGTTGTTTCTACTTCTGGTTTTTAGAAAAAGAAAAGTTAATTTGAGTTGCATGCAAAAGCTTATTTGAATTATAAAAAAAAAAATTGCATGTAAATTCTCTTTTAAAAATATATGTATATTTATATTGAAATAAATTTCATCCTTTTAACTATGACTATTAAAGTTAAGTATATATATATATATATATAAATATATATATATATATATATATATTTTATATATTATATTTTAAAAAAAAATAGTTTTGGGTCCTCGCGGGACTCCACTGTGTGTACGGACAGTGGAGGGCCGCGCGGCGCCCACTGTGTGCACACACAGTGGAGCCGCTTTCGGCTCCCACTGTGTGGGCACACAGTGGACGGCCACGGCCGCCACTGTGTGGCCACACAGTGGGGAGCCACTAGCGGCGCCCACTGTGTGGGCACACAGTGGTGCCGCGGCACCCACTGTGAGCTCACACAGTGGCGCGTGGCCAAGCCCGCCTCCCTTCCTCCGTAACCTGCAATAAAGAAATCCATGGCCGCCTTTGGGGTCTTCGGCCTAGCAAGAATTTGGACTGTTAAAAAAATATGGGTTAAACCCTAGCCTGGATGGGGCTAGGGCAATTTGGTTTTAAAAAAAATAAATATGTTAATTAGTTTAGATAATATATATGTGAGAAATTAGAACCCTAATTAGGGTTGGGGGGAAAAATGGATTAAATTTAGGAGGTTAAAATGGTTTTTGAATTAGAATTAAAATATTTAACATATAAGTAATATATATATATATATATATATATATATATATATATATATATATATATATATATATATGGGTATATATATATGTATATATATGAATTTTGATCATAATTTTGGGTAAGTATTTAAATTATAAATATATATATATATATATATGTATATACAAATATATATATATATATATATATATTTATATAACCCTGATTTTTATTTGGAATAAATAATAAAGAGAAATTTATAAATGGTTGATTAGACTGTATAGTCATATTGAAGAATAAATTAATTTTTCTCTCCTATTTCCTTTAGCTTGATTAATTTAATAAACTTAATGACTGAGTATCTCTTGGAGATAAAATTAAAACGGTTAGTTTTCCGCAATTAAAATAAAACAATTTATCAATGCTTAGTTCGTATCAGAATTAGCTCGAATTTAATAATGGAAATTTCATTAACGCTTGTCGTGAGAGTGAACTTGTTAATTAATTTAGTATGTTTTAAAAAAAAAATTGTTCCGTTTTTGCCCTAAATTTTGGGCATGACAATATTTAATGTTTAATTATCTCCTCTAATCAATTAAATATCTAATATTTAATGGTTATTTTCCTATCCTATAGTCTCAAATATTAAATGATTTCTTAAATTATTTAATCATTCTTATTCAACTCACCTTCCATCTCCACTTCATCTTCCCTTTGCCAACTCATCCATCATGTGGCTAAGGAAATTAATATTTCTTAAATATTAATTCATCATTGAGTCCCCCATCATTCATCATTTATCTGCAACCTCCAACTTAATGTTGATCTAAGACACATCGTCTCATCCTCTCAAGGTCTATAAAATCAAGAGCTTCAATTGAGAGAGATTTAGACTTCAAGTCATTTTCAAGCAAATCATTTGTAAAACTTATGCATCCGTGAGTTTTAATCTTGAAGCAAATAGTAATAATCATTTAGCATAGTCATTTTAGCATAATCATGTAGTATTGCATATCATAACATTTTGTTAACTACCAGTTATTAGTCCATTCTTCATATGCCATCTTGGAAGCTATCAGTGCATTATCTGAGAGCACACCATCTGCAACCAAGAATAGTGGAGTGAGGACACAATGAGACATAAACCATGAAGGTAATATTAGTATTTTTATTTCATATGTATTTCATGTAGTTTCAATGGTTGAGTTTGTATTTCCTGTAGCATTTCCATTGGTATTTTGTGAAACTAACTTCGTGCAGGTAACATTCTGAGGATGAAATTCAAGTTGACACACCAACAACTTGATTCTTAATGTCTAATAACCCCTCATGAATCTTTCCTCAAGGTAAGGAGCAAAATAAAAAAAACTGCTATAAAATATGGATGTTGTATCTACATAGCCATGTACACAAAATCAGGCAACATCACTGTAATGGGATTAAAACCCAATATTTAGCATAAAGAAAAGAAAGTAGCCTAGAAATAGGGAGCGAAAGTACCAATTGGGAATGGCTCCTCTGAGCTAGGGCCAATGTGGTATGTTGTACTTCCTGCTTAGGCTAAATGCATTGGAAGGAAATTCTTTCTAATGAATTCCTTTATCTTCTAATGCGCTGCCTTTTATTCCTTTAAATCTATTGGTACAAGACTAGGGGATGGTTCATATAAGTCAAAAATATTTTGAAACTCCTCCCTTCTGATGGTTAATAGAATATCTTCATCATTTCCCCTAATAACCCTTGAAATTGGGTCATATCTGTTTGCAACAACCTTGAGTAAATCGACATCCATGAAAACACCCGGTACTACCAACTTGCCCAAATCATATTGCCAAGGACTAGATAATGGGGAATTTAATTTCCTTTGTCCATATCATAATTTAAAAATCTCTAACCCGGTTATCGGTATATTAGCATCTGCCAAGCAGAATGCTTTGTTAGTTAACCCTTCCCCTATGGATTTTCCATCCACAAACTTCTGCCCCTATTGCTTATCATTTGTACAAGGTTTTAACTAGTCCAAGAAATCATCATAACACAAACTTCTGCCCCTATTGCTTATCATTTGTACAGGGTTTTAACTGGTCCAAGAAATCATCATAAAGATTTCTTTTCATATAATCCACTTGTCCTGAATGTTTCAATGAGGGAGCCATCTTTTGCAACTAGGGCTTTATACTATAATTCCAAATTTTGGAAGGAAAACTAGGGCTAGTACAAGATTTTAAATTGATAGAGTAATTTAAGTAAATTTCACTATTCTCTATCTAGTACCTTAACCATAGAACAAATTGAATTCTCTTCTTGCAACATCACACACAATGTGTAATATCAATTTGTTTCAAGAACATATGGAGAGCTCAGATAAACTTACTATTTTGATTTTTTCCAGAGATGACAATTCTGTGTCGCAGAGAGTCGTTTTAGTGTCCTTCAGCAGCAGGAAATTCTTCAGGATTGCTATGAAATCTTTTGTGAATGAAAAAACCTTTTAAGAATATTTTAATTGTTGCCTAGGAAAGAACGCAAATGTCTTATCCACCATTAATATTCATGCGAGGGAAATGACTCATAACTTTGCATTTAAATTTTTTAAAACTAGTCATCGATCCTCTTCCAAGTTGGCCAATCCAATCATCTCTTGTCAACTTAGCACTTGACTTTCTATCTATATCAACAGCCCCACAAAATCATGACTAATCAGCACATCATCATCTTTCTATCAAACTCTGTCAGTGGCCCTACTGTAGTTCTTCCTAGCCAACCCAGGACATGTGACACCATCTCACGATGCCACGGTCCGTAACCACCTTGCAACTTCTATTGCGGGAACACGAGGGTCATCTGATCTATTCAAACTTTACCACCTAGAATACTTCCTGTCAACTCTTCCTAAACTTAAAACTCAAGCATCTTTTACCTCAGGATAAAACATCTCCATTCATTCTAAGCACATGCAAATTTATGGGACTGTTAGTAGATCGATCTTTACCATCTATGAACCAGTAACACAATGCTTTCAATTGGTTACACTACCAACCATGCCAGTTTCCATCAATAACACATGGCACAATCTCACGATGCCACGGTCATTGAACTTCTTGCATCTTTGATCATGGGGAAATGCTATTCATTGGATCCATCATGTCTTTAGCAAATAGTCAAAGTATTTAGGACTTTTCAGACTTAAGAAAATACAAGTGCAGGCACAAATATTTAAAAGGAGACCAATGATAGGAATGTTATGCGCCTGACTTAGGGAAATCATATTTCACAAACCGATTGATCATCACTTAATGCTTAGGAAATGAAAATGGCCCCGTGAACGAAAGTGGAACCCTTGGCCTTAAGTGAGAAAAAGGTAATGACGGGATATAAAAGGGACTGAACCCAAGATTTAATTATTTTCAAACCAAGATTTAATCATAAAAGACATAACCCCTAAATCCCTAAACCCTGATAACTTGACAAAGAGCAAAAATAAAACAAGAACGACCAAATTTTGCAAGACACAATTTTAGGTCCTATTAGTGGCTCTAGTTGGGGACGTTCATTTTACAAGAATGAGATGAGAAACTAGGATCTTTGGGTGAAGCAGACCAAAAAGAAATTACCTGGACAGGGTAACCTCAACTGAAAGGAAACTATACTAATATATACAGAACCTAACTAATGCTCATGGAAAATAACTAGTTTCAAGAAAAGTGGATCTTCAAGAATTGTCCATGAACAGGAAATTCAAGAGCATCACCATGTATATCCTGGAGAATATAAGAATCTTCTCCCCATTTTCTTTGAATCAGATATGGGCCCAACCAAATGGCATCAAACTTGTCATGTTTTCCTTTGTCTTCTATTCTGGCATTCCACATCAGAACCAAATCATTAACCTGAAAAATCCTTATAGTTGTTCTTTTGTCATACATGTTTTTAACCTGCATCTATAACTTTGTATTTCTAGTACTTGCTTCTCTTCTAGCTTCGTCTAATTCCATTAAAGCCTCAATTCTCAACTGCATATCATCATCTATATCATTGTTATAAGTTTGGACAAACTTATACATCTCCATCAGATTATTTTGGGGTAACCTTACATGCATACCATACACCAAATCAAAAGGCTTTGAATCCCAAGCCTTTTATTCTTTTCTAGGATTCGTTTAATAATTTTCATCAAACTTTTGTTGCTAGATTCAGCTTGCCCATTTCCTTGTGGGTGGCAAGGTGATGAATAAGAAATCTAGATACCATATTTATTGCAGAAGTCTTCATATTATTCTGACCTAAAACTCATTGCATTATCAGAGACTATTCTCTCTGGACATCCAAATTTGGTCAATATATTGTCTGTAAGGAATTCAATTAACACCTTACTTGTTTCTTTTTTAATGGATATAGCTTCAACCCACTTAGTGAAATAATCAGTGGCCACTAAAATCCAAGAATGGCCACTAATTTATTTGCATGCTATTTCTCCAATAAAATCTATAACCCACTGCTGAAATGGAGCTTGCACATTTATAGGTCTTAATGGCAAATTTCCTAAAAATTTTAATTTTCCTGAAAAATCTTTGGCATGGGTCACATTTCTTGACTAGTTGATGTGCATCTTTGAAAATTGTTGGCCACCAGAACCCAACTCTTAATAATTTGTGTGTAGTTGTTTTAGCCATATAATGCCATCAACAAACTCCACTATGCAGTTCAGACAACAACTTTTGAGCTTGATCGTGGTCCACACATTTTAACATGACACCATCATTGTTCCTCCACAAGAGCTTCCCATTTACAATGTCGTATTTGATAGCATGTAATTTTAATGTCCTTCTTTTATTAATAGTCATGTCTTCTGGACATTTCATCCTCTGTAAATAATAGATGATATCATCATACCATTTGCAACCATCCATATCAAAGATACAAGACCTATGTTCTTCTTCCACAATATTTATTTTATTAGCATCCAAATTACTCTAGGACATTAACTTTGCCAATCGTAATCCTCTCACCAACTTAGTGATTTGGATACCAATATTGAATTCCTGGATCCTATTTATCCATTGACATCTTCTTCCAAACACTTCTTATTGTGTGACAATATCTTTAATTGCAGCACTACGCACATATGCAACCACTGTTGTTCCCAACAAGTAAGTCCTAAAAGATTTAATAGCCTTCACTAGTGCATAAGCTTTCTTTTCATTTAAATCATACTTTAGTTTTGCAGCTTGCAATGACTTACTAAAAAATGCTATAGGTTGTTCAAAACCTTCTAAATTCTTTTGCAACAATACAACAACAATAGTATGAAAAGATGCAAATGCAAATATCTACATAGGTTTGCCATAATGAGGTGTTTTAAGAATAGGTGCATTTTTAATAGCCTGTTTAATCTCTTGGAATGCCTTGCCTGGCTCCTCGTTCCATTCTATTTTTGCACCTTTCTTTAACATTTTGGATATAGGTCTACTAATTTCAGCAAAATTAGTGACAAACCTTCTTTAAAAATTTATCTTCCCAAAGAAAGATTGGATACCTTTCACTGTTCTAGGTTGAGGGACTTTGTCTATCTCTATCACCCTCTCTAGGTCAATTGTCACACCATCTTTTAAAACAATGTCACCTAGCAACTTACCTTCAGTTGCCCCAAAAGCGTATTTTTTTGGGTTTAAGGATATCCCATATTCAACATCTCTGTTAAATTTTTTTTCAAGGTGACCACACTAATCACTTTCTTTCTTGGAATAAGTTGTTAAATCATCTTGATATACCACTAAGAATACATTTATAATATCAGAAAATGCAACATCCATGGCTCTTTGAAATGTTTCTCCTACATTTGTTAACCAAAAGGCATTCTTATATAAACATAGGTTCCCCAAGGTGTAGTAAATGTTGTTTTGTATTGTTCTGACTCTTTAACCATCACTTGGTTATAACCTGAAAATCCATCCATCATGGATGCAAGCTCACAACCTATTATGCTTTGTAACATTGCTTCCATATTTGGTAATGGATAATTGTCTTTTAATGAAGATATATTCAGATTTCTAAAATTAACACTTAGTCTAATATCTCCATTCTTTTTTTTGATAGGCACCAAGTTAGACACCCATGATGAATGTCTGATAGATCTTATAATCTCAATGTCTCTTATCTTGACTAGTGCCTCTTGCATTTTAGGTGCTAATGTTGGATTAATAGACCTCTATTTTTGCCTAAAAGGCTTGACATTTTCTTTCAAAGGAATCTCATGTTGAAATAAATCTTCCCTGTAAGCCTTCAAATCATCATACGACCAAACAAAAACATGCTTGTATTTTTTCAATAAATCAATTAACATTTTCCTAACCCTGGGTGACATTTTCTTTCCAATATATACCTTCCTCAGAGCTCCTTCTGTCCCAAGGTTAACTTCTTCTAAATCTTCAAGGTGCGGGGCAGTAGTAACAACCTTATCTTTGTCTTGACTATCAAACACCCTCTCTAAAACAACCAAACCTCTTGGAATTGTATTTGTCTTCAATTGAATCACTTCCTTCCCAAAGACTTTTTCCTTATCATCTTCTATTTTCACAAAAGCACTGAAATCAATCTCCTAATTTTCATATTCATCTACACAATGCATAAATCTTAAAATATCATCCTCATCATTAAAAACCTACCAGTTTTCAATGTTATCAGGGACTAAAGGCCTTGTCTAAATCTCAATCTTTGAGATTCCAACAAAAGTGATGTCCTTTGGCCTTAGAGATATATTTGTCAGGAGATCAACCATCTTGTTATAACTTCTCTCTTTCCATTCAATACCAAATGCATCAAAGTTCTCAATTTGGTCCCATACAACATTCCTATATTGTTTCAGCCTTTTGTTTTTTGATGCATATTTAGATTTGATTTGGGATATGACTAACTCAAAGTTTCCAACCACCTTTAGATTATTTATCCCATGTTTTTTAGATAACTTCAAACCAAGCAACAATGCTTCATATTTTGCTACTTTGTTTGTACTTGCAAAGGACAAAGTAAAAAAAAACTTAAAAGTTTCTCTATGGGGTGATATGAATAACACACCTGGTCCTAAGCCCTCCTTGGAAATGACTCCATAAAAATACATGGTCCACAAATCATCATTTCCTGATGATTTTTCTACTTCTTCATCTAATAATGTAGGTTGTTCCTTTTTCTTTAGTGGAGAGTCTTCAACCATGAATGCATTTATCTCTGTGTCTACAAAACAAGTCATATCTTCATCAGATTGTGTTGTATGTACCATCATATATCGTACCCTGGATTCTCTTTTGACCTTTACATTTTTACCATCAATGCAAAAAGTAGCATAAGACAGGTCACATTGCAAACTTCCACCCATAGAGGCACTCCATTTTCTTGATAATAGCATCCCATAATGAGGTGGAATATCCACAACTAGGACACTCATTACTAATTCTTTCTAAGGGAAAGCAACAAGTTTATAAGGTAGTGCTTTTATAGTTCCTATCACAAGCACTTCTCTTGAATCCATAGCACAACATCTTTCATGAGGAGTATCTACCTTTAAACCCATGGATTGCATTATCCTTATTGGCATGACATTATTTGAGGCCCCAGAATCAATCATACAATTATTCAAGACTCCCCCATTTATAATAACATTTAGAAAGAAAGGATCTACATTGTCAGGGCTCTCACCTATTGTATCTTCAAGATAAATTTGGGGAATATGAGAAACCATTCCCTCTAACTCTTTATCCTTTGTTTCATTTTTAATAATTTGTTCCTTTATATTATGAGATACAATATTATTTTCAATTTCAATAGAATGGAAAATACCTTTGACCCACACCATGGCTTTCTCCCTATGCTCTTCAATTCTTAACATCTCTTGAAAGGAACCTTAACTGTAATTTGAGAAAGCAACTAAAGCATATCCATAGATGTATAATTTGGTAATTCAAGTGACATACCCGATTGTTCTTCATATTTCTTAGGTATATTGCCTTCAATATTTTTTGTCTTCCATGAGTCTCCTTCAACGAGCGAAGAATACTTTTCAACCATCTTTGCTTTCATCTTAAGTGGAGAAATTTTTTCAATAGGTTTCACAACCTCTGCTTTCTTAGCCCACTCCTTTCTCTTGACCTCCTTAATTTTGATTGCTTCTTTCACTGATTTATCCTCCTTGATCTATTTTCCTTTATTTTTCAATTCTTTGATAAATAAACCCAAAGGTTTTCCCTGATCTTCACCTACAACACTGTTTCTCAATTGATAATTTATTTTTACCTGAGCTACCATAGCAGATGTTATAACACATAACACTCACCTTGTTCAACATTGCATGTTCAGTCATCAATAGATAATTCCTCATCAGAGAAAACCTGTTGATGATATGTTTCATTTATTTGCCTTTGATTATCTATATCAAAGTCTTGAGTCTCAATATTAGAAGAATATTTTGCTTCTCCAAGATAGGAATAAATCATAAGACAGTCAACATTATCACCTTCAAAGGTTTCTTCCTCTTCTTCATGTGTCTCATCCTTAGTAGAAATAAATTATGCTATGACACAATATTCAGGTGAATGGGGTGATTGACAAGCAACACACTAGGGAGTATCATCCACCATGTTCACTATATGTTTCTGTAATCGGTCTGGGGTTTGTTGTTCTTCTTAAAAAATTTGTTGTTGGAAAGGCTTTCCATCCTTCCAATTTGTATTGTAAGGGTAATCTTGCAATCTTAGTGGTCTATTAAATTTATTGAACTGTGGCTTTTCTGGTATAGAACTCTTGTCATTTTTTGCCACAGTCAATTTCAAGCCCTTCAAGGTATTAATTACCTTTTCCCATCTTTCTTCTTCTTTAGGTTTTGTATCTAAAGACTTTTCAATTTTATCTTTGGCACTTTTAGAAAGTATAGGATCCTCTCCTCTTCCGAGCTTACCCAAAGTTCTTCTATTTCCTTCCACATTTATAGCTATTCTAAATGCATCTCTCAGAGTTTGAGGATCCTTGTCTCTAAGTGTATATGCCATTTTCGCATTAAATGCATTCATATATGTAGTCAGACAAACATTGTCATCCAGCCTTAACACTTGAAACAACTTGTGCATAGATTTATGAAATTTGATATTGAAATCAGACACATCCTCATTCAATGACTTCTTGATGTTATTGAACTCGTTTAACATGAAACTAGGGTTTGTTTTGTCACCATACTGCTCCTTAAAAAATCTCTCAAATTCCTCCTAGGAACTAATACTCACAGTTGGTTTTCCTCTATACCAATCCCTGGCATCCTTTGTTAGAGATTGTACAAATAATTTCATAACCACATCTTCATGCTCCACCTCATAATCATTCAACTTTTCAATGAATTCCCTTAGGTGTTCCTTGCTAATTATAGCATTATTACTTGCGAATTTAATAAATTTATCTCTTAAGTCATTCAGGATAACATTGGGATATCCTGCGATCCCATCAAAATGTAATTGCCCATACCTCTCTAGGTGGATAGGTCTTCTTTGAAATTGCCCTGTTGCAGTTCATCCTCCAATACTTGTTATTGTATTAGCTACAATAGCGTCTATTCTAATGTTAACCCCTACAGCTGTGTTAAAATCTTTATGGCATTGGGGATGACTACTATTTTGAGTAGTTAGCTGACTTTTCTGTCCAATAAGTGGAATCCCAGTATCCAAAGTATTTTGGACATTTTGAGATGGAATACTCGTAATGACATTTGGTGTTGCACCAGAAATAGCCTAAGTTTTGGATGGGCCAGCAATAAATGAAGCACTGTTCAAAGTTGACAACTTAAAGAAATCAGTTTTCCTTTTCATCTCTGCATTTGAGGCTTCCATTTCAACTCTCTTCAACTCTTTTGCAAGATTTTCATTTTTTATCCTGGTTGTTTCTAGTTCAATGTCAATTTGGGATAACTTTAGGCTTAAATTTGGGGTAGTCAAAGACTTCCTATCATCTATCTTAACACTAGACACTTTCTATTTTCCCTTATCCAAGTCTAATTTAGGAACCTAAATACTTGGCTGACTAAGATCAGCTAGCCTCTAGTTATCCACATTATTCTTAGCCTTTTTCCTTATGACATTTTTCATATTTCTTATCTAAAATATCTCTTAAAACAAGGCCCTCAACACTAGGCTTATCATTTTCTTGTGCTAAGGCTTTGAGTGTTGTTAACTATCTTATCAGACCATGTCTTTCTATCACAACTCTAATAACCTTAGATTCCTTTTCCTTTTCTCTCTTACTTCTAAGATCTATCTGTTCTTGGAGTTCTCTTCTCAATGTATCTATATCTCCAAAAACTTCTTCTGGATCTAGCAAAGTTATTTCAGATTTGGAAGTATCATCTAAATCAATCAAGTTCACATCATTTTGTTCTCATACTGATTCATAACTATGAGAAAAATTTGTTATGAGACTTGGAGGAGGAGGTACACTAATAACATTCTCACTTTGATGAATCCCACTTCTACTCTGACCTCTTGCCTTCTCTGAATATTAAACTTGAGTGCATTCTTTTCTTTGTGGTTGCATTTCTTCTTGTATAGGTGTATCAAATAAAGAATTGAAAAATCCTAAACTATCTGATTCAAAACTTTTGGAAGATGATGCATGAACCTTAGGAACAGAGTTTAACTGTGACTTAATTGCATTCTTATGCTTGGGCTTCCATGATGAGGGAACGGTGTTTGTATCTGCATTTCTTCTTGTTCCCTGTCTCTGCGGAGCTCCCTAAAGTTCTTCCAACTTTTCTGCATGGTGTAGCCTCATGTAACCTCTGGTGTTCTTTGCTTTACGTATAGTAATAGATTCCTTCAAAGATTTGGTAGAATTATTCAAAGATATATGCACTGCGTAAAAAACCTCAAAGTCGCCACTCAAATTATTTTGGGATATCAAATAATATACTGCTTGATAATTCTTGAAAAAAATTTGTAAACCTTGTTCACAAACTAGAATATCTTTCTCACAAAATATAGAATACCCTTTTCATAGAAAAACATGAACCAAAAATACAAAACTGTAGGCTCAACCATCAAATCATAGAGATATTATGAAAACTTCTACTATTATTTTAAACAAGACCTCTTTAACCAGAGACTCTTTATCATTCATTTCCACAGTAGAGTCGCCATTTTCTGTTGGTGCCCCAAAACGGGTTTACACTGACTCAAAGGCATAGACCAAGTTGTTTTCTCCTGAAAATATCTTATGGAAAGCCACTTCCAACTATTTAATATTCTTCAGACTTGGACCAACAATGACAAGGATGTGAGATCCTTCTTCACTTTAGGCTCTACAGAACCAAGGAGGGTGATCCCCATACTTATTTGTGATTTTACGCCACACTCACAAATCATGCATGAAACAAAATAGATAATCTCATATAAACACTCAACAATAAGGGAGAATGCTCAGGAATGGCAAATTCCTCAGTGATCCTCAACCATCTTGGAGCATGAGATGACTAATACACATGAAAACATTCATGTAAAATGAAAATATTCTGATATTCAACAAGTTATAGAAAACCAGTGGTGATTCCAAATGGCAAATAAATATCCAGGCATTCACTTAACTATGGTTAGTTTCTTATTCCATTGGGTACATGAATTCATACTGCATTGAACTATACTTTTGATTGTATTTATCTAACACCATATAACCTGAGATAATATTGCCTTGTAATACATCGTATTTGTAATCCCTACCCAAAAATACTTAACAAAATCCCTATAAAGATCCCTATCACTCTGCAATTTCATTCAAGCATTTAATTGACCTCTTAGACCAAAGCATGAACAAAAAATTACATACACCACAACAGTGCAATGAATGATAAATCCTTGATAATATGCATTCAAAACATGACAGAATAGTACACTAGAGAGAAGTGGGTTTGAATTGCATATTTATTTATTTATTTTGTTGTCTTTGTAAGAATACAATCCATACATAACTCCTTCAAGAACCTGCAAAAATTACAGACACAAGAATATTTTAATTTTTTCTCTATAAAATAACCTTTTACAACCCTTTTGTTTCACCTAGACTTTGCTATTTGGAAACAGAAATTCGGAACACTTTAGGGACCGAAATTCCGAACCCCGTCTCATAGCCTTGAATTTCCTTTTATAAAAAACAAGGGAGAAAACAAGATTCAGGCTAGAGGAGACACCAGTCATCTCAAAATAACTATACATAACTGCATTATGTTATACAAAACAATCATCCTTGAACTTGCTTACAAGGATCCAAATATGCAGTCAGTTTCTTCAAAAGTCATGATGAAAATTACCCCCATCTTGTTATACAGGTTCAAAAATATCTGCCACTAGAAGACAAAAACAATTATGCAAATTGTTTACAACTTTCTATTCATCATTCAGATACATGCTACTCCACACACTATATTCTTCATTGGATGGCCAATTGAAATTCATGACTTCATCAGCTTTTTTCTTGTATGGAATATACTTAACGGCTACTTGGTTTGCCTCTCTTTCAAAAGTTTCAAAAAAAATCCTATAGCAATTATTTTATCCATGCTATCCTCCAACATATCCATATTTAGCCCATCACAAATCATTTCTACCTAGGTATTGATGACTCTCTCTGCCTTTTCCTTCCAAAATTGCAAAGGCTTGACTGCCCCTTCTTTATCTTCAATATCTGGAAAAAGAGTTTATTCTAATTCACTAAAACTCTTCATCAATTCCCTTACCTTTCTTTCTATATTTTCTAATAAAATTTGGGCTTCCTGCATTGATTTCACCAACAAATATGTTGGTTGGAGTGCATGTGGTCTCTCAACATGAAATTTAGAGGCCATAGACATCATTCTAAGCTCATTTCCTCTTTCTAACCACTTTGTAAACATGGGAATTGCCACTTCTTTATCATCATTAAACTTTTGAATAGCATAAAAAAGTAAAGAATATAAGGCATGGATATTGCTTAACCTTCTTTCAATTTTCTCATTCAAATGAGTTAGCACTAAGCTAACTATATCCTTCTGCTACTCGGTTGATTGTTTTTTTGATTCTTTCATTTTACTTTCTAATTCAACAATCTTTTCTATAATCTAAGACTCATTTCCTTCAGTTGATCTTGTAGTATTAGTCTCATCATCATCATCATATGGAACTAATACCATGCCAGGGACATTAGTACTTGTATTTAGTTGAATTACTTCTCCTCCTTGGACCATAGGGGGCAACTTGGATGTTGATGGCTCGGATGGTCCTGTAAGTATAAGATAGGAAACCTTTATTTGTCCTTTCTCAAGGAGTTGCACTCTCATTTGTAACTCCACACACTTTTTCTGAGATGCATTATAATGATTAAAAATCTTGTCAAACTTCTTTATCAGCTCAGCCTTCTCTGAAGCTTCCTTTTTTGCAGTCTCATGTGCCAACTTAGCAACATCAACATTTAACTTTGTAGCCTCTACACTTGATGTGTCGGCTTCTCTCTTTATAATTAGGCTTCCCCTTAAGTTGGGGTTTAAATCACTGATGTTAGGCTTCCTAGGTCCTTCCTCTAGTGCCCATATTGCCAAGGTTGCATAATCATTTGCAAAATCTGATCCTCTTAATGCTAACCCTGCCACTTCTTCATTTGATTTCCTAATTGTGTCAAATGCCACTACATTTTCTATATCCCATTCTAGGAATATCAACACTCTAACCTAACTTACAATTTTCCTACCCTCATCAATAGTGATTTCCTTGAACTTTTCCTTCATTTCACTCTTTACTTCCTATGGGATTTCTTGATTTGATCTGTCCTACCTTTGGGCCTTCCTTTTAGTAATTCTTCCTTTGTATTCCTTAGCCTTTGTCTTCCATATTAACTACAAAATGGTTGGTCTCCTTACAAAAGTATCATCCTGAAGGAATTTATCACATGCCTCCTTTCTTGCATCTTTGAAGGCTTTAACTTGGATATCTAAGGGAGTAAGATCCAACTCCAAATTAGGAGGCAGTATAGGAATACCAATCTATATTTCTGCACTTGTTGCAAAAAACCTGTCTTCCTCCACCTCTTAGTCATCCTTCCTTACTGGTGAAAGAGATATAACTGATGGCGAAGGACTTATGTCAGAATATTCAAGATCAATAATCTTGAATCCTTGAAAAGGCTTAGTTTGTACCTTGGGGAAAGGCTCTAAACTCATCATCTTCTTACCCTTTCTCCTTATCAATCTCCCACGTTCATTGCTACTATCCTCTTCCTCACTTGTTTATTCTCTAACTCTTTTGTGAGGAGATTCTTGAATAGGCCTCCCTACTATCACACCACTTGCTCTCTGGGATACAGGAGGTTGTGAGCTTAATTATTATTGGTCATGAACTTCTTCAAGTCTGGCTAGCTTCTCCCTTAAGACCTTCATCAATTCATCAAAAAATTTCATAACAAATTCAATCTTGGCATGGAATGGGGAAAAAACCTTTAATGGATCATATTTTGGATCCATCTTCTGAATAGCAGCTCATAATTTTCTAAAAATTATCCACTTCTCTTTTCTCCATTCCTGAGTCATGGGGTCTAATTCATTCTTGACTAAGTCCTCAGAAAATTTATGCACATGGGGCAACAAATCTTCATTTATTTTTTTTCTACAATTGTTGTAAAAACCCTCAAGATCACTGTTTCTAGCTATACTTACCCCCAAATGATATGGAGCAAATAATTTGTTGAAGTGCTCATATCCTCCCTTTATTATCACAAAGTAAGGGATAATGGTGTAATCTGAGAAAATTGTCCCTCTTTCTTTTCCTTTTAAATCCTTATCTTGAATACATCCTATTTGCCATATCACATCAGTAAAACCCATTCTCAGAGGAATATTGAAGGGAAATACATGTGGTTGTCCGGAAAAGCCATAGATTCTGATTACAATACTTACATAGTACGGGATAAATCCCCCCAATTATGTTCAATCCTGGAAAGAGGTACCTTCTCCTTGGGTCTCACAAATCAGGCAATTCCTTAGGAATCCTTGGTGTATTTACTGTCAACTTTTTCCTTAACCTAGAAGCAAAATTGTTATGAAACCTTATATAGCTAGCCTTTTGTCTATCCCAAGACATGTATGTGCTCCAGAGTTGTATTGGAATCTCCCGGTTATCTATTGTCCTTCTGAGGTTCATGGTACCCTCAAAGTAATCTCCATTCCTTGAAAGGAACATATGCATGAGTAAAGAATACCAGGAGAACTTAACACCAGCAACTTGATTCTTAATGTCTAATAACCCCTCATGAATCTTTTCCTCGAGGTAAGGGGCAAAATTTAAAACTATTGTAAAATCCAGATGTTGAATCTGCATAGCCATGTACATAAAATCAAGTGACATCACTGTAATGGGATTAAAACCCAATATTTAGCATAGAAAAAAGAAATTAGCCTAGAAATAGGGAGCAAAAGTACCAATTGGGAACGGATCCTCTGAGCTAGGGCCGATATGGTATGTTGTACTTCCTACTCAGGCTAAATGCATTGGAAGGTAATTCTTTCTAATTAATTCCTTCATCTTGTAATACTCTTCCTTTTGTTCATTTAAATCTATTGGTACTAGGCTAGGGGATGGTTCATATAAGTCAAAAATCTCTTGAAACGCCTCCCTTCTGATGGTTAATAGAATCTCTCCATCATTTCCCCTAATAACCCTTGAAACTGGGTCATATCTGTCTGCAACAACCTTGAGTAAATTGACATCCATGAAAACACCCGGTACTACCAACTTGCCCAAATTATATTGCCAAGGAATGGATGATGGGTAATTTAATTTATCCATACCATAATTTTAAAATCTCTAACCCAGTTGTTGGTATATTAGTATCCGCCAAGTGGAATGCTTTGTCAATTAATCCTTCCCCAAGGATTTTTCCATCCATAAACTTCTGCCCTTGCAACTTATCATTTGTAGAGGGCTTTAACTGGTCTAAGACATCATTATAAAGATATCTTTTCATATAATCCACTTTTCCTTAATGTTTCCATGAGAGAGCCATCTTTTGCAACTAGGGCTTTATACAATAATTCCAAATTTGGGAAGGAAAACTATGGCTAGTACAAGATTTTAAATTACCAGAGTAATTTAAGCAAATTTCACTATTCTCTGTCTAGTACCTTAACCCTAGAACAAATTGAATTTTCTTTTTGCAACATCACATACAATTTGTAATATCAATTTGTCTCAAGAACATATGGAGAGCTCAGATAAACTTACTGTTTTGATTTTCACCAGATATGACAATTCTGTGTCGCAGAGAGTCCTTTCAGTCTCCTTCAACAGTAGGAAATTATTCACAATTGCTATGAAATATTTTGCGAATGAAAAAACCTTTTAAGAATCTTTTAATTGTTGCCTGGGAAAGAACGCAAATGTCTCCTCTTCCATTAATATTCACGCGAACGAAACAATGGCTCATAAC